>NC_081418.1:122872741-123222796 GCF_949786415.1 Peromyscus eremicus | reverse complement strand
GAGCCAGGTCAAGTTAAAGAGTTTTGTGTGATTCGCTAATTCAATCTTTGTCACTGTCCCAGGTAATACTTTTTGTGCCAATGGAATCAAGCGCTCTCTCTCTCTCTCTCTCTCTCTCTCTCTCTCTCTCTCTCTCTCTCTCTCTCTCTCTCTCTCCCTCTCTCTCTCTCTCTCTCTTTCTCTCTCTCTCTCTCCCTCCCTCTCCCTCTCCCTCTCCCTCTCCCTCTCCCTCTCCCTCTCCCTCTCCCTCCCCCTTTCCCTGTCCTTCTCCCTCTCCCTCTTCCTCTGTCTCTCCTCTTGGCTCTATTTTCCTGGTTTGGGTGAGTGCCCTCTATAGAGTAATGGAAGAGTGGCAGTACTATATCGAGCTTACTGGGGTGGTGGTGGTGGTGGCAGGGATCAACACAATAGTGATAATTTGTGCCAGTGTTATACAAACATTTGATATTTTGTTTCTTATCCACTTAGCTTTAGTTTTTATTTTTAAGGCTAATGGCTGAATGATTATATTGGTTCCTGAGTTTCTGAATAAACTTTAGATTTCAGTCCTGAGGAGTTCTCTTCCCTCACCCTCAATCAGACCTGGAGGACAACTTTTGCCAGTTTCATAGGTGCCTCCTGCACCAGGTAAGGCTATGATAGGCCTGAAGGGCATCTATGTCCATCTCTGAAGCATTAATAAGAGCCTCGAAGAAATGAAATGCTCTGAGTGGTTTCTGAAGCTGAGGGTGGGATCACCCCCTTGAGAGTAATGTGGGAAAGGATTGTGACTTCCTGAGAACAGAATAGGAAATGGGGATTCTCTTCCACATGATTGAGTGGGGATAGAGGTTTATGCTCAGATGAAGGTGATGAAACGGTGAAGAAATTCTAAGCAAGAATGTGGCTTCATATAAAGACTAGCTTCAGTGTGGTTCAACTTCAGTGAGATAAGGGGTCCAATCCACTTCTGTACCCCTTGTGCTGGACAATATTGTTTGAGCTCTGCTGGTAATGGAGGGGAAGATCTGAGGTGATATTTTATTTGTGCTGAAATGTAATATTTTATTTGTAAGTTAATAAATAAAGTTTGCCTGGAGATCAGAGGTCATAGTCAGCCGTAAACAGAAGTCAGGCAGTGGTAGCACATGCCCTTAATACAATCACATGGAAGACAGAGTCTCTGTGTGTTCAAGGACACAGCCAAGTGTGGTGACACATGCCTTTAATCCCAGTACCAACCATAGAGACCTGGATGTCTGTATAGACAGGCAGTGACAAGGAAGTGATGTGGCTGGGCTTAGAGCCAATGAGAAGGCAGAACAGGAAGGCAATAAAGGTGTAGGTTAGACAGTAAGAAGCTCTTAAGCTAAGGTTATTTGGCATCTATTGCTCTGATCTCTACAGCTTGCACCCCTGTATTTGGCTCTGTGTTTCTTATTTAATAGAACTGTTTAGAAATTCATCTACAAAGGTCTGATTGGATGAGGACATTTGCAGAGAATGGGCCATGTGTGAGTTACTGTAAACAAATACATCATTCCTGGATAACTGTATGGGCCAGCAAGGGCTATGGCTAGCTTAATCTAACAGCTTGCTCTCCAAAGCATGATGGTCAGAAACAATGTTCTTCAGGCATTTAACATGTCTCTTCTGTACTTCTCAACAGAGAGAAAAGAGAATTGTTTTCCCATTAATTAAATATATCTAAATTGAAAAGCCAACACACACACACACACACACACACACACACACACACACACGCACACACACAGTCATGTGTCCTTAAATTGAATACTGATCAGCAAGCAGAGGCAGTATCCTGTGTAGTCTTCCTCTTGCTTCACTTGGGAGTGAAAGCTTTTAATACAATGGAAGGGCAGCATTGCTAACCTGAGCTCACCCCTTTGCTTTCAAGCAACCTGTCTGAGTCACAGAACATTGTCACATCATGCTGCTGATGCATGCTTAAGCCCAGCAGTGAATCATCCAGAGAAAAAGAGGATGAGGGAATTGCCTTACTCTTTGAAATTCCATTAGGGGAGGTGTCACAGCATTAGAGATTTTGTGTATTGAGAAGCTTCTCTGGTGGGGTGAGCTGAAGTTGGGGTATGGAAAGAAATGACAACTGCTGTCAGCTGTGTGCCAGACCAGGGAGCCTGTGTCCATGTTCTTTTGCCAGCCAGAAGCGGGCAAGGGGGGGCTGTCACCTTTTCATTAGCTGTAATTGAATGCCTACAGAGACAGTAATTACACATACCAGACAGGCCTCACAGGCTCATCTGTCTTTGTTTATCATCAGACGCAGAGTATTGATCATGATGAGTGCCTCCCTTTTTCTTGGATATGGATGAGGAAATTGGATTAACAAGGTCTGATGTGGGCAATGTAACATATGCCTGTAGGGAAAGTGCATGAAAAGTGGTTTTAAAAAATGATGCACATTTGCTTCCTGGTTTTTCAGGCTTCTGAATCTCGTGGGTATTTCCTTTTCTGGAGCAAATCTTGACTTTTTTTTGAACTAATAAAATCCCAGGGATACAGGGCCCACTAGTATTTCTCTCCCACCTACCTTTCTGTAGATGATCTCAAATTAGTGGTCTACTTGGGATCTGACTTGTGATTCTAGACAATGTTAAGTAAAAGAGAAGAGTCAAACATTGAACTGGGCCTTTGCTGCATGGACTGTGTAATAATAACCAAAGTGATAGTGCCAGGAAGAGTTGCTGTGTAGAAGTCCAGCTAATTAGTGAGAAAGAAAGTTGTTCTCAGACACAGTTGTGTAACAAAGTCATTGAATGGGGGTGGGAGCCTTGTTGGCAACACGTGTGGGACCCCATCGTGGAGGTTCTGATTTAGTAACTCCATTACCAGAGAACTGCAGAATCACTTCCATCCTTGGTTGAGGACACTTTCTCCGTTGCACCTTCACAACAAATGAAGCCAGGGCAGAGGGAAAGCTACTTAACAAAGTAGAAGCAGTGTGGAGGGTCACAGTGGGCACAGCAGGAGAGGACAATGAACCATCATCTGTGGTGTTGATTCACTGAGACTTTTTAAAAAATTGTATCTTATTTACATAACATTAAGAATTTTTTTTTTTTAGATTCAACCACAATTTCCTCTCCCTTCTATTTTCTCGTTCCCTCCCCCCATCCCCATCCACTCCTCCTCCCTTTTCATTCAGAAAGGGGCAGGCCTCTCATGGGCTTGAATTAGCCTAGCACATCAAGTTGAGGCAGGACTGAGCTCCTCCTCTTGTGTCAAGGCTGGGCAAGGTAATCCAGCATGAGGAACAGGTTTCCAAAAGCCAGCTAAGGACCAGGGACAGGTCCTGACCTCACTGCTAGGAGCCTTACAAAGAGACCAAGCTACACAACTGTCACACATATGCAGAAGGCCTAGATTGGCTCCTTGCAGGGGTTCCCTGGCACCAGGCTTCTCTCTAACTCAGAAATGGCTTGCCCATCAAGATGTCTCTTTTGTTACTCTCACCCTCTATCCCACTCCCAACCCACTTCCCACACCCACCCTGCCCAACCCACTCCCTCAAGTTCTCATCCCTTCATTTCCCCCACCCCTGCCCCCAGCTTACCCAGGAGATCTCTTCTATTTCCCCTTACCAAGGAAATCTATGCATCTCTTTTTGGGCCCTTGATATTTAGCTTCTCCAGGGCTGTGGATTGTAGGTTGGTTATCCTATATTTTACTCCTATATCCACTTATGAGTGACTATTTAATATAATACTCGAAGTTCTAGCTAGAGCAATAAGACAACAAAAGGAGATAAAGGGGATATAAATTGGAAAGGAAGAAGTCAAACTTTCTTTATTTGCAGGTGATATAATAGTATATATATGTGACCCCAAAAATTCTACCAATGAACTCCTACAGCTGATAAATACCTCAAAAAATCAGTAGCCATCCTATATACAAATGATGAATGAGCAGAGAAAGAAATCAGAGAAACAACACCCTTTACAATAGCCACAAATAATGTAAAATATCTTGGGGTAACTCTAACCAAACAAGTGAAAGAACTGTATGACAAGAACTGTAAGTCTCTCAAGAAAGAAATAAAAGAAGGTATCAGAAAATGGAAAGATCTCCTATGCTCATGGATAGGTAAGGATTCAAATAGTAAAAATGGCAATCTTACCAAAAGCAATCCACAAATTAATGCAAATCCCCATTGAAATCCCAACACAATTCTTTACAGACCTTGAAAGAACAATACTCAACTTCATATGGAAAAACAAAAAACTCATGATAGCCAAACAATTTTGTACACTAAAGAAACTTACAGAGATATCACAATCCCTGACTTCAAGCTGTACTATAAAGCTATAGTAATAAAAAATAAAAAGCTTGTTATTGGCTTATAAAAACAGACACGTGGATGAATGAAATTGAATCAAAGACCGTGACATAAATCCACATGCCTATGAACACCTGATTTTTGACAAAGAAGGTAAAATTATACAATGGAAAAAGGAAAGCATCTCCAACAAATGGTGATTGCATAACTGGATGTCAACATGTAGAAGAATGAAAATCGATCCATATCTATCACCCTGTGCAAACTCAAGTCCAAGTAGATCAAAAACCTCAACATAAATCCAGTTACACTGAACCTGAACACTGAGAAAGTAGGAAGTAGCCTTGAATGCATTGGCACAGGGGACTACTTCTTAAATATAATAACAGTAGCACAGACACTGAGAGCAACAATCAATAAATGGGACCTCCTAAAACTGAGAAGCTTCTGTCAGACAAAGGACATGGTCAATAAGACAAAACAACAGCCTATGGAATGGGAAAATATCTTCACCAACCCCACATCTGATAGAGGGCTGATCTCCAAAATACATAAAGAACTCAAGAAACTAGACACCAAAATAACAAACAATCCAATTAAAAAATGGGCTACAGAGCAAAACAGAATTCTCATCAGAAGAATCTCAAATGGCTGAAAGACGCTTAAGGAATTGCTCAACACCCTTAGTCATCAGGGAAATGCAAATCAAAATGACTCTGAGATACCAAATTACACCTGTAAGAATGGCTAAGATAAAAAAAAAATGATGAAAGCTTATTTTGGAGAGAATGTGAAGCAAGGGGAACACTTCTCCACTGTTGGTGGGAGTGCAAACTTGTACAGACACTTTGGAAATCAATATGGCAGTTTCTAAAAAAATTGGGAATCAATCTACCTCAAGACCTAGCTATACCAATCTTGGGCATATACCCCCAAATGCTCCATCATACCATAAGGATACTTGCTCAACTATGTTCATAGCAGCATTATTCATAATAGCCAGAATGTGGAAACAACCTAGATGCCCCTCAACTGAAGAATAGATAAGGAAAATGTGATACATTTACACAGTGGAATATTACTCCACTATAAAAACCAGTGGCCTCATGAAATTTGCAGGCAAATGTATGGAACTAGAAAAAAATCATTCTGAGTGAGGTAACCCACACCCATTGAGACTTGTATTGAGGTAGGTGTAGATAGTATATCCTGTCTCAAGTGACAAGAGTCTTGGGGTGAACACTGCTTTTTCCACCTTCTTGGGCCAGCCAAGGAAAAAATAATTAACCACATCTAATTACTGCTGTTTTAAAAAATGTTTTTAAAGTTTTAAAAACCTCTATTTTATTCTGTTTGTATGACTGTTTTGCCAAATATATATGTGTGTACAGTGTGTGTGTTCAGTGCCCATGGAGGCTGGAAGATAGCATTGTATCTCCTAGAACTATGGATGGTTGTGAACCATATGTGGGTGCTGGGAACTGTACTCAGGTCCTTCATGAGAGTAACAAGTACTCTTTAACTGCTGAACCATCTCTGAAGCCCTAATATTGTTTTAAAACACAGTTATTCATCATTAAGTAATAATTTCATGCATAGCATACAATGTAACTTGATCACACCATTCTCCCCTTACTTTCTTCCAGACACAAATCCATTCTTACTCCTCCTCCCAATTTCATGTCCTCTTTTCTCCCCTCCTCCTTTCAACTACCCACTGAGTCCAATTTATGCTGGGCATAAACTCATGGGTATGGGGCTGGATCATGGTAGTCAACCTACCAGGGCCTATATCCTTAAAGAAAACTGACTATCCCCCAGAACCCATCAATCTTTAATAGATCCTTAGTGTAGGGGCTTGGATCAGTTAAGGAGTGTTTTATGTTATCCTCAAACTCAGGATAGGTGTTGGAGAGAGGAGAGGGCTAACCAAGTTCATTTTTACCACATTACCTTGTAGCTTTATGAGCTTCAGACCAGGAAGGAATAGCTGTTTCATTTGCTTTATTTTTACTGTGGCTGGTTTACTTTTAGCTTGTGGCCTGCTTCGGGCCCCAAACCTGCTCTTCTGGCTCATTTGTCATTAAACAATGACAAACAGTTTGAGGATTGCTTGATGAAATGTTAGTACTGAAAAATTTTAAGTAAGTTCTTCAGCATCCCCCTCCTTTTACCATTCACTAACTCCTCCACACCCTAACAGCTATAGGTAGCAGCTAGAGAACATGCATTTTAAAGTAAGTCCTGGGTAACACTGACATGGCTTGTTTGGGGAATGAAGAACAACTGACTAACAGCTTCCCTGATTGGGAAATGTTCATAAGCTCAATTTAAGTGGCAATCACTGATGGTTGGTTATGTCTGAGAAAAGAGGTAGCCACACAGCATGATACCTAATGGACACCAGGCCACCTGTGGGGGAATTTTGGTTAGAAGATTGATATGAATTCAGTTAAACCAGATGGGGCTGTCAGTTTACAGAAAACACAGAGGGCAGAAAAGCCAGTCAGACAACATGCATGTGGGGACCATGCAGAAGTCTCACTGTGAGATAATCCTCAGAACAGGGGTGTCCATTCTCAGAAAGAAGAAGGAGACACACATCTTGTGAGCATTGTGTTGGTTTACAACATGGGGCTGGTTGATAGCTGCAGTTATTTATTTGTTTGACTTGTTTGTCTCTGTTCTATTAGACTGTTCACTTCATGGGTTCCTTGTCTTTCTCCAGGACTGTCACCTCTCCAGGGCCTAGAAAATTTCTATGGGTACAATAGAAAACTTCACACCGTGGGTATCTCCTGAGTTAATGGCTAATAAAACTTTAGAGCAGCCTAATGTTTGCAAATCTTTCCCTGTACTTACATTTTATTAAGTTTCATTTGGCCCTGGAAGATTGGTGATTTTTCTTTTTACTAAAAAATTTAGAAGTTAGTATGCACATTATACTAATTTTTCTTCACGGTGTTTTCAAATAAAGGTTTTGTTAAGATTCTTCCTCCTTTTATTTCCCCACCTGAGACCCCCTCCTCTTTGTACCCTATCCATCCCCCACACAGTCTCCTCTTCTATGTCACATGTGCCTTCTTGCCCTTCCTCCTTCCTCATTTCTTCTGTTGCCCCCTTTCTAGTTTCATATCTTGTACACATACTTACCTTGTATCTATGCATCCATATAAACATTATAAACCTCTACCTAAATATGAGAGAGAACATGGCATATGTGTCTGAATCTAGGTTACCTTGCTTAATACACTCTCTAACTTAATACATTTTCCTGTAAATTTCATTTTCCTTTATTACTTAATAAAATTTTATTATAGTACACACACAGATGTAGATATAGATAGGTGGATAGATAGATTAAGAGGAAAGTTTCCTCATCCATTCAGCAATGGATGGGTACCTAGTATGGTGGTTTGTTTAAAATGGTCCCCATAGGCTCATATATTTGAATGCTTAGTCACCAGGGAGGGGCACTACTTGAATACATTATAAGGACTAGGAGGTGTGGCCTTATTGGAGGAAGTATGTCACTGGGGTGGACTTTGAGGTTTCAAAGAATGTCAGACTCAATTTCTTTCTCTGCCTATGGATTAGGACGTAGCTCTCAGCTACTTCTCCAGCATCTGCCAGCATGGTACCAGGCTTTCTGACATGATGACAGTAGACTAAACCCATGAAACTGAAAGCAAGCTCCAATTAAATGTTTTCTTTCATGAGAGTTGCCTTGGTCATGATGTCTCTTCACAGTACTAGATCCAGTGACTAAGACACCTAGGTTGGCTGTTTGAGATTTTTAGTTAAAATAATACTTGATCTTTATTGTTACATTGAGGCAGGTTGAATGACTTGTCTGAGATGCCATTTTTATGCTAAGCCAGCACAAGCAGGACCAAACTAACATTTTCTAATTCTAAGCCTGAAGATATTTTCTGTCTCAAGGGTTTTTGCAGAGGTGTCTGAACTTCTAAAAATAATTGTTTAATCTGTTCAATATACAGTGGTGATTTTGTGTTTTAACTAGTTTTTTATTGCTGTGAAGAGATACCATGATCATGACATCTCTTATAAATGAAAACATTTAATTAAGGGGGCTTGCTTACACTTTCAAAGGCTTAGTCCATTATCATCATGGCAGGCAGACATTGTGATAGAGCTGAGAGTCCTATATTTTGACTCAGAGGCAATAAGAAGTCAACTCAGACACTGGGTGGCATCCTGAGCATAGAAAACCTCAAAGACCCCCCCTCCCCCAGTGACACACTTCCTCCAACAAGGCCATACCTACTCCAACAAATCCACACCTCCTAATATTGCCACTCCCTATGAGCTTATGGGGCTAAATACATGGTAATAAGGAGGACACATTATTCCTCTTCTCTCTTCTGGAAGAACAACTTTTGTACTCACCATATGGGTGAAAAATGTTTGGATGTAAAAAACAAGAACTTTTGGATTGGATTGGTCTGCTCTCCCGAAAGAACCGTTTTAACTGTTTGTGTTAGATTGGAATTGACAGCTTGCTTCCATCAGTATTCCAACACGCTCAGAATTTCATGTCCCCCAGTATTCCCATTTTTAGATCTATCACCCTCACCTATCTCTGTTTTCTCCATTATCTCCATCTCTGTCATATCTATAATCTTCATCTGTATCATTGCCACCTCTGTCAATTCTATCATCTTATCTGTCACCCCCATCTCTCTCATCACTATTTATCTCCATTTTAACAATCTATGCTATCTCTGTCATCTACATTCTACCATATTTATCATCTCCACTATGTCATCTCCATCTGCATCATTTCCATCTCTGTTATCTCTGTCCTCTTCATCTCTAACATGTATCTGATCCACCTCTCACATGTCTCTTCTCTCCATCTCTAACATGTCTGTCTTCATTACCTCTGTATTATCTTCATCATCTCTAGCTCTATATATACCCTCTCCCTAATCTGTATCTCTGTCTCCATTTACCACACCCCCTTTCTTAATCTCAGGCCTCTCATCATATTATGTCACATTATTTTCTGTTCCTCTTTATAGCAAGACTTATTAATTATCCAGAAGTGTCTAGTTCTATTCTAATACTCCCTATATACCCTGTCATCTACTCTAACTTCATTTCCATATTCAATTGGTTTTCTGCTGTGGATATCTGTATGCTGTGGATGTGCTGCTCTGATTGGTTAATAAATAAAGTGCTGATTGGCCAGTAGCCAGGCAGGAAGTATAGGCGGGACAAAGAGAGAGGAGAATTCTGGGAAGTGGGATACTGCCAGCTGCCAGCACCATGAGAAGTAAGATGTAAAGCACTGGGAAGCCACAAGCCACGTGGCAACTTATAGATTAATAGAAATGGGTTAATTTAAGATATAAGAACTAGATAGCAAGAAGCCTGCCACGGCCATACAGTTTATAAGTAATATAAGTCTCTGTGTGTTTATTTGGGTCTGAGTGGCTGTGGGCCCAGGCGGGACTGGAGATAACTCTAGCTACAGTTTTCAGAGAAAGTCTAGTTGTAGACTGAGCCTCCTCTCTCTGACACATACTTTAAAAGGTTTGCTTGGTGGAGAATGGCTTGAATATAAGATCTCTATCTATTCATGATATCTGACAGTCTCCAAGTACTCTACTTGGTATTCTTAAGACTGCTTCATTATATTTCATTCATAAGAATTGTATTAGAGTTCCCAAGACAGAGCTGTTGGGGTTACAGAAACCTAAATAATAGAAAAGTAGATATAGTAGTGCTACACAAAGTGGCATAGTGGATGTGCTGCCTATCAAGACTTAAAGACAACTCCTAGCTATCATGAACCCTGCTTACCAATAAACAACCTTTAAAATTTAGCCCTCTCCAGGATATGACTCTGTTTAGAGCTAGCACACACACCATCACATTTGTGTCCCACAGCACACCTTTCATACTTATGGGTCTGAAGCTTCAACCCTGCAGAACCACCCCAGCGCACAGTCCTGGTAGCATTGTCTGAGACCTTTGTTGACACTACAGCAGCATGACTATTTCTCACACACAGTTCTGTTTTCCCCATTTTCCGTGTCTTGATAGTGTTTGTAAAGAACTTAGTATTCTTCTGACAGGTCAAGCTTCATCTCAGGGCCCGAGCTGGGAGAACTGGCTATGGCACCATTGGCTATGGAGAGACCCTCTAATGAAAGAACTCATGGTCTAGATACAGAAAGGGATGCATAGGTAGCTGAGGGTGTTATGGATGCAAGTTGATGGACAAGTAGCTGAGGGTGTTAGGGACATGAATTGCTGTAGGAATGGTAAGTCCAGTTAGGAAATAAGCAAAGCAGAAACCACAGGCAGCAGTTATTCTACCCTTGCCATTCTTTCCCTAGATGAGGAAACCTGAGCCCTGTCCAAAATGGGAGTATAGATAAGAAATAAGGAAAGCCTTACCTCAATTGGATTGGAAAGATGCTCAAAGGTCCTCTTATATATTTACACATCTCTCTCTCTCTCTCTCTCTCTCTCTCTCTCTCTCTCTCTCTCTCTCTCCTTTACACTTGGGTAATGACTGGATTCTTATATCAAATGATGGATAGGCTCGCAGCAACTCCTGGGGAGACATTACCTATTCTACCATGGAGTTAAAGGGCAAATCTCAAGTCTTGGGTTTTAGGAGATCAATAACCAAGTTGCTTCCAGACTTGCTGGAGCAGGTTTTACATT
This sequence comes from Peromyscus eremicus, assembly GCF_949786415.1. Taxonomy (NCBI): domain Eukaryota; kingdom Metazoa; phylum Chordata; class Mammalia; order Rodentia; family Cricetidae; genus Peromyscus; species Peromyscus eremicus. The sequence goes on along the minus strand of NC_081418.1, from coordinate 123,211,797 downwards.
TATAATGTGAAAAACAGCAGGTTCAAAGAAAGAAGAGAGTTCATCTAAGTGTAGCCAGATTCCACTGTTAAACCTTTAATTAACCTGATGGCTTTGAGCAAAGAAAATCAATGGAAGCTTCTTACTTGTAGGAGAGAATAAATTAATATTTTATACATAAATGTTTGTCCTTTAAAAAAATAGTGTGCAGTTTCTTTGGTAAGCTCTCATGGCTAGTTTTCTTCCAAAAGTTTATAATTGCATATTTTTAAAAGCAAAAATTGAAAACTGAAAATGTACTAACTGTATGTAGAAGATTTCAAAAGAACTCAGAACAAATATGTGTGTATGAGTATGTATTTCTGCTCATACATATGTACATACATAGGTAGATTCATACATCTATATAGCCATCCATCCATACATGGTAAATATCCATTCATACATCTATCTATCTGTCTGTCTACCTGCCTATCTATCTATCTATCATCTATTACTTCACAAGAAAAATACTCAATATTTTTATTTTAAAGGTTTTTGTGTGCGTGGAATGAAGTGAGGAATGTGACAGTCTTTTTACCTGGAAATAATTAAGTTAAAATTTATTCTTTTAAGAGGTGAGGATTTTTTATGAATAGTTTATTTCATTGGGTGTTGAATATATGTTGTGTGATGATTGCATATTGATGCTCCTGAGACTGACAATAAAGTTCATTTTGAATCAGAGGGTGGAGCTAGCTACTAGCTTACCAAAATTAACCATAGAGGTTTTGGAGGACTGAGGACAGATGAGAGACTGTAAGCAGTAGGGTGGGGTTTAGAGACAGTCTCAGCCCTTTTGGATAGAGGAATGGGGTGGGGTTACTGGTCACTTCTCCACTGCTACTCTGACCATTCAGGTTCTTACCCAAATATCTGACTCCTGAGCGTTTTTTGTTTTTGTTTGTTTGTTTTTGAGACAGGGTTTCTCTGTGTAGCTTTGGAGCCTTTCCTGGAACTCACTCTGTAGGTCAGGCTGGCCTCAAACTCACAGAGATCCACCTGCCTCTGCATCTCGAGTGCTGGGATTAAAGGCGTGCGCCACCACTGCCGGTCCTGAGTTTTAATTGATAAAGAATAATTAAATACTTCAAATACACAGTGAAATATTACATGAGATATCCTGAAAGAACACAAGGGCAACATTTCCTTCTGCTTCTCACTTATTTAACCCTCCCTCCATCTGATGCTCAGTTAGTTGTCAGTGCCGTAGCATATCCAGCACCTATGGGGACAGACAAGTCTCTGATAATGTACAAGTTATGAATGACCAACACAGAGGCAAGCCTATCAATGACAGACATCTTACATGCTTTCCCTATATAGTTACTTGAAGCAGGAACCTGAAGGACCATTTTGTCAAGCAAAGTTTAGTGGTATCTTTTTATGGGTTTTGTATGTCCAGTCGATCAAGGAGTCTAGGCAAGAAAGTTTTTTGTTTAAATGGCTATTTTTGTCAAGAAGAGGATAAACTCTATATAGAGTGTCTTTGATGTCCATCCTCTAAGTGCTGTGGATATCACTTTATATAAATAAAACATTGATTGGCCAATAGCCAGACAGGAAGTATAGGTGGGACTAACAGAGAGGAGAATTGAGGAAACAGGAAGGGAAGGGAGAGACCTGCCAGCCGCTGCCATGACAAGCAAGATGTAAGGTACTGGTAAGCCACAAGCCACGTGGCAACTTATAGATTAATAAAAATGGGTTAATTTTAGATAAAAGAACTAGATAGCTAAAAGCCTGAGCCATTAGGCCAAACAGTTTAAATAATATAAGAGTCTGTGTGTTTATTTTATAAGTGGGCTCTGGGACTGGCAGGGTTGGCGGGAGCTGGAGAGAAAACTCTCCAGCTACAGTTACTAGTGGAGACTGGATGAAGTCTGTCTGTCTTAAGGGCAGACAGTATATTCAGTTTTATTTTCTTCTTTCTTTATATCTAGCTTTATGACTCAAGCAGTTAGTACACACAAAGAATTTCTGACCAGCATTGAATAATATAGGGTTGGTTTTAGGAAATATGAATGATTTTGCCTTGACTGGGCATGCATTTGGGGAATTTGATATTTATGGCATCATTGAAAGCTCTGGTGACTCAGCTCTAAGGCTGGGCTTCATATGAATTTCCCAGGGCTCTGCAGATATTCCAAAGTAATGAAGGGTCAAAGAGAATATCAAATCAATCAGCAGGGTTTTATCTCTATGTCTTAATCTTTTGAAGATATTGTAACGAATGACCTATTTAGTTTATAAACATGAAAAATTATTCTTAAGGGTTTCAGAGACTGGTGGTCCACAAAGAAGGTGCTGAGAGATCTGGGATCTGGTGAGGGCTCACTTCCTACTCATATCTGATGACTTCTTGTATCTTCACATGGAGGAAGGGATGACAAGACTCTTTCCCAGCTATGCTGTCCTAACCAAATCACTTTCCAAAGGCTTTATATACCAATACTACCTCTTGGGATGAAGTGAAATTTTGACATACAAATTTTGGAGTGGTGCAAACATTCATATTACAACACTCTTAATAGTTAAAAGAAGGGACAAAGCAACTGAGACATTTCAATGTTAATGCTTTTTGCTCCAAAAGACAATGAAGCAGAAAAATAAGTGGTCCAATGGACTATAATTCTACCCCTGTCTTTTTGAGACAGGGTCTCATATAGTCCAAGCTTGCCTCCAGCTTGATATGTAGCCTAGGATGACCTTGAACATCTGGTCCTTTTGCTTTTACCTCCCACACTTGGGGTGACAGGAATGTGGTACCATGCCCAGTTTATGTAGTGCTGGGGATCAAATTCAGGGCTTCATGAATACTAGACATACACTCTACCTACTGAACTACATCCCCAGTCTTGACTTCTCCAATATTATAGGATTAAAATGTGAGAGTGGGAAAAGGATATCCCTTTGAACTAAGAATGTGATAGCTCGACTCTGTCACTATCATGATCAAAAATGGAGAAAAATAAATGGAAAACAAATGTTAGTCTTTCCAACTGGGAATAAGGATTTTTCAGGTGTTGGAAGAGCTCGGGACTGGGGTGGCCAGTGAGAGAGAGAAAGCAGGAAGCAGTCCTAAAAAGTGTCTCATTGAGAAACCTGACACTCTGGTTATTCAGCATTTCTTTAACTTCATGACACTGAGCTGATTCATGTTGTGGAATATTATTTTAACTGGGAAAAGATGAGTTACATTTGTTTATGCTTTGGAATATTTAGCTATTTAAAGATCTGTTACATTTGTTTATGCTGTGGAATATTACTTTTAACTACATAAAGATGTGTTACATTTGTTTTGTGCTACATTTGTTTAATTATGAAAAGATGTGTTGCTGTTTTATCTTGCCTGTCTAAGGTGCCTGATTGGTCTAATAAAAAGCTGGACAGCCAATAGCTAGGCAGAAGAGGGATAGGTGGGGCTGGCAGGTAGTGAAAACAAGTAGTAAGAGAAATCTAGGCTCAGGAAATGAGAGAAAGGAGGGTAACGAGAGAGAAAGAGAGGGACATGCCCAGCACCAGAAGCCAGGCAGCCACCAGCTAGATAGACATAGGAAATAGTAAGATATACAAAAGGTAAAAAAGGGTAAAAAGCCCCAAGGCAAAACATAGATGAATAGAAATAGGTTAAGAAATAAGACCTAGCAAGAAATGCGCCCAAGCTAAGGCCAAGCATTCATAACTAATAATAAGTCTCTGTGTCATGATTTGGGAGCTGGCTGGTGCCTCAAATGAATAAACCTGTTACCTACTCTCATGGGTTATGTCTCTAGAAGGGTTGTAGAGACTAAGCATATTCACTTTGAAGGGTTTTTCTAACTTGTCCTTAAAATCTCATTGGTTTTCCCCAATTTTTTGACTGATAATCTATGTCCATGTAAGTTTATACATCACAAGGGTAACTAGAGGACATGGTTCAGCAGAGAGGCTAACTAATTGCTTGTTTATGTATTTATTCAAGTAGCACTTGGTTGGTGCCCACATACCAGGTTTTATGGCTATAATGGTAAATTAGTTAGGCATGGCTTTTGCCCCTATGGAGCACAATTAAATGGGGGAGGTAGACAACCACCTGGGTGATTGCCACGGATGGGTTATATGTTACCGATGCTATCTTATGATGACAGTATAAGGTAGGTGCCTCTGACCTGCTCTAAATTCAATGAAGCCTTTTAGTATATATTATCTACCTCTAAATTAATGTATGGTGACACCTAACCTCATTATGAGGTTGTCCTTTAGGAGAGAAGTCAGGTAGAGTCTTCATGAATGGGAACACTCCCTTTCTAAAAGGAATTCTATGGAGCTCTTTCATCTAGTCCACAGAATCTGAAGAAACCAATTAGTGGTATTTATAAGACCCTCAGTATATGGCATTGTTGTTATACAAGCATGTTAGGACTAAGACAGCTTCTATGAGGGATCCAGTTTGGATGTGGTGCTGTATACCTGCAATCCTATCTGTCAGTGAGCTGGGACATGAGAGTTTGGAATGCAAGGCCAGCCTGGGATACATAATGAGGCACTGTGTCTGAAAATATAGAGAGTAGAATTAATATGTGTGTTGGAGGCAAAATAATCCATGGAAAGGAGAATGGAGTAGAGGGAGCAATATTTAGAATGCTTTTGCCAGTGTCTCCTGGCAGAACTGGGTGTCTTCACAGACCCTCTCTGGAGCTCTTCAGAAATAGATGTTGCTACTTGTTTCCAATGTAAAATGTATGTGCAGATATCAAGAGAGTACAGAAAGAGAGCACCAAATCTCCCTGGTGTAGGATTACAGGTAGTTATGAGTCACCCAGCATGAATGCTGAGAACCAAAGTCAGGTCCTCTGCAATGGCAGAAAGTTCTCTTGGCCGCTGAGCCATCTCTCCAGCCCCTACAATGTAACTTTCCTTTCCTGTCCTAGTTTGCCTTTCTATGTCTTTCATAAAACACCAACACAAACTGACTTAGGGAGGAAAGGGTTGATTTGACTTACAGGGGAAAGGTCACTGTCTAAGAAAACCCTGGAAGGAGCTCAAGGCAGGAACATGGAGGACAAAACTGAAGCAGAGGTCATGGTGGAATGCAACTTATTGGCTTGCTCCCCAGGGCTTGCTCAGCCTGTTTCCTTATACAACCCAGATCATCTACCCTGAGGTGGTACCATCTACAGTGGATGGGGCCCTCCCACATTCATTAATCTAGAGGATGCCCCACAGACATTCCCAGAGGCCAGTCTAATAGAGGCTATTTCTCAGTTGAGGTTCCCTCTTCCCAAGTGATTTGGGCTTTCGTCAAGTTGACAAAAATTAGCCTGCATAGCTATTTTACTAATAGATATTTTACTAATAGAACCTGGAATTAAATAATTTTTCATTAAAAGTGTTTCTCAACCCTGTATTTTTAGTTGAGCACATGGTCATCTGTAATGAAACTCTGTTTCTCACATACTCAGTCAGAAGTTACCATGTAAATGGATTTTAGCCAATGAATGTAGTGGATATATTGAGCTCTAGAACAATCCATATAAAACATGTTGTTCTTCATACTTTTCCTCTATGCTGACTGGAGGTAGAGAAACTGTCTTGGGCTATGAAGTATGTGTCATTTATCAAGGGTTACCAAGAATTAAAGTGAAGTGAATCTATATTCAAGGTTGTCAGAATAGAACAGCTAGACTAGTCTTTGACCTCTGACCTCTTCGTGTGAGATAAAGACAGCCATACCTTTCTAAATATTGAGTAGAGAGGACTATATGTAGTAATTCTTGTGCATGAACCTCTTAGAATATGCTTTCCTTGTTGTTTCTTTTCTCCTTTGTTTTATAATCTACTGCTACTTTATTTTGTTCCTATATTTGTGCCTCCTGTTTATTCCTGTGTCCCTTTGATTTTTTCACCATCAGTGCAAGTTTTAAAATATGTTTGCACTACAAGATGCTTCCCCAGGCTTGATTTATTTTATGCCCCTGTTCTGGAAGTATTAAATTTTCTAGTGTGTTCTGTTTTGCTTTTATTGGACAATGCACAAAGAAGCAAGGGACTGGATGTGGAGTGTGCCATTTAGAGGTGATTGTTCAAGAAAGAATGTACATGCCAATATGTGTGTGTGTGTGTGTGTGTGTGTGTGTGTGTGTGTGTGTGTGTGTGTATCTAGAAGTACTTTGAATGTAAACACACACATATGCATATCTAAAGCTAAAGAAGAATTAATACTGATCAAACGATAATCTATTTCTATATGGATCATTCTAGCTTCTCTTATTTATCTGGAACTTTCTATTCTATTAATGAGAAATACAACCCTTATCTAGTGTTCATTTTCTTCATTGTTTAATTTCAGCATAGCTATATAAAACTAGATACATCGAGATTGCTAACTAGTACTCATGGGAAATGATTTTATCAACTGGAAAACATGGCACTTTGGGGCAGTCTATTTTGCCTGTAATCTCCTTACTCCACTTATTTCCAAAGCTCTCCTGTCTCTCTCACTACCCACTTCCAGTGAATTTTTTTTCATTTGTATGTAATAAAATGAGACCGTCAGCTTCTACATTCCTTTTTATTTCATCTTGGAATCTCCAACCTTGTAATTTTCTACATACAGTATGAGGACTATGATGAATAAAATTGTATTAGATTAGGGACTTTTAAAATTAATTTTATTTTAGCTTCCCTTGTCAAAAAATAAGTAGAAGAGATGAGACAGATGTTAATGTACTTCACTCTAATAACCATTTTACTGTCTATATGTATCTCATAGTATTACGTTGAAAAACTCAAATGTGAACAATGGTATTTTTAAATGTGCATATGTTAAAAATGACCTGATTTTGACCCCCATGACAGACATCTCAAAAGGATAGAGTTGACTCTTGCAAATTGTCCTCTGACTTCCACATGTGTGTGCCTGCCCACATATGCACACATTAAATTTAATTTGGCAATTAAAACAGGTATGCATTGGTATATCCATCTTTGTTCAGTTCATTATATCCTAAAATAAATGTTATTCAGCACATTTTAATAGGTCCACTTGCCACTTACAAACCATCTTTGGAGAGTTGTGTATTAATATCTTTCAATCTCACCAGCATTTCCAACTTCATCACTTTGCATATTGTTGTGATTCTTGTGTGATTTTACTGTTGCTAAGTCCACAAGTCTCTTAGACACTTTCAAGAGAGCTGAGATTAATTGGAATGTGTGCTAGGAAGAGACTTTTTGGAGCTTGCTGGTTTGAAAAAGCACGTGATGAAGTTAGTTTGGGGATCCATAGGTAAAGCCGAAATGGAGGGAATTTGGAGGACACTTAGAAGGATTTCTTGTTGGTCCCAATACCTTCTCTTAGTCTCCACCACTGCTGCATCCCATGGCAATTGTGTTTCCATTTGAGAAATCACCATCCATAGATTCTAATGGTTATGAGAACCATTCTGGGAGTGTATTTTCTCAAGTGAAGATTTGAGCCCTCACTCAGCATCTCTCTAGAATTCAGATAATTAGTTTGAATAGCCCAAAGACTGACTGTCCTTTCGCATTTCTATCCTTGATTGTTTTTTCTCCTACTCATTTAGTTCTTACTTGATGGATTGACTTGCTTCAACTCTGGCAGGACTCCTCAGACTCCTTGGCAAGAATGAGGCTATGGCTCTGTCTAGCACATAGTTTGGGTAGCAAAGCAGACTTGGCATGCTGTTCCTCTGAGACTTGTAAACAATAATTAAATGGACGGATGCCTCCTAATTCTGCTGTTTCATTTCCTTCTTTCAAAAATACATGAAAGAGTTTTATCTCTGGATAATGAATGACAAGAATCATAGCTCTCTGCATTCAAGCTAAATGAGCTCAATGAGAGTAGATGGTTCTTGCAATTACCATTTTACTGTTTTGCATCTATTCACAATAGAAGACAAAACCAAGAAGGTCCGGGCTTCTGGTATATGCTGAGAGCAGGGAGCTCAGAGAGATATGTTGGAGGACCTCTGGTTGTCTGGCTCTTTGAAGGCCAGCCCAAGTTTACATGGCCTTCCACTGGTTCTAAGACTGCCACCCTCTGCCCTACAGTGAAGTGCTCATGTTTCTAGGCATTCTTTGTGTCCTAAGAGGCAGGTGATACCCGATTACTTGTAGATGCAAGGTGAGATGGTAAGAGATGGTTGCTAACACAGCCAGTGATTTGTTCAAAGGATGTGAGATATGGACAACTCATAGGGAGCTGCTAGAGAGCTGGTAGTGGGGCTCTTCTGAAACTGGTATCAGCTCAGTTGAGCCACCCGGCGACACCTATGTGCAAGTGGAAAAAAGCCGGGCAGCTCAGTTTGAAAATCTGATTTCTATATAGTGAAGCTTCTTTTCCAATTGGAATGACTTCAGGGATATGTTTCCTCAAGATAACAGTGGCTCTTAGAACAAAAACAAATAATAGTATGCAAGATTATAAACAGTTTTAACAGCAGTATTTAAGGGCTTCACACTGAATATGTTATCACACCTTGTATTCAATTGGATTTGGGGAAGTCAGCAATGTTTTAAGTTGTAGAGGGAATTCAGTTTCATTCTGTTATGGGTGTTTTTATATTTGCCTTAATTGTCATGGAATTATGGGAGTCTCATCTTTTAGTAGTTCATGGTCAACATACCACATTGACCCGCCCCATGCTCTGCTGTTTCTTGTCTAAGGTGGATGAAGCAGAAACGATGCATAATCACAGAATGAATGGGCTAGAAAAGTCCTTGGAGAACAATGACTTCTCTTGTTCTCATGAGGAAACAAAAGGGAGGCAGATAGGGTGATTTGTACTTGTCTTCAATACTTATGGTGAGTGTGATTGCCACATGCGGCCATTCCTGAGGCCAGGACTGAGAAGCTCAAGTTTGCTCATTATCAGGTTCATAAGATGTATGCATGCTGGGTGAGATTATCCATCAGAGGAGGCTGACTCAGACTTGGTTTACAGGAGACCAGGAAGGCTAGGAAAAGCTCATTGTGGTCACCTGTGTTTCTCAGGGCACAAATGGAACAACTGTGTGCTGGTTAGTTTTTTGTTAACCTGATACAAGCTAGGATCCACAGGAAGGGGGAACCTCAGCTGAGGAAATGCCTTCAATAGGCAAGCCAGTGGGGCATTTCCTTGGTCAATGGTGGGTTGATGTGTGAGAACCAGTCCACTGTGGATGGTCCTACCCCTGGGTAGGTGGGTCTGGGTTATATGAAAAAGTGGGATGAGCAAGCCATGAAAAGAAAGCCAGTAAACACTCTTCCTCCATGGCTTCTGCTTCAGTTCCTGGCTCTAGATTCTTACCTTGAGCTCCTGCCCTGACTTGCCTCAGTGATGGAGTGTAACCCAAGAGTTGTCAGCTAGAATAGACCCTTAACTCCCCAAGCTGGTTTTGGTCAATGTTTTATCATAGCAACAGAAAAACTAACTAAAACAAATTGTATAAAGTAAAATGAACCCCTGTTCCAAGTTGGGGCTGGACCTAGCCCCTCCTTCTTGCATCAAGCCTGAATAAGGCATTGAACCATAGGAAATGGGTTCTAAAAAGCCAGTTTGTGTATCCAGGATAAGTCCTGGTTTCATTGCCAGGAGATCCACAAACACATCAAGACACACAACTTTCACATACATTCAGAGGGCCTGGTTCGGTCCCATGCAGCCTCCCCAATCAGTCCAGAGTCTCTGAGCTCCCACTAGCTTAGGCCAGCTGTCTCTGTGGTTTTTCCCATCATGATTCTAACCCCCCTTGCTTTTACAATCCTTCCTCCCTCTCTTCAACTGAACTCCAGGATCTTGGCCAAGTGCTTGACTGTAGGTCTCTGCATCTGCTTCCATCAGTCATTAAGTTGGTATGTAAAAGGAGAGAAAAAAAAATTAAATAAAAAATAAAATGAACCACAATTAACTGTGTATCAGTTTTAAAAGATGGAATGAGGGAGGGAATGATTATTCTAAAAGTGGGATATAAGACCAAGTGATGGATATGGAGTGTGTGGATAACACTTTTGAAGTATCTATAAGTTTTTGTGATGGTTTTAATGAATATCTTCACACAGATTCCTTCCCTTTTGCTCTGATATAAACTGTCCCAGTAGTTCCATCTATACCTTTACTACTGAGAGATCTGGGCCAATTACCTCTTTTCTAGTATATATGGAGTCTCTTTTTTACTGGCATTGTCATCAGCAAAGATGGCTATCCAACCACCTAAGAAAAGGTTTGTTATTGACCCCAAGGTCCCTTATTTAACTACAAATCAGTAGGAATGGAGCTCAACTTTCTGTAGCTTTACAGGTAAGAGACTAGCTTATGTTGATTTTGTTTGAGGGTCGTACATATCTGTCAGCTGGTTCCTTGTGCAATCTTCAGAATCACTGAAGAAGGGGGGATTCCTAGTTCTCAGAGGAGGGGGTGACATATGATTTGTCATTCTGGCCCTGATGAGGCCAGCAGATTCTTTGGTCCAGAGTTATTGTTGCTAAAAGTGACATTCCCAATAACCATTAGGTGCTTCCTATTCAGAAGTCCATGCACATCCTCTCCAATTTCATGAGTAAAAATGAATGGTGATAAAACCAGATACTGATGAGTTTAGGGCAGCAGAAAAATTCAGATCTTTTGAGAACAAGTCTCTCTAATGTTTTAGGATGGGTGAAAGAAAAGAAAAACTATGTTAAGGAGAAACATCTGTGATTTCTTGTTTTCTTGTTTTCATTGAACCATCTCTCCAGCATTCCCTTGCACTAGAACCAGGATAATTTTCACGATTTCTGGGCCATACTGAGTTGCCATCTCTGGCATGTAAAATTGCCACCACCTAGTTCACCAGGCTCTCTACTTTAAGATGTAGCTTTCAGACTGAAGCATGGTAACTCTTTGGTATCTTAGACTTATTCACTGAGAAGGAAGGGATCCTAGATAGGGACTAGTCATTGGGGTGTTAGAACACTGGGCACTAGTCAACTGGTTGGAGACTATGGACTTGAGTTTCTTGTGTTTGATTGTCATAGTTCATCCCTCTGATGTCTGAAAACTTGTAGAATTTGGTCAAGCTGAGGTTTAGACCACCAATTGTGTTCTGTCCACTCAAAAAATCCTCTTAAAGCTTTTTAGAAACCACTTTTGCCTCTCCCGGAGTTACCATCCACCTAGTTCTCTGACTTCTTCCTGTCCCTGTTCACCCATATTGTTAACCCACTTATACAGGAATCCATTTCTTTGTCTGATTTTTGATGGTGCTTATTGTAGTTATGCTTCTGAGATATTCTTGTGTACCTACTAGCTCCCATGTGTGTTGTGGCACTTTGTGTCTTCATCTTATTAATTATTAATTGAATAAAATCAGTGTGAGTAAGGCAAACAGCAAAGTCAGGCAGACAAAGATTAGAGTAAATGGCCGGTGAGTGGGCAGCAATTGCATGAACTACAGATTTGATTTCTGGAGACATTTCAAAGGGAGATGAGGTGGAATTGCTGGCTTTGATATAATACAAGAGTTTCTATTGACTGAGTCTTAGTGGACATTTTCTGGTGTTGATGTTGCTAGGTGTTTGTTGATTGTGTTTCTCTGGTCAGTTGCTAATTTGGGACAATTCTTGACCGTGACTGTCTCAGGAATTTCTTCTTTGCCTTTTAATTATAGTTCTATGACACTATTCAAAATGTTCCCAGTATTCCTGGATATTTGGCCATGTTTTCTTTTTTAATTATATTTTCTCTACACATTTCTACTGATGAGTTGAAAATTGTGGGTCTTTCCCTGAGGCATGTCCAGCCTGTAGATGAACACAACAAAAGTATGGAGAACTTTTTTTTTCATTCTTGTATATTCATTTGACCCTTGAAGTTTACATCTCTGTGCTTGTATTACCTGCCTTTCATTTCTCATAGATCTTTGCAATCCTCTCAGCTCCCAACTCTGAATTACTGCTCTGAACCTAAAAAGATGTGATAGAGGGTGCATGGGATTTAGATTCAATGTCTTAGATCTGAGTCCCTGCTCTACTCCTGAAGGTCATAATTTGGGACACATTCCTCAACTTTCCCATTACCATAATTTTAACCCATTCCCCAATAAAGGTAAACACATTCACATTCTAGTTTTATCAAATTAAATCCAACTACAGATACAAAACAAGTTGTGGAAAATGCACATTCTTGACTATAGTGCCACAGTCTTCTCTGCTGGGGATGTCTTTCTGTATGCAGTGAATGTGTTGCTCTGATTGATAAATAAAACACTGATTGGCCAGTCGCCAGGCAGGAAGTATAATATAGGCAGGGCAAAGAGAGAGAATTCTGGGAACAGGAAGGCTAAGTCAGGAGACGCTGACAGCTACCTCCGCCATGAGAAGCAAGATGTGAAGGCAGAACTGGGAAAAGGTACCAAGCCACATGGCTAAACATAAATAAGAATTATGGGTAATTTAAGTGTAAGATCTAGTCAATAGTTGGTTTGAGCTAATGGCCATGCAGTTCATAATAATATAAGCCTCTGTGTGTTTACTTGGGTCCAAGCAGCTGTGGGACTGGTGGGTGAGAGAGATTTGTCCTGACCACTGGCAGGCTGGGACACAGAAAAACTCTAGCTACAAATTCTCCTGTCAGGGAGGTGACCAGAGATACAGACTCATTACATTTAAAGAATAACCTTTCTCTCCATGTTCTAGTATGTTTTCCTTATGGTAGTTTCATAGTACATTATCTTAATGTTCTAAACCACATCCATAATATCTGCCTGACAAGATTTTCTTTTCTTGCAAGCTAAAAAATCAAAAGTAACTTTTAGAAAGAGAGGACTTGAAATTTAGGGCAGTGTAATCAAGAATCACTATGGATACCATAGATAATTCATTGTGTAGTAAGCTTTCTCATTGAACTTTCTTGGACTGCCACCCTGCCAATAATGACACAGAGATTTATATTATTTATGAAAGCTTGGTCTTTAACTTAGGTTTTTTTCCCCAACAAGCTCTTATAACTCAAATTAACTTGTTTCTATTAATCTATATTCTGCCACGTGGCTTTTTATCTCTCTTCCATTCTTTATGTCTGACTTACTCTGCATCTTGCTGGAAGCTCCTGTATACCAGCCTAGATTCATCCCAAGTTCCTCTCTTTGCCCAGAATTCCTGCCTATTCTCTCCTGCCTAGCTATTGGCCATTCAGTTCTTTATTAAACCAATCACAGTGACATATCTTCACACAGTGTAAACAAATATTCCACAACACCAATGGGGAAAAAAGAATTAGACTCTGAAAGAGAAGCATGTTTTCAGAAGACTTCTCAGTCTGCAGTTTACCTGCTGGCTGAATAGGTTTGGTGGTGTGAAGATGAATTTTTTTTCTCTATCACTTTTGACTAACTCTCTGTAATCTTCAGTCCATCTGTGCTCTTGCTGAACTTTCTAGCTTGCAACCAATACATCTGAGCCATGACCATAAATCTAAACTGTGCTTGAGATTCCATGGATGGGACAAAAAATCCTCTCATAGCTTGGCTTGGCTGGTTCATTGGGTCAAAATGTTTATGGCAATATTGTTACATTTCTATTTTGGTCTTTCTCTTGAATAGGAGGTATTGCAATCTTGATGTGTGTGTGTGTGTGTGTGTGTGTGTGTGTGTGTGTGTATGTACATGCATGTGTGCAGGTGTGTGCATATGTGGGCATGTTAGAATTCGTATTCTGAACAACATAAATCATATTATTTACCCATTGAATCTCCCCTTTAACCTCCAATCTGCCCCAAAGAACTATGTTGATGTCTCAAGATAATTTCTGACTGCCTAGCACCCAGAAAGATGCTTGTAACATTAAAGATGACATCACCTTTCCTGAATACCATCAAAAGACCTAGAAAAATTAGTCTTTTCTTTAACAAGTTCTGATTAAATTAAGGAGTCATGTAATTCATCATTTAAATGGGGATATGTTTACCCAATAATCATTTCAGAGAAAAAGGGTTAAACAAATGATTTCCTGTAATATTTAACTTTCAAGACTTAATGAAATATTCAACCTGTCCTTCCAAATGTACTTGATTAGAACATGGAAGTGTATCCATTTTCCTGAGCCATTTTTGTACTATAATTATCTCATTTAATCCTATCCCATATCCACTTTATAACTGAGGAAAACAACACTAGAGAAATTTAGTAACTTTTCCAAATTATATACTTAGATCAAGAGTTCTGGCCCTAGATTTTGAGTACCTCAGTTTGAATCTCAAATATAAAGTGAACACGAAAATAAGTTGGAAACTATCAGAAGCATCAATAAGACAGTATATTTGTATCATTTGGAAAATGATAAATGACTTGGATAAGAGGTACATTCAAATACGTGGTTCTTTTCAGGAAAGAATGGTTGAGTATAGGTGTCAGACAGGGAAACTGATTTTGTTCTCCAGGGAAATTTAGCAAAGTCTAAACATATTTTCAATGGTCATAAATGAGGAGGACAATTGATATAGCATGATGAGTAGAGGCCATTGATGGAGCTGTAACCAGAACATTGTACACACAGTGAGCAATGATATAGCCAACAGTGTTGAGGATAGGAAACAGTAAGTTACCTGAGTCAGAATAAGGACATAGGGATGTGAACCTGGGCTTTTAAAAATCTCACAGTTCAGTTGAGATAGATGGCTGTGAGTGTCCATATAGACATATTAATAATATAATGTATTTAAATCTAGATTAACTAAACATATAGTCTATGGTTCAGTTGAGCTGGGATTCAGACTGCAGAGACAGGGAAGATATGGCTCCCATCTTGAGCATTTATGGGCTATAATGTAAGAGGGGAGAACACTCCTTGGCAGATAAATTTGAGCTGTAGGTTATCTCTATGTTTGTTTTACATACACCTTATACACATAGACCAAACACAGCTTAGCAGAAAGTTGTTAGTGCACCTGCATTTTCTCGGCAGCCCCCACTCAAGGTCAAGTGTGGGGCTTTCCATTTATGACGTCAGAATGACTTTTGCAATGCTCCAGAATTAGGAGCACTTTGTAGTTCTAAATTTTGGGTTGGAGGCGTTCTTCCTGTTTCTCACATCACTGCACAAGTATCCTCTGAGGATGGGGCCCTGCAAACATGGTGGGGATAAGGATGTGATGAAGAAGCTGAAGGTAAAGACTGAGGTGAGAATGGTGCATGAAGGCCCGTTTATATGTGTATGCTCTGTGAAGAATGTTGGGTCTTTATCTCATGGACAATAAACAGCCATTGGAGGCCGTTAACCAAGGCCAGGAGTGGAATGGACTTTTAATTAGTTATTCATTTATTCATTTATGATTGTAGGAGAATAGGAATGTGGGCTGGTGCATGTGCATACCATGTTGTACATATGGAGGTCAGAGAACAACTTGTAAGTTTGATTGTTTCATCACATGGGTTCTGAGGATTAAACTCAGGTCATCTGACTTAGACACAAGCTCTTTACTCACTGAGCCATCTTGCCTGGACAGAGGGTGGATTTTTGGGTAACTAATATTTTTAGTTATTCTTCTTCTTCTGTGACTAAGTAATTGATCAAAGAGAGTTAAGAAAGAGCGGGTTGGTTTTGATTTTGCCTTGTGGTTTAAGGTTTAAGGTGCAGTCTATTATGTCTGGGGAAGGGTTGTTGCTGGAGCATGAGGCAGATGGTCCCACTCTACCTACAGCCAGGAGGCAGAAAGAGATGCCTTCTGGTATTTGACTCACTTTTTTTTGTTTGGTCTAGAATCCTGGTCCAGGGGATGCTGCTGCCTACATTTGAGGTGGGTCTTCCCAGCTCAGTTCAATATCTCTGAACCCTCCCTCACAGACAAGCCCTGATATTCTAAATTCTATCAAGTTGACAATGAAGATGAACTGCCTCAGAAGTTATCTTGATGTATCAGAAATAACCTTGGACATGGATTTATAATAAAAGGAAATCTAGTCAGATGGATGCCTTGGGGCAAGTCATTTACTCTATCTGTACACATTAGTTTCTCAGCTGTCCATTGCATAAGTCAGTACTGTAGAGCCCATGTGAGGGTGGTGGCCATGGCACATACAGAACACCCTTGTCAAACTTAGTGTGTCTTCCTCAACAGATAAGTGTTCTCCCATGGGTACACATTGCCATGCCTCAGTGAAGACTCTATTATATATATCAGGCCTGAAATCACACACTCATATATAATACAGCCATTAATAAATGATTGGATTACTTTTCTGGCACAATAAGTGGCTTCATTTAGGTTTTCAAAAGAGCATGAGGCCAATACCCATCCGCTTTTGTTTCCCTCCTGTGACACTGGCATATGCGAGGGAACATTTGAGCTTCAAGAAAATTAAAAGAATCCATCACGTTTCTCCCTTTTGGCTGGAAAAGTTTCTCTGCTCCAATTTTTCATGGTGCTGCAATGAAGCTTCCTGAGAGTCCCCCCATCACTGCAAACGTATGGTGCTCATTTCCACACATAACAGATTATTCTTCTGCACACATCCCAGCTGCTGTACTTCTCTTGGAGTTCTTAAACATCCAAGCATTCATATTGTTGCATGTTCCTGCTCTGCAGAATAACTTCCTCAAGCAACAGAAACACTAAGTTTTTAAAATTCTAAAGTCATTCTGATGTGGATGAGGCCATATCAAAGATAATCATGTAGAGAAGATGGTTTCCCATGTCTTGTCTATAGAGTCTTTTCCTCCATGTGGTAGCATCCATATCCTTTTCTCACACTTTGTTCATCTTTCACCTACCTGTATCCACCTTCTGTAGATAGCGTCTTTTTTCTCTGTGCTTTTATACTTCGGAATCTCACCTATTTCTTCCTGAGAATGACCCTCACTTTACATACTAAGAGCTCCTCTTTCCTTTAGATGTTCATCAGGCATTCCTGATTTCTCTACACACTGCTATTTACTTATCTCATCCTTGCACTAAATGCAGTGCCACTGATCCTATGTTATATACAGAGTGGTTCTTCTCAATCTTCCAAATTAGCTCTTATCGTTAAGATTTATTTTCATTTATATGTATATAAGTATGTGTGTTCACATGTGCCCAAATGTGCATGTGCATATACACGTGCACAACATGTGTTAAGGTGTCCACAGAAGCCAGAAGGCATCAGATGCTCTGAAACCAGAGTTATAGGTGGTTGTGAGTCATACAATGTGGGGCCTGGGAACCAAAATCATGTCTTCTGAAAGAGCAGCAAGCACTCTTAAATCATGGAGCCATCTCTCTAGCTTGCTCTTATCTTTAAAGAAGCAGTGGGTGTCAGAACTTCTGCTGTATCTTAGATAACAGAAGCCAGCATCAAGCATCAATAAGAATATAGTCTCAGTGACTTATCAACCAAGGTTCATGGGATTGAATGAACCAAGTCAATTGTAGAAAGGATGAGGAGGGGCTATGTCATTCACATGGTTACCTATGGTCCCTGGACAGAGGCCCTGTGCCTTTGTGGAGTTCTATCTTCACCTCCTCTTTTTTATCCAGGTACCATCAGCTATCTCAGGCACACGGACATGACTGAATGTCCCTGGACTTCTATACATATATCTTGCTCATCTCCTATTGCAGGTGGTCTCATGCTATTTTATTTTATTTATCTAACATCTATCTATCCACCTCTCTCTCTCTCTCTCTCTCTCTCTCTCTCTCTCTCTCTCTCTCTCATGTGTATGGGTGCTATGCTTGCAGGTATGCATTTGTACCATGTTCATCCCTGGTCCCTACAGAGGGCATTGTATCCCCTAGGACTGGTGTTATGGATAGTTGTTAGCCACTATGTGGGTGCTAAGAACTGAACTTGGGTCCTCTGGAAGAGCAGCAAGTGTTCTTAGTCACTAGGTAATCTCGCCAGCTCCTAACATTTTATCATTTTGATCTGTATTTGATTTCATGTGAGTCTCCAAATAGATATGGTCTATCTGTGGTTCTCAACCCTACAACCAGTCTCTCATCTCCTTCATAGAAAGAACCACCTCTTATCTTCTCTGCTTACCATCTTCAAGAGGACAGACCACAGTCCGTCTTTGTATAGTGATTTTATGGTTATTTAATGTAACTTTCCAACAGCTGGTCATCCACGGTGATCCTCCCTCATATACATTTTTCTTTAGAACTTGTATGAGTACTCTCCTGCCATTCTTCATTGTGCATTTGGAAGACCTTTAATCCAATTAACAGGTAATAACTACACTATGCAAAAATAGTTCCCTTGAATCATCATTCCAAGGCTCTGCTTACCCTTTTCCTAGTGAGGATCTCAGTCTATTGTTTTCCATCTACATTAGTTCTGGAGTTGGTACTGTAAGAATCAACAAAGCCTCTAGAAGCACATGGCTTCTCTCCCCAAAGCTGTTCTTTTCTCATATCTGAACATGAAGGTATCTTAGGTAATACTCAGTTCTATCCCTTTAGGTAAGCGGCATTTCCCAGCTTGAGTGATGTTTGGGTTGTGCCATGTGGAGAAGTTTCTTCAATTGGTCCTGCCCATGGCCCTATGAGACCACAGTCAAGAGTAGAGCCTGTCTGGGAAGGGCATACCTCCATCCTGTCTTGTTCGTAGTGTGTCTGCTGTCAGGAACCCTTGGTTTCCTGACACACGGCATTTTTATAGCATGTCTGGCACTAACCCAGAACAACTAACTCAAGAATGAGAGTCCTGGAACAGAAAGCAAGGCTTTTGAGGACTTGGTTTCTGAAGCCACACAGTGACCTGAGATATTTTCTTTGTTAAATGTTAGTCCCAAGGGCTGGGGAGAATCATTAGTCAAAAAAGTGCTTGCTGCACAAGTGTGAAGACCTGAGTTCAGATCCCCAGACCCACATCAAAAACTGGGACAGGGGCTCTGGTCACCCCAGTACTGTGAGGCAAAGTCAGATGCCTCCTTGGGTTCACTGGCCAGCCAGCTTACCTGAACCAGGGACCTCCAGATTCTGTGAGTCAAAAAGTGAGGAAGATACCCGTAAAGTATCTTGTAAGGTATCATATGACTCTTGAACAAACAGCAGAGGTGAGTGTCATCTTTGTGACCAGGCTGCTGAAAGAACAGGTCCTTGTGCTTCCTTGTGACTTTGGGGTGCTTCTTTCCTGTCATTGAGATGTTGAGATGAAGCAAACAACATAGGTTTGACACAAACAAGATGGAAAAAAGGGGACAATTGCACAAGGCCACCTCTGCCAATGTTGTTGAACAAGGACAAGTTATTTGATCTCTTTGAGCTCCAGTTCACTGTCAGTCAACTAGAATAAAGCAGAGATTGAAAAAAAAAGAGCAGTATTTGGAGACTGATAGACAGTGGGTATCTGACAAGTGGCAGGCATCAGTGGACCTTTAGCCAGTAAGTGGGTGGATGTGGTTGGGCACTCCTTGTGATTCCTATGGAAGAGGCAGGTATATGGCTGGGGGGTCTCTGCTGGTTTCAAAGGGAGTGGCACTACTAAGAGGTGTGGCTTTGTTGGAGTAGGAATATTCTTGTTGGAGGAAATGTGTCTCTGTGGAGGCAAGATTTGAGGTCTCCTATATGATCAATCCAAGTCCAGTGAGACAGCCTACTTCCTGTTGCCTGCATGTCAACATGTAGTAGCTCCTTCTCCAGCACCAGGTCTGCTGGCATGTCACTATGCTCCTCGCCATAATAATGGACTGAACCTCTGAAACTGTAAGCCGTCACCTAATATAAATGTTTTTTTTATAAGAATTGCTGTGGCCATGGTGTTTCTTCACAGCAATAGAAACCCTAACTAAGATAGAAGTTGGTACCAGGGATTGGGGTATTGTTGTAATAGGCTGGACCATACTTTTGTTTGAAGGAATATAGACCTTGGGACTGTGGATTAGAAGCAGTTGAATGTGTTAATGTTGCTTAATTGGCCATATTAGTAGGAGCATGGAAGACAGTGGTGCTGAGGTGTTGTGTGTGATTTGATGAACTGTGGGGGCCTTGCTCAAAAGGTTACAGAGAAGAATATTAGTATGTGGCTTAGAGATCATTCTTGTAATAATTTGGTGAAGAATGTGGCTGCTTTTTGCCCTTGACTTAAGAATCTGCCTGAGGCTAAAGTAAAGAGTTTTAGATTAATTCCATTGGCAGAGGAAATCTCAAAACAGCCTAGTATAGACTTTGTCATGTGGTTATTAGTGGTAACTCTAATGAAGATTTATAATGAAAGGGAGCAAGCTGAGCAAGGAGACAAACAGATCAAGAAATTGAATAAAGAGAGTGATGCCCTTGGGGCAAGATCCTACCCAGCTAAGTTTCCAACTTGTGTAAATGAATTAAAGAAACACTTAGAGTCAAATGTGGTGGTGTACACCATTAATCCCAGCACTGAGAAGGCAGAGGCTGGAATGCTTTGAATTTGAGGCCAGCCTGGTCTACAGAGCAAATTACAGAATAGCCAAGCTAGGGTTACTGACATGTTCCACCATGTCCAGCTATGGTTGGTCTTTGTTTTGATTTACATTTCTGTTAACATTTTCATATTTTAAACCAGCTTCTAATAAATCAGACCCAGGATTCTGCGAAGGAATGGGAGTTTCTACCAATGTCCTCTCTCTTAGTTATTTTGTGTAGAGGTTTTCTTCCACAGGGCAAAGGGCAGTACAGGAAGAAGGAAGGTGGGAACATGGTATCAAACAAAGAACACATGTCCCTTCCTGGTTAGGGACCAGGCCTTGTGTGTAGAATCTCTCTGCACTCTCTCTGAAGAAAAGTGACCCAGCTTGAGGGATGATACAATGCATTTCCCCCCAGACCCCTGTTAAGATGAGTGGCTTCACCTATCTGCAATGAAAGTTAGCCTTTCCTTCCATCTGGATTCCCATTTGCAGTTAGAGACTGTAAAAATACAGTATAGAAACAACATGTAACTTTTCTTCATAGATTTTAAAGAAAGGCATCATGTGTCAGTGTGTAGAGATGCCTTGGCAGGTGAACTGCACACACCTTTCTTCTTTCTGGGACTCACACTCTATTGTCTTTCGTAACAGAATGTGCTTTGCTTTACCAAGTGCACTGAAGAACTGTCACAGTGCTCATAGCCATTTCTCCTGGGATGTGTTGAGTGTCTTAATGTTCTGAACATTATCAATTGCACTTAGATTTAGTAGGCTGTGATGGACATGTGCAGACCTTGCCTCCTGAAGTCCAAGTATTGTAAATGCAGGCAATATAGAGGCTTAGGCAGTGACCAGAGCAACTCACAGACAGCTCCTTATGTACTAGTCCTCACAGAAGCTCATAGGCCATGTTGTGGGAGGATCCTTCTGTATGCTGTGAATGTGTGTTGCTCTCATTGTTTGATACTAAAAGCTTATTTGGCCTATAGCAAGGCAGAATAAAGCTGGTTGGGAAAGCCAAATGGAGATACAGGGAAAAGTAGAGTAGAGTTCAGAGAGTTGTGAGCCAGATGGAGAACAAGTGAGACATACAAAATGGGATAGAGTTAAAGGCTATGAGCCTCAGAGCAGTACACAGATTAATATAAATGGGTTAATTTAAATGTAAGAGCTAGTTAGTAATAAGCTTGACCTAATAGGCCAAATATTTTGTAATTAATATTAAGCCTCTGAGTGATTACTTAGTAGTGGCTACAGGATGGGGTGGGACAGAGAAGACTCCCTTTACAAGGATGCATGGACAGAACATTTACAGTCCTAAATATGGGTAATGTTACTGTCTTCTTAAGAACAGTTTATCTACAAAAAAAATGAAATTACTTCCAACTGGACAGAGAATGATTAGAAATTATCCAATGACTTTTCTCCACTGTAACTGAGACTTTCAGGATGGGGAGGACTAGATAATATGTATTTAACATTTTCACTGATCAAAGCCAAGTGCAATTAATGAAAATGTTAGTAACAAGAGTCTTGAGTAAAATAAAAGGTAGAGTTTTCAGAATTAAGGTTGTTACTTTAGGGAAGGCCTGTCTTCTTTTAATTTTTTTAATGTATTACATTTATTAATATATTTCTACCCCATCACCTCCCAGATTCCCCTTATCTCCCTACACACTCAATTTCTTTCTCTCCTCTCTCTCTCTCTCTCTCTCTCTCTCTCTCTCTCTCTCTCTCTCTCTCTCTCTCTCTCTGTTTCAAAACAATGCCCAACCCCTTGAAAAATGAAAATCAAAATGAATAAAAACACTATTTTGTGCTTTGGAGGGTGAACACAAACCTCCACATTTTAGTGGGGAACCACTTCTCACCACTCTTAACTCATACAATTCAATTTCCACTGGGCTCATATTGACTAATGCCAACTATCATACCCTGTCCCCTGAATCATAGTAATGATCTTTCAATAAACAGATCTTTCAAATCAACCCTCTGAGCATCAAATCCAAGGCTTACCTTTGACCACTGTGGGAGGCTGGGTGGTAAGGTCTGAACCTGTGGCAACTACTTTAAGACGAGCAGGAGGAGAGTATGTGAAAAAGAAATCTTATAAAGAAGAAAGCAGAGCTGAGTTTGGAGACAAAGGGAATAGAGAGTTTTGTTTGGAGGTCACTGTGCCACTGTTTGATGCAGAATTCAAATATACTGTTAGCCCTAGAGCTTCCTAGTTTAGACTGTAAGACATTTACGAATTCCTCATGAACTATTCTGTTTTCCATTGCTGGCAAATCAAGACTTTTAATTGATCCAAACACGCAAAGAATGAATGTCAGTGGGACCCACATTTGGAGGGGAAAATTCCATTGGCATGACTCTTTTGATTTGGATGAACTTGCATTCCAAGGTCCCCTTTTCTTCTCGTTGGCTCTTCTTGTTTGCTTTGCTTCAGTGTTGAGTACTGAACTCTACATCTTGTAACAATGGATACAAAAACACATTTCTCATGTCAAAGGGGATAAGTGAATTTATTCTGGAGCCAAATATAAGTGACCATGGCTAGAGAATACAGATTTAGTTCACCTTAAATTCCGTGTTCCAATGTGGAGGCAGTTTCAAGAAGTTTTTATGGGAATAGAAAAATAAAAGTCTAAATCAAGGCACTTTTCAAATACATTGATAGAAACAATAGGTAGGAGGGTTAAAGCAGAGCTGTGGCACATGTTAGAGGCGTCTGATGCTAGCTGACAGCATTCTTTGCTCTGTGGTGGGAAACTAGTGTTGTGCTTGTACATTCCAGGTGATTTACCAGGTCAGATACCAATAAGAACAATAAAAGGCTACTACAGGAGCTGAACATGCCACAACAAAATCCAGCTCTGGACTTCCAACATTCCAACCTTTCCATAATCATCAGAGTTATAATCTGTTGATTAGCCTTGCAGAAGAGCCAATGGAAGGTACAGGCCCCTTTAAAAGTTTTTATTCACAGAATATCTAGGTAAGTGCTCTACTCCTCTATGTCCCAAGGTTCCTTTTCATGCAACATTTTCTACTGATTTCTATCTTACTAAATGTTTAATTGGAGTTTGGGGCTTTCTTAATTCTTTTGATATGTTTTTCTCTTTTAGTGTGTGTGTGTGAGTGTGTGTGTGTGTGTGTGTGTGTGTGTGTGTGTGTGCATGTGCACATGAGAACTCATGTGTGTATAGTATACATACTTATTTTTGTGTATGTATGAGTTCATGAAGGTCAGAGGTCAACTTACAGCTATCAATTACTCCCCACCTTACTTTTTGAGGTGGGATCTCTCAGTGCATGGGGAGACAATCAACACAGCCAGGCTGGGTAGCTAATACACTTCAAATCCCTCCTTTCCACCTGCTCCACAGCTAGCACTAGTGGTTTCAGACATGCCCTGATGTTCCTGGCTTACAGGTGAGTACAAGGATTTGAACTCAGTTTCCCATGCTTGCAAAACAGCCATTCTATCCACTGAACATCCTCTTAGACCCCATTTTAATAGCTCTTTTTCTTTCAAAAGTAAATTCTGATCATTGATCACTAAGGATAATGTGTGTGTGTACATTTTCAGAATTGAAATATTTTTCTCTAAGACTCAAGAACAAAGGGCAATTTACCCATAACAGTGACTGCCATGTTGTTTTTTTATCTTCCAATTTTCTATAGCCAAGTTGCTTTGCCAAATTTAATAATCGGCTTTGGGACACTGTTATAAATCTTCTTTAATGTCCTTCTTCACTGTAATAAATTTTAATCTCTTAGCTTCAGGTTTCTTTCCCTCTTGGGCTAATGAGGCTTCCTAGGCATTTAAAGTGATTCATCTGCTTGATTAGTTTATTATCTACCACTCTTGTTTTCTGACCCTCCCCATCTGTAGCTGTAGCTCTTTGTAAAATTTAAGTTCTTTGGATGGGGTTCACACAGTATTGTGGCATTTGAATGTAAATATTTGAGTGATTCAAGGCCATATAAACTTTTATTTAGCAAGACTCCCCAACATGGAATATGCATTAATCATTATCATCATCATTGCTATCATCACTATTACCACCATCATAATTCCCATCATCATTCCTATCACCATTATCATCACTATCATTCCTACCAACATCATCATCACTATCATTCCCATCATCATGCCAACATTATCACCATCACCACTATCATCTCCATCATTACCATCACCACCATCCCTCTTATCACCATTACCACTATTATTCTCATTCTACATCACTATCATCATCATCATCATCATCCCTGTCACCATCACCACCAAATCACCAGCATTATCATTATCCCACTTGACAATTGAAATCAGATTCCTTGGGTAGCTGTCATCTCATAACTAATACATAGTCTGTAAATAGGCCAGACTATCTAATTGTGCTGCTTCTCTTCCCTTTTACCCCGTTACAAATCAAGCCTTTAACAAAGACAGTGAAGGACCATCCAGATGCTTCAGCATGTAAAGGCGATTGCTACCAAGTCTGACAACCTGGGTTTAATTCACAGGAGCCACATGGTAGAAGAAAAGAACAAATGCCTGCACGTTGTTCTTTGTCCTGCACATACTTCAGGTGGATATATACTGAAAATAAATAAATGGAATAAAAATTTAAAGAAAAATAATGACAAGGAGGTCATTCTTCTCTGCTTTGAAGAGTGTCCAGAAAAGGAAATTCAGAATATTTTGGGGGAGGGTTCTGTTGGCATGTTTTCTTTTATCTTCTGTTGTCTTCACTTCCTCCCTCCACTATAAGAGCAATTTCCTCTCATGTTATCTACGCCTGACATTTTTCTGGCAGTTTCTCAGCTCTTCGTTTGCTCCATGTCCCTGGTGATGTTCTGAGATGTAGGACTTTCCACCAACTAGGAAACTTGGTCTTAGACTAGAGGATAACACTCAGATGCCCCCCTCCCCTTTTCAGTTCAATAGAGCAGTCTGGGCATTTCATAGGTACCTCAGTTCAGTATGTTCAAAGTAGAACTCATTAGCTCTCTTCCCTCCTGTCCCCCAAAGGTAAGCTTGTTTGTCTTTCAGCATTCAGGGCCTTGTTTATTGGCACAGTTTCAGCCCGATCACCCGTCCTGAATCTTGCCTTCTTCACACCATGTCCTATGCTGCTTGTTCTTTCCTGAAATGTCTAACCTACCCATTTCCCCCTTTTTCTTGCCTTCACCAAGGACAGATGATCTGATGGTTGCTCACTTGGTCCCATTGCCTTCAACTGCTTGCTCCTACCATTGAATCCTACATTGCTAATGCTCGGTTTCAGAGCATTGCTTCGTATTGTTGGCTGCCTGCTCTTCTCATGGCCAAAGACTAAAATAATCTAATCTGAGTCTTAAGTCTGTGGCTTTTGAATTAAGCTCTTTTTAAGATAATACTTGTTTTTTAAAATTTTTTTGTGTGCATGTATCTGTGGATGTTCATATAAATGCTTACTTGTGTGCAAATATGTGTGTACAGGTGTGTGTGTGTGTGTGTGTGTGTGTGTGTGTGTGTGTGTGTGTGTACATTTGTGCATAAGCTTGTGGAGATCCAAAATTAACTTGTGTATTCCTCAATAGCTCTCCATTTTGTTTACTGGGTTGAGGATCTCTTAATAATCTAGATAGCTCTGGCAATTCCCCATCTGCCTACTAGAATTGTAAGAGACAGCCGTATGTACTTGACTATTATGTGGGAATCCAAACACTGACCCTTCTGCTTCCCCACTAAATGCTTTATCCACTGACCTATCTCCCATTGCCAGATCCCACTTAGATTTTAAAACTTACATCAAATATAGCCCAGGATAGATCTAGGATACATCTAGGATAGAAGCAAACACAATTGGAGAAACAAATGTCAACATATTGATGCCTAATGATATTCTGTTATACTCATAGACTGGTGACTACCCCAATTGTCTTTAGAGAGACTTTATCCAGCCTTTCTATCCACAACTGATGGAAACAAGATAGAGAACCACAGCCACACATTAGGCTGAGCCCAGGGAATCCTGCTGAAGAGAAGGAAGAAGGATTGTAGGAGCCAGAGGGATCAAGGACACCATAAGAAAACTCACAGAAACAACTATCTTGTACTCATAGGAGCTCACAGAATCTGAACCAACAACCAGGGAGCCTGCATGGGACACACCTAGTTCTCTACATATATGTCACAGTTGTGCAGCTTATTCGACTTGTGGAACTCCTAACAGTGGGAGCAGGGGCTGTTCCTAGCACTTTGGCTGGCTTTGGGAATCCTATTTCTAATTCTGGATTGTGTTGACCAACCTTAACACAAGGGGAGGTGATTAGTCCTATGAAAACATGATATGCCATGCTTTGTTGATACCCATGGGAGGCCTGCCACTTTCTGAACAGAAAAGAGGAGGAGTGGATTGGGGAGGGGATGAGGGGAGATGAGCATGAAGGAATGGGAGGAGAGGAGGAAGGGGAAACTGCAGTCCAGTTGTAAAATAAATAAATAAATAAATAAATAAAATGTAGCTTTTCAAAAAGTCCTTCCTAATGCCAGCCAGTTGAAGCCAATTCACCTCCTTGTCCTGATGACCATATCTTGTTTGGCCTTTTAAGGCCCATGTGTATGTTTTCTGCCGTCAAGTTCCACATGCATCTGAACCTTCCACAAAGAGTATTGGACTGTGCCTTGTCTTCACGCATGCCACATACTGCTTGTGACAAAGGAGGGCATGATCGGTTGGGGCTGTGTGGATGCAGGAGTCGTCCATCACTTGTCTATATTTCCCTGACTGCCCATAGTGTAAAGCAAGGCATTTCTGAGAATGTAGCTTATTTCATTTTAGAGTTATTGACTATTCCAGTTCTTTCAACAGGTCTGACATATCACCCTCCAAGAGGCAGGTTAGAATCTCATCTGCAGCGCCTGCTCAGTGGCAGTTGATATGACAAGTTCTCTGAGTTTAGGCAAACACCCCCTGATTTTTTAGCTCAGTGATTCTGACAACAAAAAAATTCTGCCTTATGGTGCATATGTCATCAGAGAAGAGCAGCCCCACAGCTGCTGCCAGTGTGGAAGTATAAAATCCCATGGTGCACTTGAAACGTAAATTATGTGGCTAGATTCTCTTCACAGATCATTGCTTGCTCCTGGAAGCTGCTTTTACAGAGTTTTGTGGGGGAAAAGGAAGAAGAGAAGGGACAGAGGGAAGAAAGAAAGGAACTGGGGGCAGGGTATACTAAGGGGAAGGAACATGAGTTTTGTTTCCTGTCTTGCCTGGTATTTAAAATGGAGCCCGATTCTGTATTTATTAATTAGCATATATCAGAGTGGGGATAAAACTCAGCTGGCAGAGTGCTTGCCTAGCACATAGGAAGTCCTGGATTTGAACTCTAACCCTGCCTAACTGGGTATGGTGGCCTATGCCTCTAATTTCAGAACTTAGGAAGTAGAGACAAGAGTTCAAGTGCTTAAGGCTGTCCAGAACTACATAGTAAGTTTGAGGCCAATCTGAGGTACACGAGGCACTGTCTCAAAACAACAGCAGCACAAACAAAAATATATATCTAATGTAACTTAATATTCCTATGGTCTTATCAAGCCTCAAAGAGGGAGTAATAAAATGTATGAGTGGAAAATGCTATAGAATGAATGTGACTCCCTTCAAATTCAGGCATTGAAATCCTAAAGCCCATGATGATGATGTTTAGGACCAGAATCCTCCAGGAGGCAATTAGGTTGATGAAACTGGTAGCATCATAAATGAGTCCTCAGAATTTGCCTTTGTCCCTATTGCCTCTGTGTGAGGACAGGACATATGAAGAATGTTTATGGACTACCAAATGAGTCCTTACTAGTTATGGGATCTTCTAGAACCCAGAGACCTTCCAGCCTCCCAAACCACAAGAAATAGATTCTTTTCTTTTGTCTTATTTGAGAAATAAATTTCAGGTATTTATAAGCTATGCAGTCTGTGTTATTCTGTTACAGAAGCTCTGTGGATGGACAGGAAACTAATCCAAAGAGATAGGAAATAATGACAAAGAGACAGGGCCTCCTCAGGGTAAATGAGGTATCAGAGCAGACATAGAAAGTACATGGTACTTGTCCGCTTCTTTTCGAATAGCAAGCACCACCTATTAATCATTGAAGTCTATCTTGTAGAGCCAAACCAACTCTCCAGGAGGCCATAGGCAACAGATTTAAATTGGGAGAGATTTTTAAGTATACTTACCACCCTAGTCTACCTGAAGTCTGATTCAGGGATCTGTTTTCATGTGTCTCTGTACTTTCTACTTTTTTAAAATATTTATTTTTATTTTATGTAAATGACTGCTTATCTGTGCACAATGTATATAAGTAACTATATAGCTATGCATACAGTATATTTTTTGTGATTAAAAATGTAATAAGATCTTAGGTCACGAGAAAGCACAAAGTTTGTGATGTGTGTACCAAGAGTGAGGAAGCTTTGCTGCCAGCCTGCCTTCCTGCTGCTTGTGTGTCAAGTGTCACTGGGTTACAGTTGGGTCTCTTCACTGACTAGCTACCCTAGTACTGCAGGCACAGAGCAGAGAAATTGTCCCAGATATTGTACAGCATGCAAAGGCAGAAATGTTTACTCTCTGGGCCTTTGCACAAAAGTTTTCTGATCCTTAATCTATTCCCTGCCATGCTTCATGAGCAACCTTAAGGATCTGGCACTTCCTCTAACAGCATGGAAAAAGCATGAAGATATTTTATTTCAGAAAGAGAGATAAAAGGCAAACAGACTGTACATGCCCCAGAGGAGTTCAGGGCATGGGGGAACTGACTTTTATCTCCCAAATTGGCTGTTTGCGCTTCTCAAAAGGGAGATGACTGTTACATTCTTTATTTGTGTGTGTGTGTGTGTGTGTGTGTGTGTGTGTGTGTGTGTGTGTGTGTGTGTGTGTGTTGTTAACACTCTCTGTGACTGGCAGAGCACCATGCTGATGCTAAGCCCTACTTACTGATGCAGTGCATAGCTCAAACTTACAACAGCTGATGGTTACCACTCTTATGAACTTGATTTGCCTGCACATCAAAAGTCACAATTTTTGTGCTGGGAAGATGGCTTAGTTAGTGAAGTCCTTGCCATGCCAACATGAGGACCTGATTTCAATCCTTAGTGCTCAAGGAAAAGCTGGGCATGACAGTGCATGCCTGATCCCAGCACCAAGTTGAGGGAGACAGGAGGATCCCAGGGATTCACTGTCCAGCAAGCCTAGCTGAATCAGCAAGCTACAGATTTAGTGAGGAACTTGTCTCATAAAATACAAGGGCAAGCCATTGAGGAAGACACCAGTCATCAACCTTTGGTTTCTAAAATCCTGTACAAATACACACACACACACACAGAGACACACAGACACACAAAGACATACACATATAGGCATGTACACTTATCAACCCATAAACATACATCCATGAACATGTACACATGGGAGCAAAAGTTATGAAATAGATACTATGCTTTCAACAATTTCCTTAACATTTCACCTGTGCTTTTAATACAGAATCTAGACCTGCAAAGTGAAAACTGGCCCTCAGCCACCCCTAGTTTCAGGAGGAAATCTCCTGTTCCAATCCCCTGTCTGAACAGAGCTGTAGGAGGCAGCAGCTCTTGATCTTTGTACCTCCCTCACCCTGCTTTATAGCAGGAGAAAGACAGAATTGTTATCTGCAGGCTCTGTAAGTGTGGACATGTTCTTGTCTAGGGAGTCTCTAGTTCTTCTGGCTTAGTTTTCTGCATCTGTATCTTCCACAGAGGGTCTTGTCACATCATACGCATACCATGGTTGATAGGAATGTAATATGAACGAAGAAAATTCCACAGTCACCAATGTGGTTTTTAAATTATACATTGTTTTGGATTTTATATACTTTCTCTTTCATTTGTACAGATAATTGAACATCACTGGCTGGGCTATAATGAGACCAATGTTTCCTACCAATTAGGCATGATTGTACAGACAGTGGCCTTAGCAGCTGGTGAACTTGCTTGTCATGACATGAGTTGGCAGGGCTTGAATGAATTTCATGGTGATTGATGAGGAATGAGACCTCAGTGTTGTGGGAGAATTGTTCATATAGCTATTCCACTGTGCCAATAAAGCCATCTTGAATCAAAGGATGGAGTCAGTGATTGGTTGTCTAGAATTAGCCATAGAGTTTTTGGAGGATTGAGGAGGTCTACTAGAGAAGAAGGGGAAGAGAGAAAAGGGATTCTGGGGAGAATTTCCAGTGCTGGTGGATTGGGAAAAATGTGGAGAGATGATCAGCGAATCGACTCTCTGCTGTTTCTTAGTTTTATCAGGTCTTTATCTCAATTTCTGACTCCTCAGTTTTTATTATACTGGAAAAATTTAGGTAATTGTTTCACCATACCACGACAAATAGGCATACTATCCAATCCATGAGAAATGAACCATAAGGTGTTGAGAAAGGGCTGGCTCATATTCTTCTCGAGGAGGTCTCCACATGGTGTTTAGAGAAGGAGGTGAAAATTGAGATGAATGTATGACTTTGAGCACAGATAAGCTATTCACAGTGCTGTAATGAATTAGTGATGTATCTGTTACAGAAATGTACATTCAACCCATCATAAAACAGTTTGAAGCTGGAGATATTACTCAGTGGATAGAATTCTTGCTTTACTAACATGTGAGTCTGAACATGGATCACTACTATACACCTAGAACCTGAAAATGGCACTATGTGTCTATAATACCATTATGGGTCTTTGGAGAGGGAGGGAGGGAGAGAGAGAGAGAGAGAGAGAGAGAGAGAGAGAGAGAGAGAGAGAGAGAGAGAGAGAGATACATCCTTGTAGCTTGCTTGCCATCTAGTCTAGACAAATTTCCAGGTTCAAGGAGAGACCCTGTCTCAGAAAACAACATGGAGAGTAACCAAGGAAGACATTTGATATTTGGCGTGTGTGTATACAGGCATGTATACACACATGTGTACTTGTGTTCATATCTGCTCATGCACAAATACATATACAACACACATATACACAATCTGTAAGCTGTATCTTACAAATATAAGGGAATATCATGAAGCCGACTCAGTGATATTTTGGGGATCTAATTGCTTAAAATAACTTTCTGGGTATTTCTATTGGAGACAGTCAACTACAACAGAATTTTCTCAGTTTGCATTGATAGACAGTGCCAGCTTGAAGGGCTTCTGGAATGGGGGGGTCGTGCAGGACTCTGCACTTGGGTTAAGATTCTGTTTTACCATCCTGAAATTCTTCAGTGTTTTCTAAATCACTGCATCTAAATTTTAATTTTTATATGACAAACAATGAGGATTATTCTTAATAGAAAATAGCAGGTTCCGTTTCCTGTCCCAAGGCCTCCTATGAATCCTTGCGATATCACCATCCTTGAATCATGTGGGACTGCAAGCAGGAGCTTGCATAATTGTTCTGAGACTTCACTCTTTTCTGTGAACAAAGAGATGACGCTGCATGTGATCTAAGGAGGGGAACCCAAGATTTACATTGTTACAATGATTTTCCCAAATGAGTATCAGAGACAGGGTGTAAAACTTCCTTGCTTGACTGTCAGTCCACTGAGAAGGGACTCTGTGAGGACAGCCTTTTGCTGACTTTAAGAGGCAGCTTAGTAGAGTGCTAATGGCCTTCAAATTCATTCCAGTTACTAGGAAACTCAAGGATATCTGGTACATTGAAGGAACTCTCAGTGCATACAGGTGGAGGCAAGGATGGGACTGGACTATCCATTAAAATGAGAATCAGGAGCTAAAAGTGGAGTGACTAGAGGCCCTAGATTCAATCCCTGGTACCATCACAAGAAGAAAGAGAGGGAGAAAAGGAAGAGGAGGTAGAAGAAGAGGAGGGGAAAGAGGAGGAGGAAGAAGAGGGGAAGAAGAGAAAGAGATGAGTCAGTAAGCCAATTGTCAGATCCACTGTACCTCATTGTACTCTGGGGCCAGATGTGTTTCTGACTTCCAGAGTTGAAAGATTAAATGATGAATGCACTGCTTCTCATATAAAGCCCCTGCAGTCTGTCATGGCAGTGTCCTGTGATCAAGTGTGTGTGTGTGTTTTTTTTTTTCAGCAAAATATCCATCTCTATAAACCAAGATATAAGAATGTAATAAAATGAATGTCAGCTTTGGTCAGATGGCACTGTCAATGTATTCAGATCAGGTCAAATTGTACTACCAATAGGTTACAGCACTTTGGTCTTCAGAGGGGTAGGATTTAGAGACTGTGGCAAAAGGAATGTTGACTCAAGTCAAACAAGAGACAGACACTGGTCATGAGAAGAGTTGGGTCAGGGCTTTCTGAGCTTTATTAGGTTTGGGCTAGTGACTTGTTCTTCCAAATCTCCAAACCTCCTCACCAAGCCACCCTGGGAACACACACGTTTTCTTCCCAACATGAGGGCATGAATGAAGGTCACAGCCATGAGCAGCTATCACCAGCATGTCCTTTTGTCTCTCTGCTCCTGACTTGGCAGCTCTTTGAACACGTAGTCTCACAGGACATGTTTTTCACTGAGGGAAATTATACATGGGATACTGGGTGTCCCTTTATTAATCTGTCATTTCTCCTCTGTCTTCTTTGCATTTCAGGTGGCACATGGGCTTAACCATTACTTCTGAGACCCTGACCAACCACTCAGCACCTTTTTTAGCACACCGCTGGACTTTAGACTAAAGGAAGCCAGTGAAGTGAACTGACATGTACATATCCATATGGATTTTATTTTATTATACTTGGCATGTGTCTGTGTGTGTGGTGTTCATGCATGTATACATGCATATTTACACACATGTAGGCACATGTGTGTGCATGTGCCTATGGCTTTGAATGTGACTCACAATAGAAATTGAGAGTCTTTCTTGATTGCCCCCCCATCTTACCTATTGTAACAGTTTTTTTTTTTTAGTTGAAACTGAAGCTTATCTAGCCTATGTTATCAGAGTCCTGGAATGACAGGTGGGCTGACAACTCATCCAGCATTTTAATGGGGATGAGGATCCAAGTCTGGTCCTCTTGCTTACAAGGTAAAGTGCCTTACCCACTAAGCTATCTCCAAGGCCCTTAGACTGATTTTATATATTTTTAAATTATGCATAACTCACGTCTTCTGTCTGTGACCTGTGGACTGTTGGGAAGGCCACCCCTTGGCTTCAGTTTCCTCATCTACACAAAGATGAGAGACTAAATTGCTGTTCATGACACCTAATACTAAATACTCTAACTCTACATGTCTGTGTCTCTGTGTCTGTACATTCTCATGAGAATGTAGGTGATGTCTGGTTTGTTCAGATATATTTACCCATCTCTAGCATAATGCCTTGTGCACTACAGCTACTCAGTGAATATTTGTTGAGTGAATGAGTGTTTGCAAATATTTAGCTTCTGAAGAATTAGATTCTGAGCTCATCCTTGCAAATATGCTATACACCTGAAGTTTTAGGCAAATATCTCTCAGGAGAATCCAGTCAGGGTAAAAAGCACTCCAGTTATTCTGTGAATGATATTGGAAGAGAGTTGGGGGATGATCTTTACCTGTATAATATTCACCAGCTAAGATAATTTCAGTCCCATGAATCCCAGAAGAAACAAAAATCTGGCATACTGAATATTCTAGAGGGTCAAATGTTAACAGATTGTATGTGTCCTCATTCATTTTCCATTTGAGACCATAGAGCCTCATAACGTTGTGACATTACCAAACTCATTTTCATAAACTCAAGGTCACTGTTATCTTCAATTCCCACTTCAGCTTAACTTATGATGTTTCTTTTCTTCTTATTGTAGCACTAGGGATAGAACCCATGGCGTTGTGCATGCTAGGACAAGCCCTATTAGTAAGGTCTCCAGCCTCGGCCCCACTTGCAATGGTTCTATGTGGGTGACCTTCCATCAGTATCTCTCATCCAGTTGCTGAGGACTACCCCTGCTGATCAGCTGACCAATCAGGCAGCCTCTTCCTCTTTCTGTGCCTGAACAGCCTTGAAGTTGGTACACAAGACTCTTGCCATTTCTGGGATGTTTCTTCCATCCAGTCTGTTTACAAAGCAGTTACACACAGAAGGCCAAAATGAATTTGTAGCATGTCCCCATTTGACACCGTCAGTAGACTCCAATGACTCTTAAAGAGTTGAAATTGCCAGTTGTCTAATGTGTGGGAAGGCTTTTTATCTCTGAGAAGCAGATCTTCAAAACTCATCAATAAAGCTCCAGGGTTAATTTTATTTCCCCACTGGGGAAAATATTGACATCATCATCCTAGGCCCCAGGGAAGCTTGATTGTACCAAGAACAAAAAAGGCAGATACTGTGAAATAGGTCACAAAAGTAGTGATCTCACCCCACAGAGATCAGGCAGGATGCAGATGTCCCTGTTTGGTCTCCAGACGGGAGACTGTGAAGGTAATGATCTGGAAACAGACCCGTCTGACATCCTCTCTGCCCTCCGCCCCCACCTGTCCATGCCTGAGTTTCCAGAAGGAACAAATTCTCACTTGACTCCCCAACGACTTAATTAGCATTTTCAAACAGGAATCTGATCATGCTCCAGCTTCAAAGCCTCCCCAGTTTCCCACTCGCTTCCGTACAAGTCTAACCTCCTTCCTATAGTCGTCAAGGCCCAATTACCCTAATGTCCACCTACCTTGTGGACAGCACTTTAGAATTTCTTTCTGAACATCCTAGGCTTTCTTTCCCAGTATCTTATGCTGTCTTTCCCTCTTTTCCACGCTCTAGTTCCTTTTCCTCATCTTTACACACTCTGTCTTACTCTGCCTTTGTGTTTCTCATTCATTTTTTTTTTTTGCTAGAATTTTCTTCCCCAGGTCTGCTCATGATGTATTCCTTCTCAGCCCCTGTGTCCCTTCTCCAGAGAAGCCACCCATGAACCCAACTACAAGGAACATCTCATGTTTTACCACACTCTACATATCCTTCCTGCAAATACTATCACTGGACTGTAGCTCAGTTATTTGTGTTCATTTTAGCTTCTACTTCTGGCACTGGACTGTAACCTGTAGGAGGTCAGGGCTCATCAGTACAACAGTACTTGACATGCTGCACATACTTGATTAAAATATCTGCCAAAGGAATTTTTGTTTTCTTGTATGTGGTATATGTCATCTTATCTCAATAGAAATCAAACCGTTTAGCTGAGTAGTTATAAAGATAAGTAAGAATAAAATTTGAAGGAAGAAATAAAAGATGAGAATTTAGATGACCTTAAACATCCAGTGCAGGCTTTATTTAATGCCAGAGAGGTGGCATGTTGAATTTTGGCCATGCCATAAGCATGGCACAGGGTGGTCCCCTTAATGATCAAAGTTCAAAAGAATGTTAATTCTGCCTATGGTGGGACACCTTATACAGCCTTGGTGCAGGGGGAGGGGCTTGGGCCTGCTTCAACTGAGTGTATCAGGCTCTGCTGACTCCCATTAAAGGCCTTGCCTTGCAGAAGGTGAGAATGGGGTGTGGGTTGTGGGGGGAAGGCTAGAGGGGTGGGAGGAGAAAGGGGAGGGGAATCTGAAGTTGGTATGTAAAATGAGTAGAAAAATTCTTAATAATAAAAAGTAATAAAAAAATGTTTCATGCTGGGGTTTTTGTAGGTAAAGATACAGAAGGGGTAAGGGAGTTCATTGGGGCCAAGTGGAGAACTTAGCTCTCCCTTAGATAAACCTTTTTGAAACTGCAGGTTCTGTTGTCTCTTTTTGTAAGCCCTGGGTGTCTGGTCTGAGTCAGCTGCTTTTCTTTTGCAATTCTCAAATAGCTGGCTTCCTAGAACTTTGATATCAGTTTACTTGACTTTTTTTGTGTGTGTGTGGTGGGTCCTTTATTAACAGTAGTTGGTTCTCTCCTAGGGCCTAGGACTTGTCTCATCACAGGGTTTTGGCTCTAATAATGCTACCAGCTATGACTTTTAACTTGTAGAGTGGGTCTTAAGCGGCTGCTTATTCCCATAACTTTTGTGCCAATATTGCACAAGTGGGTATGCCTCGCTGGGCCAGGAATTATTGCAGCTTGCAGTGCTCACAGCCGAATAAAAGTGGAGATTCTTTCTCTTCTCTGGTAGTGTGCATAGCACCTGCCAGCACTACTGAAGCTAGCCAATAGGGATGAAGCTTCCAGGTGAGTACTTACTTGATTTCTCCATGTTCTATGTTCTCCAACAACAAGGTCCTACCATTAAGTTCTAGAAGGTAGCCATAAGCAATGGTATTTCCATTGCTGTAATATTTTGAGGTCCATGGGACCTCACTGTCAAACAACTACAAATACATGACGTGTTCTTAGCTTTGAGTTTTTTATTTGTTAGTCTGTATTGTCTAATAATAACACTGTTGTCCCATTATAGGGTAATCCCACCTGGGAAGAATTGGAGAATGGAGTTAATATGATTGAAATATATTGTAAAAAATTATCAAAGAACTAATAAAAATGAGGAAAAATCCCAAATCATTTGAAACAGCTTTGACAAGTGTAATTCCTCTTAACTGTGACTATCCTCAATCTTCAGTTACAAAGTGGAGTGATCAGAGATGAGATCTTGGTCTACTCTGATTCAAAGCCTGTGATTTTCACAGCATCCTACACTGTCTTAAATATTCAAGCAGTGAGAAATGTTATAGCTAAAGCACTTTGTAGTTATAAATCACTGCTCCCACCCTACCAGATTATTAAAGGCTAGAAACAAATTCTTTTCTTGCCTTAACTTATTTGAGATTTTTTAGGAGGTTCTAGTAGACCTCAGCTACTCATCTTGACCAAAGCATGGTCAACTTCTTTCTGGGAAGGTTTTTCCTCTCTGACATAGAGTGAATCTTTAGGAGGGACATGTACAGGACAGTGAGGGAGGAAGAGATCACTAGCCTAGCCAGCCAGACAGCTGAATCAGTTTTGACAATCAATAGGGTGGGATGACAGACATCAGAGCTAGATTGCCCTCATGTCAACTTTCAAGTATTAGACACCATTAAGCATTTATAGCAATCTTATCAAATTAGCAGTGAGTTTTCAGCATTGTGCCCTCTTTCCAGCCTGCTGTTTATTCATTTTAAAATGTCTACTCTAAACAGCAAATTCATATGGCTCTAATCTAATAAATATTTTCAGAACATGTTGCTGAATGTTTATTAAAAAAAGAAAGAGAATGAGTATACAAATATCAATTAAGTAATCAACAATGGTTTGTTTTCTTTCAACTGATACAATATGGTTCTTTCTTCGGGCAACAGAAAACAATACTTTGATTGTGATCAGGTAGAGCCAAGTGCAACTGAAGACATTTAGTCATTTTTGTTTTGTTTTGTTATTAGTGTTATTATTGTTGTGATGTGTATGTGTGTGTGTATGTGTGTGCATGCTCAGGTATGCACATGTCCTATATGCATTTGTGCCCCTGTATATGCAGTTACATTTGCCTCTGCAGACCCATGTGGAGGCCAGATAATGATACCAGGTTTGTCTTCCTCAATTGCTTCTTAGTCTTTTAATCTGAGTCCCAGTGTACCTAGATATTACCATTTCAGCTAGACCAGCTGGCCATTGAACACCCAGGATTCAGCTGCCTCTGCTCCCAGCTCTGGGGTGACAGACTCATGCCACCATGCCTGGCTTTTATATGGTTGCTGAGGATCTAAACTCAGGTCCTCATGCTTGTGCTGAAAGCCCTTTACCCAGTGACCATCTTTCCATCCCAATGTTTAATCATTTCTTATTTACTCCAAACAGCAATTTCATATGGTTCTATCCCAATATTTTCAGAACATATTGCAGAATATTCATAAGAAAATAAGGAGAAAGAATGAATATCTGAATATCAATTAAGTAATCAATGATAGTCTATTATAGATTTAGATGATAGATGAAGTATAGAGTGGAAAATCCATAGCATTGAACTATATAACCCAACAGTGTGACTGTTAGGATTCTGGTTGCTATAGACAGAGAGAATACATACAGCAGGAGGGGAAGAGAGAGGGCCATATCTCTAGGGATGGCTAGCTAGGAGAGACAGTCTCTTATCTACCCCTGTCCATTCATGTGCGACTCCAAACTTATCCTCACTTTGTTCAAGGGTAAAGAGAAGTAAGAAGGTTAAAAAGGAAAAAAATTATGACAGGTGTTATTGAAATCTGATGGATAGTCCCTTGGTGGTCCAAAATTCCCTTCCCCTGGGATTTTGAGAGGCCAGAACTATATTATTTTCTAAATAATTCTCTCTCTCTCTCTCTCTCTCTCTCTCTCTCTCCCTCTCTCCCTCTCTTTCTCCCCTTTTCTCTCCCCCTCTCTTGCTCTTTCTCCTCCCTCTCTGTCATAGTACTTGTGATTGAACCTAGGGCCTCATACATGATATGTCAGACATATACCACTGTGCTATATCCCTAGGCCCTTTTGATTCTTAATTTTGAGATTTTGAGACAGAATCTCACTAAGTTACCTAAGGCTGGCTTTGAATTCATACTATAGCCCAGGTAGGCTTTGAATTCTTTCTGCTTCATCCTCTGAAGTAGATAGGATTGCAGGATGGGGCCACAAGTCCTGACATGCTTAATTTTATTGCCACTTTTTAAATGATACAAAAAGTAAAGACATAAAGCTGTTGGCGTTGTAGTACCAGTTCATGGAAGGGCACCAAACCCACAACAGAAAAGTCATTTTCTCTTAGGAATGTCTCCGGTGAAGACATAGTAGATGAATGAATCTTATTACGTTCTCACACCACATATTATACTAACAAGCTGTACAATCTACAATTATAAAATGGATCATTTATAGTATTCAAACTCATATCATCCCTTATGCAGACAGAAGGAGACACAGCGAATGTGGGGCTTGACTCAAAGGGCGGCATGCTGACGCTGGCTTGAGCTGGCAGCCGTGTAGCCCTTTTGTCCAGTGAGCGCTGTTTTTACCCGAGAGAACAACAGGCAGACACCGCACAGTGGTGCAGACCGTGGAATTTGACAGATGTTTTCTTGAAAATGAATGAGGCAAGTTTGTTACTCCTAGAGAAACAATAGATGACAAATGAGAGCCTCCATTCAGACAGACTCAGAAATCTGGAAGAACTTGAATCTTCCAACCTCGGTGTGGCAGCTTCCTAATGCTTAAGGACTTTCTTTTCTCCCGTTTTCATATAAATTTGTTATGTATGTTACCATGTGATGGGCTGTTATTTTAAATAATTCATGTATCCTTTATACTTTTCAGTTTTAATTTAAAGTATGCAAAGTAGGAAAGCTCTGTGTCTGTGTGCTAAGTGATCTTCAGAGTCTTTGGTGGTATTTTACAAAAAGAAATGTTGAGACCCAAAGAGGTAAAAAAAAAAAAAATGATGTATGTAGGAAACATTGTGAAAAGCAATGCACGAATGAATTTTCATCCCTTCCAGACTCCTCCTGATTTAAAATAACATTTTAAAATTGTATAAATGTCTAGGGCACGGTGTCATGTTGTGATTTATACACAAGGTGGGGAAGTTAGAGACAGCTCCTTTTCGTGTCTAGCACCTTCCCCCACCCCGTGGTCACTGTTCATGAAAGTATCACATTTCTGGAAATCCCTCAGTGATGGGGAAGTTGAGACAGTTGGTCATCCTACATTATAGCCACTGTGACGGTTAACATTGTCAACTTGAGAGGCCTTAGGGTCACCGGCTAGACGAGGCTCTGAGTATGGGAGAGTCTAGATTAACTGAAGTGGGAAGACCCACCTAAATGCAAGCAACACTATTCTCTGAGTGGCTACCCTGGAATAGTAAAAAGGAGATCAGAGGAGACACCAACACTCATTTTCTCTGCTTCTTGACTGTAGATACGATGCAAGCAGCACTGCACACTCCTGTCCTGATTCCTACCCTGCCATGAGGGACTGGACCCTTAAACTGTCAGCCCAAATCAATCCTTCTCCCAAAATGTTGCTTTTATCTGGAATTTTGTCACAACACCAAGGAAAGTAAATAATCCAGCCACTTAGCAGGCCTTTGGGAGTGCATGTGTGGACCCTAGTGACTTGCTAATCCCATGTAAGGTAAGCAAGAAACCAATTCCTGATGTAAACATCAAAAGAACTAGCTCCCATGTGCACTACCCCTGGGTAATTGTTTAAATAAGCTCAGGAGTATTTGCAGGAGGATGAGCAAAGTGTGTAGCGGTGCCAATGTCCCCCACACTCATGCTTCTCCCTGTGTATCACAGAACAAGCTCAGGGTGTCCTTGGCTGCTTCGTTAAGGAAGATTATTTTCAGTCCCACTACTGATAATTATGTTAGTAGGAGTCTATTTAAAATACTTACAGTTGAAAAAATTAAGAATTCACTCAGATAATGAATGCAAGAACATATTAGCATTATGCAATACTCATTTTATTTAAGAATAAACTAGTTTTACTATTTTAAAAGTTTATTTAAAACCATATTTTTATTTATTCAGTGTGTGTGTGTGTGTGTGTGTGTGTGTGTGTGTGTGTGTGTGTATGTGTGTGTGTGTGTGTGTGTGTGTGTGTATGGAGGTCAGAGGACAGCTTGTGGGAGTGTTTTCTCCTTCTCCCATTAAGCTCCTGGGGATGAGACTCAGGTTGTGGGACTTAGTGACAGGTACTGTTACTCACTCAGCCGTCTCACTGTCCTTCTCATGTCTTCTTATTCAGAAATGTTGATTGTATTTTATTAAAGTTACATTTGCGGCCGGGCGGTGGTGGCGCACGCCTTTAATCCCAGCACTCGGGAGGCAGAGCCAGGTGGATCTCTGTGAGTTCGAGGCCAGCCTGGGCTACCAAGTGAGTTCCAGGAAAAGGCGCAAAGCTACACAGAGAAACCCTGTCTTGAAAAACAAAAAAACAAAAAGACAAAAAAAAAAAAAAAAACCAAAAAAATTACATTTGCAATTAAGGATATTTGTAGTAGTTACTTTTCTTTTTTTGTCTTTCTTTTTTTCCCTTTTTTCATTAAGAGATTTTCTATTCATTTTACCTACCAACCACAGATTCCCCTGTTTTCCTTCCTCCCATTCTCCAGCCCTCCCCTCCAACCGTCTCCCATTCCCACCTCCTCCAAGGCAAGGTCTCCCACGGGGAGTCAGCAGAGCCTGGTACACTCAGTTGAGGCAGGTACAACCCCTCCTCCCTGCACTAAGGTGGCACAAAGTGTCCCACCAGCGGCACTAGGCTCCAAAAGCCTGCTCATACACTAGGGATGGGTCCCATTCCCACTGCCTGGGGAACCCCTAAACAGTATAAGCTAAACAACTGTCTTGCTTATCCGAGGGCCTAGCCCAGTACCATGGGAGCTTCTCAGCTATTGGTCCACAGTTCATGTATCTCCACTAGTTTGGCTAGTTGTTTCTGTACTTGTTTACATCATGGTCTCAATATCTCTTGCTCATAGAATCCCTCCTCTCTCTCATCGATTGGACTCCTGGAGCTCCGCCTGGGACCCGGCTGTGGATCTCTGCATATGCTTCCATCAGTCACTGGATGAGGGTTCTACAATGACAGGGTATTCAGCCATCAGATCACCAGAGTAGGTCAGCTCAGGCACCCTCTCTCCACCATTGCCAGTAGTCTATGGTGGAGTTATCTTTGTGGATTCTTGGGAACCTCTGTAGAGTAGTTACTTTTCTGTTGCTTTGCTAAAACACTCTAACCAAAGGTGACTCTCAAGCCCCCCAGTACACTTCATCCAACAACTTCATCCACCTCTATGAACAATGCCATCAACTGGGGACCAAGCATTCAAAACCAGAGCTAATAGGAGATGTTTTACATTTAAAATACAAAAATACTCATACTAGGAATTGAAAAAGTGAAATAGATAGAAAAGAAGCCATGTTTGTTCATGTAACCTGTTCATGTGGAAGAGTAAACTATCCCATCCAAAGTTTATTTCTTAACCATATTTTAGTTGGTTATTTAGAAAAATTGTAGGCCTTTCCAGACATAGGATCAACTCTGAAAGCTGTTCTTTAGTTTTTTTTAAAAAAGGCATTACTGATTCTATATCTGTAAACAAGAGATGCAGGCAGAAGCCTTTCAAGTA
The DNA here is from genome assembly GCF_949786415.1 of Peromyscus eremicus. Classification (NCBI taxonomy): domain Eukaryota; kingdom Metazoa; phylum Chordata; class Mammalia; order Rodentia; family Cricetidae; genus Peromyscus; species Peromyscus eremicus. The sequence goes on along the minus strand of NC_081418.1, from coordinate 123,169,389 downwards.
GATTCACCCATCTGCCCAGGATAGATATTCATATAATAGGAAGGGGTTAGGAGCTTAACACATGGGTGAGACAGAGGGGATCATGGGTGGTTTCCTCATGGCTTTAACCTGGGAAATGTAGTCTGTGAGATGAGACAACTGTATTCCCTGCTCTTTCCTCCCCTCCCCTTGTCTCAGCTTCATCACCACCTGCCTACTTCAAGTCCACACTGTTTCTTTCTGTAGTTCAAAATCCCTTTTAATTGTGAACTGGTAGGCCTAATGTTTTGTGTCTGACTCCCTATTTTCTATACATTATAGATTTTTATTTTTCTTGCTTATCTATTGCTAGATTGTCCCATATATTAAAAGTACTGAAACTTTTTATAGAGAAAATAGGAAATTAGAAGCTTCCCTCCATCCAGAAAATCAAGGTCCAACTTCTGGTCTTTATTTTAATATTTGTAGATTATACATTGAATTATTTGTAAAACTCTGTCATGAAAACATTGATACAAATGAGTCCAGCTCCAGGCATATTGGTAAGACCACAGATTTAAGAGTTAAGGGAAGTTGTTGTAGTCTAGCTTGACTTTAGCACTTCTGGCCACATGACCTTAAGGAAGTCATTTGGTGCCACAGTATGTCCTTCATCTTCCTGGCTCAGCAATTTTGGAAAGACTGACTAAGATACTCAGTGTGTCAGTAATCAAGGTGAGTGTAGTTACTCATGGTCAGCAGGTACAGACATGAAGAGCAAGGATAACAAAGGCAGATACAGGGACTGCCTGTTGGAAGCAGCAGACTGGATGCTTCAGAGATTAGCAGTTGTGGCCCTCTGTGCTGGGGGAGCAGGGGAATAGCCTTTTTCCTCTCCCTTCCCCTCTTAGACACTAGCTCTTCTCAGTCAAACCCAGTCAGAATCCCCAGGACAGGGAGCCTGTTGATATGGCCCTATGATATCAGTTTCCCAAAACCCAAGGTCTAAATCAGAAAGAACAAGTAGAAAACGGGAGCCCCAGAAAATGAACTAGCTGCTATTCTGGGGGAAATAGTTTGACATTTCCTTTTGGAATTAAATGTTTACTCTCCATATGTCCTACTAAAACCTTTCTAGATACTCACGGGGGATGACAGCGTATGGTTATATGCAAATCCTTGTGGGAATACCTCCAGTTGCTCTACTCATCATCACCACATATGGAAACTACTAAATGTCTTTCAGCAGATGGATGGATAAACAAACTCTAGAGCACTGGTACAATGGGATACACTCAGCAGCACAAAGCATGACTAAGACTAATAGATGCATCTTGAAAGAATCGGCTTGAGTACAAGATGCCAGAGTTAGAGAGAATATGATGATTCCATTGATAAGACCTTGTACAAAACATGAAGCTGTAGTGGTGGGGAACAGATCCCTGGCTCTCAGGTATTAGAGGTGGGAAAGGTGTGACTATACAGAGATAGGGATGAAATGTTTATTGATTACAATAGTGGTTGTACAATTCTATACATGCATCAAAACTTATAAAGTGGATATCACTTTATGTTAGTTTAAAATTATTTGTGTGGGGAAAATTATAGATGTGGGTTGCAACGATAGTTGTAGGCTTTTGAAGACATGGAAAACCTATCTTAAAATTGAGTTTGAGAAAGAGTAGATCGAGATTTAAATATGATCATCATTTTCATCAATGTCCCCAAAAGGACACTACAGAAAAATACTGATAGAGGGAGGGGAAAGTATTGATAGAAAAGAGCAGAACTGGTAATAGGGTACCATACAGCAGAACATGGAACTTGAGTCTCTGGAAGACTGTCCTCAGATGGGCATCAACATCAGAATGGAAGAAGCAGGTCTGAAATCTGCCAGGAGCAGAACTATAGGCATACCTTTGAGCACAGAACCTGCAGATGACAAGCCAGACTATATAGTTTGGCTGCATCATATATCAAGACAAGAGACTCTCTGCCATTTGAGCTCTAATTATTAAGGAGTAGGGGGAGAACAAGGAAGAAGCAGGCATGGGTAGTGGAAGGAGGCAGAGCTGAGCTGGACTCCAGTGTAGCATGAATCTTAAAAGTTCTTATTAATAAAAATCAAACCCAGAGGCCAGTTATTGGGGTCAATGCTGGTAGATCAGAGAGACAGAATAAGCCACAGCTATCTCACCTTGCCAGTTCCTCAGCTGGTCCTGTTTCCTCACACTGGAAGCCTCTGAGTCCTCATCCAGAAAGAATCTCAGCTGAACTGTGTTGCTCCAAAGCCTGAAAGCTTAACCAGCCAAATGCCTAACCAGCCAAATGCTTCCAGTTTCTGGTCCTCACGCCTTATAAACCTTTCTGCTTTCTACCACCACTCCCTGGGATTAAAGGCTGCTTTCTGGGATTAAAGGCATGAGTCACCATGCCTGGCTGTTTCCAATGAGGGCTTGAACTCACAGATATCCAGAGGGATTTCTGTCTCTGGAATGCTAGGATTAAAGGCGTGTGCTAACATTTTCTAGCCTAAGTATCTTGTGGCTTTTCTGTTCTCTGACCCCAGATAAGTTTATTAAGGTACACAATATTTGGGGAACACAGTACCACCACACTCCAGCCTCTGCTACCTCCTTGCTTACAACCCTTCTAGATACAAATGGACCTGAAAGACCTCCCTGCTTCCTGAAGGAGTCCAGCAAAGCAACATTTGTCTGTGTACGTTGCCTGCCACGTGCAGTGCCAGGTAAGAGTAACTCAGTTACGTAGCACATGGTGTCCTATAGGGACCATCGACTCATTAGGTTGAATATTTGTCAGGTCACTTTGTCTTGCCACACTTCAACTTGTAAATCTGAAAAATGGTTGTGATCATTTGTGTAGTTGTATTTGGGGGAGAAGTTTTCATGGAGATAAGAGCTATGAAAACATGTTATGAACTACAACTTGCTGTTATATTTCTTTTGTCAAAAGGAAATCTTTTTTTCTTCATTTATCTGCTGCCCTGAAGGTTCAGAAAACATTGTATCTAGATCTAGGTTGGTGTCTGAGCTTTGTGGGGCCAAATTCACAGAAAGAATGATCAAGAGTGTATAAATAGCTGCAATCCCAGTATCTATAAAGCTGAGACAGGAGTGCTGTAAGTTCAAGGCTAACCTGGGTCTCTCATTGAACCCAGAGCTTGCCTCTTTGGCTAGACTGCCTACACATCCTCCTATCTCTGCCCCACCAGTCGTAGGGTTATGAGTGTGCCACCATGCCTGGCTCAGTTTTGGGAAGCATGGATGCTGGAGATCTGATCTCAGGCCTTCATATTTGTGTGTCAAGAACATTACCAGCTAAGCATTCTCCCCAGCCCCTGAATGCTCTTAAAATTTATCCCAAGACATGTCACTTAATGTACTTCTCTGTATCCATGATGGCTATTTGCTGGCTCACTCTCAAACACCTGACAACACAGTTCGAATACACTGTGATTTGATTGCAAGAGAAAAGTGTGCACATCTTGCAAAAGATGCAGCATTTCGCCAAGATGAAAGAGGTGATGGAGAACCTTTCTAATCACATGCAAAGTAATTGACAAATGAGGCTCTGACAGTGTTAGACTGATGAATAATTGAAGAAGAGAAAAATCAGTGAGGATGATGACACCATGAGCTTCAAAAGAGAATAATTTGATGATATGAATATCAAAGAGTACAGGGAGGCCTATGGGAAAATTGAAATCTCAAGGATTTTCACAGAAATAATCATCTTTATAGCTGAGCGTTGAAGGATGTCGTATCATGCTATTATTTAATTTTTTTAGGAAATGATCTCAAAAAGTTTAATCCTTTGTTACTTTTTAATTATTTCCAAATAATGACACCATTACCGATGTTTTAATAGATAAAACATATGCAATTTTCATAACTATATTTTTTAAGGAAAAGTTTCTACTCTCTCTTTTTCTAGGGAACTTTTGTTTTTATTTTTAGTGGTTCTTATCTTTTGAAAATAAACTATCCTCCCCAAAGGTTCATGTGTCTCCAGCATAGGAGTGGTCAAAGATGAGGAGGATTGTGGGAACTGGTTGATTGCAATGTCTCTTATCTCATAAGGGGGTTAATCCTTTAAAGGGTTAAGATTTGACAGGCTATTAGGAGGTGACAGAAACTTAGAAGATGGTATTTCGTTGAAGGTTGTAGATTCTCAGTGGTTATATCAGCTCTGTCCCACCTCTCTCTGTCCTTCCTTCTCTTCCTCCCTGTCTCCTTCCCCTCTCTCTGTTTCTTATACACCTTTCTAGCTCTCATGAAGTGACTGGCTCCCTCCACCATGTGTAATTTTGGCCTGGAGTCATAACTTGGAGTCTTTTCTTCCTCTGAAAAACTAGAGCAATAACACTACAGAAGCTGTCTGAGGATTTAATGAGGCTGTGTACATTAATATATGTCAAATAATGTTTACACAGTAGATGTTCAAAAACATATCTAGGATTATTTCTAGTACAGTCCTGGTGACCCAGAAAATACCACACTTAGTATTTTTCACTGTCTGCTCTACATTTCATTTTGGTACCTGGCAGTGTGGAAAGAGTTTTTACTGAGGAGAGGAGTGGAAGGGAGGAGAGAAGAGGGGAAGAGAAAGCAGGTTTGGAGACCCTACATGATTTGTGGAGTGTTCACACTGAACAAATTGGTTTTTCTGACCTACCTGGGTTAAATTTTGTTGTCTATAGAACAAACTGGACCATAAATAACATCTTGAGCATTTTTGTAGATAAAGAAAAGAGGACTAACAAGTAAGTATGAGTCACTTGCCTGACACTGTATACACAGCCAGAATCTAAGGGAGATGAGTTTAAACCCTGCTCATCATTGCTAATCCCTTCTTTCTGTGCAACCCCTAAATTGTAGTGCTGTGGGCCCAAAAAGGACATCACAGAAAACACTTTGAGTTTTAAAACTTTGAGTGCTTGTTTGGGGGTTCTAGCAGGGGGGTCCAGTTACTCACATATCTTTGATTGAAGGTGGGTCCTCTTCTATTTTGGAAGGCCATCCTTTTTGGACCTATTGTGAAACTCCAAGAGGGATACACAAGGAACAGCAAAGGAGGAAGAGATGTCTACTCAGCCACATATATAAGCCTAATCAAGTCTGGCCACTACGTGGTGATGGATGTCACAGCCAGATAGATAGTCCCCATACATCCAAGCTTTTATCTTTGAAAGATTATTATATGTAACAGAATTTATCAAGCTATTTTTTAAATTTCTGTGGTTATTTCCACTAATTATTTTCTTTTACCAAACTATTTTAAACTGATACATGAAAATTTGTATGGTTTGGGGGACCCTGCAATATTTGGGTGTGTGTGTGTATTTTGTAATATTTAAATGCATCTCCTGGAACATTTATCTATTTTCACATTTGCACTGGGCCCTAAGATAGGTTAGGCAGAAAATGCTACAGTGCCAGTGAGTTGAAGAGACTTACCTGAGATTATTCATCACAGCTGCTGACCTGGGGCTCTTATGGAGCCCTCTGTCTCCTTTCCTTGTTCTTTGGTATTTTCCATTCCCTAATCCTTCTTCTCTCAGTACTCTTGTGTCTTGGGGTCTTTAGGCCGTGTATCTGTAGCTGCTAGCTGTTCAAGGACACACCTTCAGAGAGGACAATAGAAAGACCAAGCTATGCCTCATGGAGATGCACTGCTTCTCCATCCCCACAGCATCCCATCTATTACTCTGTCTTTCTAAGTCCCTACTGATGCATGTCCAGCCAGGGTGAGAATGCATAAAAATAATGAAATCAGTCAGGGGCCAATTTCCCCTAACAGAAAGTGAATTGCATTTCTCAGGCATGTGGGCAAAAGGAGGTTGATTAAACATAAAACGTTCCCACAAAGGGGACAGCATAGGGGAATACCACTCACATGCGTGGGAAGGTAATTCTCCTGCTCTGACACGGCTGAGGGCATTTGTGTTTCTATTCACTTCATCCAAATGCCTGTCTAGTTACAGAACTGCAGATGTGAACGGCCTGGTGACACTGTCTAGACCTATGCCCCATTATTCAGCATGTCTTGAGATTCTTTTGAAGTTTTCAGACAGGGACATGAAATGTGAAATCAGATCAAACAGTAACAGGGTGTCTTACTCTGCATTTTCACGTTTCTCAGTGTTGAAAGAGATCAACAGATTTTTTTTTAAAGGATGATATCCTTGAGTACTGAATGCTTCCATGTCTAAAAGCTGACATGACTTGATAACTAAGAAATTTATTTTTAATTTTGTGTCTCTCTATGTGTGGTAATGTGCATATGGTTGCAAGGCCCAGGGAAGCCAGAAGAGGGCAACAGAGCTCCTAAAGCTGTAGTTACATGTGAGTGTGAGCAGCTGGACTTAGGGTCTGGGAACCAAACTCCCATCCTTTGTAAGAAAAGCAAGTGTCTCTTAACTACCAAGCCATCGCTCTAATACTTATTTTCATAATTATTTTCTTACAATTTAAAAATAGTTATGCTAATCATTTATTTCCTTTATCTTAGTATGTTGGAGCTGATTTTGTGTGTGTGTGTGTGTCTTAATTTGAAATGCCATCTTGGGCACTGTATTTCTACTTTTCTGTGAATACCTATTAACCTAAAACTTTCCCTCACAAGGAAAATAGATGACTATGTCTCCAAAATGTATTTCTATTGATAAGTTTGTTGGCTGATATGTGATAGATAGATAAATAGATGATAGACAGATCATTGGTTGACTAATCAATTTAACACATACCTAAGATTTGTTTTTAGGAGTTGGTTCATTAGACTGGAAGTGTGGCATATCCACAGCCTGTAGGACAGTCTGGCAAGGCAGAGACCCAAGAATGAGTTGCAAACTGGGTTCTAAGTCAATCTGTGGGCGGCATTACTTCTTGCTGAGGGGAGGTCAGTTTTGACCTCACCTTATTATATGATACCCACTCACGTAACGAAGTATGACCAGCTTAACTCAAAATTTCCCTCTTAACATATTAGTCTCTTTTAAAAGACTAAAATAAACCTTCAAATTCACTGTGTTCAGCCAAGCTGGGCTGTGGTGGACTTGTTTTAGCCATGTGAGTTGTCTTTGAGAGTATAAATTCAAATTACTAGGGAAGAGGACATGTGTCTTAGTTACTGTTCTATTGCTGTGAAGAGACACTATGACCAAGGCAACTCTTGCTTACAGTTTCAAAAGCTCAGTCCCTTATCATCATGGTAGGGAACGTGGTGATATACATGACACTGGAGCAATAGCTAAGAACTACATCCTGTCCACAGGCCAAGAAAGAGAGCCACCATGCTGGGCCTGGTGTGAACTTTTTGAAACTTCCAAGCCTGCCATCAGTAACATACTTCCTCCAACAAAGCCATGCCTTGTAACATGAATGTTAAATAGTCTTTTAACAAAAAGCCCAGAGGCTGATAGTGGTGTAAATGCTGAAAGATCAGAGAGACAAAGGAACAAGTCACAGCCACCACCTCTTACCTTACCAACTCCTCAGCCTGACTTAGCCTCTATAGCCAAAATGCCTCTAGCCGAAAAGGGGTTCCTTTGCTGAAAAGACTTTAATTCTTGTCTCTTCACGCCTCATATACCTTTCTCCACCCACCATATCACTTCCTTCTTAGTGCTGGGACTAAAGGCATGTGTGGCTTCCCAAGCAAAGGCATGAGATCCCCAGTGCTGGGATTAAAGGTGTATGCCACCACTGCTTGGCTGTTTTTTCTCCTAGACCGAGTCAGTCTCATGTAGTCTAGGGTGGCTTTTAACTCACAGAGATCCAGATGGATCTCTGCCTCCTGAATGCTAGGATTAAAGTTGTATGACACCACTGTCTGGAATCTATTTTTAATCTGGTGTCTTGTTCAGTTCTCTGATCTTCAGGTAAATTTTGTTAGGGTGCACAATATATCACCACAATGCTTCCTATTCCTTCTCAAATAGAGCCACTCCCTGGTGACTAAGCACTCAAATATATGAGTCTCTGTGGGGCCAGTCTTATTCAAACCACCACAGCATGACTTTATCCTTGCCTCACTCCCTCCATGAGCTCTGCCCCAGCAGGAAGAATGAAACCATATAATAAATACCCAGTGCTTTCTAGTTAGCTTTTCACTGGCTGTGATAAAATTCTCTGACCCTCAGTAAGTCAGAGAGGGGCAAGATTTATTTGGCTTAAATTTCTGGGTTACAATCTATCATTGAGGGAAGTCAGGACAGGAATTCAAGGTAGGAGTTGGAATTAGAATCAGTAGAGGATTGATGCTTGCTGGCTCATTCTTTGCCTTACCTTTTGGCTCATACTCAGTTAAGTCCATCTGGTTAGGAATGCAACCACCCACGGTGGATCAGACCCTACCACATCCACATCAATCATTATTTGAAACAATCCCTCACAAACATGTCCATAGTCCATTCTAACCTGGGAATGCCCTCAACTGATACTCTGTTGGACACTATAGGCTGTGTCAAGTGGACAGCGAAAGCTAACTCTATGACTGCCATGAATATTAGGCTATAAACTGTGAATTATTAAATGCATGATGTGATTCAGTAGTCTAAAATGAATGAATGGAAGGCCTTCCTTTCATTTAGACTTAATACTTCAAAGCTGAAAGTACAAGCTGAAGAGTGGACATACAGCTGGTGAAGATAGTCCATTAAAGTTCGTGCACTTCTTTCTTAGTTTATGCTAGTACACGAGAGCTTGAACCTAGAGCCTAGAGCATGCTAGGCAAGTTCTCTACCATGGACCTCTATCTTCAGTCCTTACTTTCCTTTTTATTTTGAAACAGCATCTCACTGAATTCTTCAGGCTGATGTTGAACTCAGTCTGTTGCCCAGGCAGATCTTGAATTTAAGACCCACATGACTTGGCTTCCTAGGTTTCTGAGAGATCAGTTCTGTGGTACAAGGCTCAGCTTCATACAAACATTTTAAGCACACAAATGTTAATGTTATGGCTAAAGTATGTATGTCAAAAGATGCTTCTCTAGAAGAGCAGATGCCCCTGGAAAAAAGAAGGGAGTGACTGGACAGTATAGCAGGGACCTCAGAAGTCCAAATCACACCTTCTTGTTTTCAAAGGATCTGATGTAACCAGGACAAATAATAAAGTTTAACAAAGTTAAATTAAAAGCACTTTTATGACTATTTAATGTACTTTAGTAGCTATTCTACTAGGTGGTATGTGCAAGGATGTTCATTTTATTATTTTATACACTTTTTATATGCTTGAAATATTTGGTAATAAAACCACTAGAGCAACTACTTCCTTTTTTCTCAAGTTCCTGGTAAACATACTTGTTCTTCCCTTCCTTTCCCATGCAGCTGCACTAGATATCAAGACTCCAGTTACAGAACAAGGGTTATTGTAGTGTCTATTGAGAAGCAGGGTGGGAAGGAGAGGTGGAGCTGTGCATCAGAAAAATCCCATTAGGGCTCTGGGTATTCATCTATTACCGAGGCTGAGCCCAGGCTATTTAGTGTTCAGCAGTCAATCTTGAGCATTCATGAGGGATAACTATATAAGTGTTTGGAGGGAAGATCAAGGAATACATAAGTAGTCAGCTTGAGCCTCTTCTCAACTCTTCTAAAGACCAAATAAAAATGGCCACTGAATAAAGAGGGCAGCCATATTTAAATTTGTGTAAATAGTATTTTGGTTGAATTACTGATACAACCAGCTGAACCAGAACACACATAGTATTGTTCTAAATCTGTTATCATAACCCAATATGTGTGTGATGATGGGAGATATACACTATTGCATTTGTGTGAGGCATTCTCTCTCTCTCTCTCTCTCTCTCTCTCTCTCTCTCTCTCTCTCTCTCTCTCTGGGTTTTTTGAGACAGGGTTTCTCTGTGTAACAGCTCTGGCTGTCCTGGAACTCACTTTGTAGACCAGGCTGTCCTTGAACTCACAGAGATCCACTTGCCTCTGCCTCCCAAGTGTTGAGTGCTGGGATTAAAGGCATGTACCACCACCGCCAAGCTTCGCGTTACTCTTTTTAATAATGCTGATTATTATCTTGAATTGATTTCTCAAGAAATAGATTTGAGAAGAAAACACTTAAAATGGATTTTATTTTGGGGTTGGACATACAAATTTTGATTTATCACATGAAGCAAAGATGTTTGCATGTCTCCTTGAAGGGCTTGCTTCAAATGAAAGTGAGTCACACTGCAGTATAATTCTAGCAAAATGTAAGATTTATACTGAGTATACTCCTTTAGCCATTCCAGTAGTGTGAATGAGAACTGTTCTTCATTGGCTCAGGGATTTGAATACTTGATGCCAATTTGTCATGACTCTTCAGCAAAGTTTAGAAAGTACAAACTTGATGGAGGAAGTATATCCCAGGGGGAAGATTTTGAGAATTTAAAGCCTCATGCAACTTATAGCTCACTCTCTACTTTGACCTTGCAGTGAAAGATGGGATCTTTCAGCTTCCTGCTCTAAACTGTAAGCCTAAATAAAGTTGTGTCTATACATTGTCTTGGTTATGATGTTTTGTAACAGCAACAGAAAAATAATAAAGCCATGGCAAGTAGAAAGGAGAACATGTACACAAATTCCTGCAGATAACTTGGATATATTCAAGCCAATAGGAAACTTTTGCAAATAGCAAATGAAGGCTGCTGTTCACCCTATTTATTACCTATGTGCTTGGAGGTCACTAACAAGTAGAGGAATATTGTATAGTTACAATAGTGTGAATGTTGTCTCACATTCATGTATTCAATAAATATTGCATGCTTACAATGTGCCAGATGTACTTACATAATAATGAATTGATGATAAGCATGGAGGCTCTGTTGTTTTTTATTTATACCTGCTCTGGTAGAGTTATGTAATCACAAAGCAAACATGAATTTGAACCACTCAAAAGACAAAGAAGAGGGGAATTAGATCTATAACTAAGGTGGCTGACTGGAGAAGTTGATGAAGCTTTCCTGATACAATGATGCAAGACCATAGAAAATCAGCATGCCAAGAGTACATGCATGTACTCACTGAGCACCCACCCCTAGACAGGCAATTTTCTGGCTGGGTGGGAAACTTGAGTCAAACAAGCATATCTGTATCTGAAGAGCTTATATTTGGAAAGGGAACATAAATAAAAAGTAAAAGTAACAATAAATTTTTTTGTGCTCATGGTGAAGTGTGATAATCCCTGGCAGAGAAGGCACTGAACAGCTGTGGTGGTTTGAATGAGAAGTCCCTCATCAGCTCATACGTTTGAATACTTGCTCTCCCCAGTTGGTAGAACTGTTTGGGAAGGATTGGAAGGTGCGGCTTTGTTGAAAGAGGTATGTCACTGGCAACAGTCTTTGAGGTTTCAAAAACTGATGACATTCCCAGTATATGCACTTAGCTTTCTCTCTCCTCTCTTTCTCTTTCATTGCCTCATCTCTCCTTTCCTTCTCTCTTCCCCTCTCCCTGCCTGCTGCCATGCTCCCCTGCGATGATGATCATGGACTTGCCCTCTGAAAAATGAAAGACTGTGGTGATATTGTGTTCCCCAAAATATTGTACACCCTAATAAGCTTATCTGGGGTCAGAGAACAGAACAGCCACTAGATATAGAGGCCAGAAAATGGTGGCACACATGCCTTTAATCCTATCACATGGGAAGCAGAGATCCATGTAGATCTCTGTGAATTTAAAGCCACACTGGAAACAACCAGGCATGGTGACATACACCTTTAATCCCAGGAAGTAATGGCAGAAAGCAGAAAGGTATTTAAGGCGTGAGGACCAGGAACTAGAGCCTGGTTAAGCTTTTAGGCTTTTGAGCAGCAGTTCAGCTGAGATTCATTCTGGATGAGGACTCAGAAGCTTCTAGTCTGAGGAAACAGGATCAGCTGAGGAACTGGTGAGGTGAGGTGGCTGTGGCTTGTTCTGCTTCTCTGATCTTCCAGCATTCACCCCAATACCTGGCTTCAGGTTTGTTTTTATTAATAAGAACTTTTAAGATTCAACTTTTCCTTCTATGATTTGCCTCAGTCGTGGTGTCTAATCACAGTGATTCAAAAGTAACTAAGCTAACAGGCAAGGGAGGCCAGGCTCTGGCTTCTGTTGTCAACGGACCCTTCTTACTGCTGAGCTGGAGATGGGTGCTCTGCAATGAATCTGGAAGCAAAGACTACACAGAGGCTCCATGGTTCGCATGAGAAGTGATTGCACTGTAGGTGACGAGAGGCTGTCAGAGTTCAGATGTTCACTGTCCCCCCCAAAGGCCAACTTGTTTAAGGGTTGGTCCTCAGGGGATGCTTTTGGTAAGGGGTTGAATGTAGCTGGAGAATTTGTCTCCAGCTCCCTCCAAGTCCCGCCAGTCCCAGAACCCACTTATAAAATAAACACACAGACTCTTACATTATTTAAACTGCTTGGCCATTAGCTCAGGCCTATCATTGTCTAGCTCTTACTCTTATATTTAGCCCATTTCTATTAATCTTTACTTTGCCACGTGGCTTGTGGCTTACCGGTACTTTACATCTTTCTTGTCCTGGCGGCAGCTCCAGCCAGTTCCTCCTTTCCTTCCTCCTTCCTCAATTCTCTATTGGTGAAATTATTAAGGCCACTCCACGTAGTTAAAAGGAGATTTATTTAATGGCGTAACTTACAAGTTAAGGGATAGGTAGGTCGCGGGGTCTGGGGAAGGTGTATCGCAGTCCAGTGGTGTTGTCTGGAGCTCTGCTTGGCCCACCTTCACCGTCCAAGGTACCGGAACCAAGCGAGTGTCCGCCAATCCAGATCTTGGGTCCTCAGGCACCTCCCTTGGCTCCGCCTTGTAGGCATGACAGTTGCCGATGTCTCAATGGGGGTTGGAACTTCCAGATCAAAGCTGGAATGGCTACCCACTACATCTCCCCCTTTTTGTCTAAATAAGAAAGTTCTAACCTAATACAAGACTATATACAAAGGAATGGTTATCAAATATTGTCCAGGAATAATGAGGGATAATGACCTAGATAAGATGGAACTACAACCAATGCAAACAATATCAAGCAAGAAACACATACTAAAATCCAGAGAAGTATAGAGCATAGGTAAATGGCATGTTACAAAGATCATTCCAAAAGGTGTCCTATCCTAAGGAACTTGAATCTAATACTTAATATGTTCTATCTACTAAGTTGTAACTATAACTGCTAGTCTTCAATCCCATCAAAGACCTGAGAAGAAATATAATGGTACCTGAGAAATGGTAGATGGATGCAAGCAACTTTTGGGAATCTTGCGAGAGTAGACCGAGCCAGCTGGCAGCCTGGACAGTCACCTAATGTTTCTCAGCATTGTTGGTGCATTCAAATTGGCTACAGGCCTAAAGTATCTGACAGACCATTTTCAGAAGCAGGAATTCTGAAAGACCATCTTACCCTGTCTTGGCAGAGTACAGTGGTCGCTTTCCTTGTGTCCCGCTTGTCCAGAAAGGATAGCATTGCAATTGTACTGTCAGCCGTCGAGGCAAGGGCAGTTCTTTGCCCAGTAGGCCATTTTGTGCCAAGAAGACAAACTTCGAAATGGAAATGTCTAGAAGTCCAACATTCTCTCGGGATCAAATTGGTGCAGCCAGGAGCAATTGTGTCTCACATCGACAGAATTCTAAGTTATTTAAATGCCATATTCTCTAGGTCTATGAAGTGTTTGAAGATTACCTGTCCATCTGATCTATGTATCTGTAAATCTGTATAACCTAACAAACGTAACTATAGAGATGACAAGCATAGGTGACTATAAATCTATAAGTCTTATCTACCGAAATAACCTAAGGACTAAGGCTTCACGTAAACAAGGTAGACAGACAGTCTATAAGCAAGTGTATGGTAAAGAACGATGACTTCAAAATTGTGACAATACACAAGATGTTATAACAGAGGTAGGAGTGTATAGTGCAATATGCAATATGACAATAATCTTAAATATATATCAATAGTTATAACAGAGGTAGGAGTATGTAGTGTGATATGCAATATGACAATAATCTTAAATATATATCAATATACCGAATATCCTAAACAGAAGTAGAACATACATAAAGTATGACAGATATAAATTTACATTTGTATCAATATACAAATATTTCAAATAAGAGTAGAAATATATGTACATTATAACAAGTATAGTTCTGTATTTGTATCAATATACAAATTATCTTAAACAGGAATATAAAAATAGTTTACATTTGTATCAACATATAAGAATCCATAACAGTGCAAATTACAGTGCAAATTATTTAAGGCTGCTATTTTACTAAATTTGTTTACTAGTATACACAATAATCTACCATAATGTCTTATACCTATCCATTCCATTTCTTCTTTTCCTTTTTTTTTCAGAATACTGAGTTTAATATTTCCTTCCACCCCCAACCCTATAACCATCATCCATAACCCTGAGAATTATGAAACCTAAGGGAGAAGGGGCATTGTTTTCTTAGAATTGCTTCCTGCTGTTTAGGGGGTGAAGTTATCTCTGTTGGGTACTGTGAGAAAGCTCAGATAGTTAAATCTCAGTTAGACTAACTGTAGGTTCTGCAGCAAGTCTTAGAGTAATGGGTAAGATTGTATGAAATTCTGGTAAGAAGTGTAGTATGATGATGATTACCATGACATCATTCTGGATTGGGTAGAGTTGTTGTTGGGGCCCCATCTTCCTTCTGGAGACTTCTGAGATTGCTATTAGAAAAACTAATTTGTTATCAAAATGGAAGATTTGGATTTAAAGAGGACATAGCATATAAGAAAGGGTTCTAAGAAATCAAGAGTAAGCATGGAGAGAATTAGAATCTAGAAGACAATGGTCCCTTTTTATTGGTTTCCTTCTGTCCCACACTAGAGGGCTCTTCTGATATGGGACTGAAGAATCTGACAAACTTTTCTTTTAGCAATGTGCTTGGGTTTAGAGAAGGAGTGAGCCAATTCCATCTCCAAAGCCAGCTTGGCTTATAATTGAATTGGAACCACAACTTTTCTAGATTGATAGAGAGATACATGTTAGACAGTGAGATTTTACCGTGTGTAGATTGGTACCAATAGATTCTTTCTTTCTGCTGTAAACATCTGGATATCCAAGGCCTTATGATTTTTGGAAGATGGGTATTTCCATTATCCTGGAAAGACAAAAACAGAACCCTACCCCAACCTTGATTGTTAAATTTTTCTTACAACTTGTAGAGATGTCACATAGGTGGATGATCTTTTACTTCACCTCATCAAGGGGTTTTTCCTGTTCAAATCGAATTTTTATTAATTTTGTTGGTATCCATAGCTTTTCTTCTCCTGCAGAAACAAAGGCAAAACCCCTTCCCCAACGTAGAACATATCCATTCTGAGGTCAGCACATCCTTGAAATAAACCGGTTGGTGTAGCTCAGGAGTTTTGTCTGTCATCCAATGTCTCTCTGCAGCTGTTGTTCCTTTCTCATCAGCATTGAGAAAATTCAAGGTTAATAAAGCACTATGCAATCTATTTCTAGGAGTCATTGTTACCTGTTGCTGTTTATTTAGCATATCCTTTAAAGTTCGATTGGATCTTTCTATGACTGCTTGGCCTGTGGGATTGTGTGGTATACCTGTAACATGCTTTATATTGTAATAAGCAAAGAATTGTCTCATTTTATTGGAGACATATGCTGGGGCATTGTCTGTCTTAATTTGTACAGGTATCCCCATGATGGCCATAACTTCTAATAGGTGTGTAATCACAGAATCAGCCTTTTCAGAACTCATAGGAGTTGCCCATTGAAATCCTGAATAGGTGTCAATGGTATGATGTACATACTTTAATCTTCCAAATTCTGCAAAATGAAACACATCCATCTGCCAAATTTCATTTCTTTGTATACCTTTTGGATTGCTCCCTGCAGGTAATGGAAGTTGGTTATAGATGGAACAAGTAGGACATTTTTTCACAATATCCTTAGCCTATTGCCAAGTGATGGAGAAATCCTTCTTCAAACCTTTGCTATTTGCATGGTATTTCTTATGAAATTCTGAAGCTTCTAGCACATTACCTATTAGTAACTGATCAATCTCATCATTACCTTGTGCTAGAGGTCCTGGCAGACCTGTATGGGATCTGATATGTGTTATATATATAGGATGTTCCCTTTTTCTGATGATTTCCTGCAATTGTATGAATAATGAAGTTAATTCTGTATTATCAGGAATAAATTCAGCAGTTTCAATATGTAAAACAACTCTCTCTGCATATTGAGAGTCAGTGACTATATTGAGGGGTTCTGTGAAGTCCATCAGTACCATAAGAATGGCATACAGTTCTGCCTTTTGTACAGAGCTGTATGGACTTTGTACCACTTTACTTAAGTCTCCTGATTTATATCCTGCTTTCCCTGATTTATTTACATCAGTATAGAATGTGAGGACTCCAGAAATTGGCTTTTGTCGTACAATGTGAGGAAGGACTCATTCGATCTTCTTTATGAATTCTATTCTCTTGCTTTTGGGATAGTGGTTGTTAATCTCTCCCAAAAAGTTACTGCAGGCTCTCTGCCAGTATTCATTATCTTTCCATCGTGATGAAATTTCTTCATTAGTTAAAGGTAGTACAATTTCTGCTGGGTCCATTCCTGTCAACTGGCGAAGTCTTAGTTTACCTTTTTGAATCAAATCAGAGATCTTTTCTATATATGTCTTTAATTTCTTATTTGGTTTACGTGGTAGGAATATCCATTCCAATATAATATCTTCCCTCTGCATCAAAATACCTGTTGGGGAATGTCTGGAGGGAAATATGACAAGAATGCATTTAAGTTCTGGATCCACAGGATCCACATGTGCTTCTCGAATTGTCTTTTCTACTAGAGCCAATTCCTTCTCAGCTTCGGCTGATAATTCTCTTGGACTATTTAATTCTTTGTCCCATTCTAGAGTATTAGCCAAATTTTGTAGTCCATCTTTGGGTATTCCCATGATACCCAGTAAGTTGGAAATGCTTCCTAATAACTTTTGAAAATCATTAAGAGTCTTCAATCAATCTCTCCTTAGCCGTACCTTTTGGGGTCTAATTTTTTGTAGCTCTATCTTATATCCTAAGTAGTTAATAGAATCTCCTCTTTGTATTTTTTCAGGAGCAATTTGCAGTCCCCAGTGAGGCAAAACTTTTTTTACTTCTTCAAACATGCTTTCTAATGTATCTAACTTTGGATCAGCTAATAGGATATCATCCATATAGTGATAAATTATGGATTGTGGAAACTTTACACGAATTATCTCCAATGGTTTCTGCACAAAGTATTGGCACAAAGTAGGGCTGTTTAACATTCCCTGTGGGAGGACCTTCCATTGATATCTCTTGACTGGCTGAGAATTGTTATAATTAGGTACTGTGAAGGCAAATTTTTCTCTATCATTTTCTTGTAAGGGTATGGTAAAGAAACAGTCTTTTAAGTCAATAACTATTATAGGCCATTCTTTAGGTAGCAGAGAGGACAAGGGCATCCCAGTCTGTAGGGAGCCCATTGGCTGAATTACTTTATTAATAGCTCTCAGATCTGTCAGCATTCTCCAATTACCAGACTATTTTTTAATAACAAATACAGGAGAATTCCAAGGGCTGGTAGATTCTTCAATGTGTTGAGCATTTAACTGCTCTTGAACCAGCTGTTCTAAAGCTTGTAGCTTCTCTTTTGTCAAAGGCCATTGTCCAACCCAGACAGGTTTATTAGTTAGCCATTTTAAAGGTAAGGGAGTTGGTACTTCTGAGAGTTCAACAGCAGTTGTGCTCTGTTTGTGAACAGCCTGAATGGTTGGTGCCTGATTTTTATAGCATGCGATGATATTATTCCTAGAAACATGCATTGGTCTGTATTCTTTTTCTGAAAGTGTAGGAATTTTAATCTGGGTATTCCACTGTTGTAACAGATCTCGGCCCCAAAGATTTACTGCTACATTTGCTACATATGGCTTCAGTCTTCCTCTCTCCTTCTGGCCCTATGCATTCAACCCATCTCGAACTCTGTTTTATCTGAGATAGAGTGCCAATCCCTAAAAGTTGGACATCTACCTCTTGAAGAGGCCAATTTGGATGCCATGATTTTGGTGTAATTATAGTCACATCTACACCTGTGTCTACCAGTCCCTCCATAACCAGGCCATTAATTCGAATTCTAAGCTTTGGTCTTTGATCATTTATGGAAGTCTGCCAAAATATTTGTTTTATAGTGTTCTTTGTAAACTGTGATCCATCCATCAGAGGTGTTTTATCATCCATTGCAGTATCGGTTTTTACATTAGGCAGTAGTTTATTCAGTTGTCTTGGAGAGGAATTTCTTCCACAGTGGCTGGGAATGTTCGTACTACATTTGATTTGGGGGCCTGCAAGAGGCCCCCTGAGGCATTTCCCGCCAGTAAAGGGTTACCTTGTATATCTATTTTTGATCTGCACTCACTGGTCCAATGTCGGCCTTTGCCACACCTTCTACATAATCCGGGAGGTGGTTGGGGTCTCCTGTTTAGGCTATTCCTAAAAGGAGTATTACTCCTAGGAGTACCCCATGTACAGTTTTTACTTATATGACCTGGTGTACCACATTTAAAACATTTGGTAACATGGGGCCTTCTTTCACCTCTGGGATTTGTCTCTCCTATCCAAGCCTCATTACTGTAGTTACGAGACTCAACACCATTAGTATACTGAATCCATTCTTCCAAAGGAGCTGATCTGATCTTTAATGGTGTAAGTATTCTTCTGCATTCTGCATTAGCATTGTCAAATGCCAAGGACTCAATTAATACTTTTCTTAATTCTTTATCTGATACAGTTCTTGTTATAGCTGTGTTCAGTCTTTGTAAAAAATCAGTGAAGGGTTCGTGCGGTCCCTGAAATATCTTTGTGTATACCTCAGTTGGTTTTCCAGGTTCTGGAATTTTTTCCCAAGCATTTATAGCTGCTGTACCGCATAGGGATATTGTATGTTCATCATAAATGGCTTGTGCATTCCTGTCAGCAAAACATCCCTCACCAAGTATTTGATCTTGGGAGATCACAAAACCTCTGAGTTTACCTTGTTGTTCTAAATTTTTTGCCTCTTCTCTCAACCAGCTTTTCCACTGTAGCTGCTGACTATATTCTAGAACAGCTGAAATTAACTGATGCCAGTCATCTGGGATGATTCTATGTGAGGTAGACCACAAATTTAACAATTGTTTTACGTATGTGGAGTGTATCCCATACGTAACTACTGCTTCCTTTATATTTTTAAAGTCCCTTGTTGAAATTGGTTGTAATGTATATGTATTATATGGCTCAGGGTGTGTGTCATCTGCTGGCTTCTCATGGATGATAACAGGATAAGCCATTGTGTGAGAGCCATTTGGAGATGTTACAACCTCTATGGTCTTGCCCTTCTGCTTATTAGGTCCCTTGTCATGTTTACTGAGAGTTTCTTCTAAGGCCTGCAAACGAGCACCTAGGGTCTGTTCTAGGGAGTGAACCTCCTCTCTGGCAAGGGACTCCAGATTTCTCATGGAATCATAGAAGTTTTTATGTTCCTCAAAAACACATGATTCCATGGACCTTATCTTATCAATTAATGATAATCTTTCTTCCTTATATAGTGTCTGGAGAGTTAGTGTTCTGTCCATTAAATATTCACATTTATTATCAATAAGATCAATTTTTGGTACAAGCCTGTTTTGTAAATCCTGATCAGCAGATTCCAGAGAAAGAATCTTTTTCTCTAAGGTCTCATTGCTATCCATTAAAGCAGATTCCAGAGATAGAATCTTTTTCTGTAAGCCTTCATTGTTAGTTTTGAAAGCCTGTAAATCCTGGTTAGCAGATTCCAGAAAGAGAATCTTTTTCTCTAAGGTCTCATTGCTATCCATTAAAGCAGATTCCAGAGATAGAATCTTTTTCTGTAAGCCTTCATTGCTCTCGCTTAAAGCCTGTATCAGTCCCAATAATGACTCATCTTTGTTCTTGTTTTTAAACCAGTGTTTGAACACTGTGTGGATTATTACAATGAATGCCAAAATGGTACAGGCCAGATATGCCTTAGGAAGGTCGTATATTTCCAGGAAGATGTCATTCATCATACAGGCAAAAAGGTTTTCAAATTCTTGTGAGGTAATGTTGTCAGCCATATTACAAGAATTACTCAAAATTTGTTAGTCAATTTTAAGGTGTAAAATTATCAGGTACTTTTACTTACCTTTCGTGGTTTTGGGGGGTGTAGTAGCACTTTTCAGCCAGCAGGTGGCGATGGTACAGATCCAAAGCAGGGCCTGCTGGTGATCTTGGCTGACTGCAGCTCGCTGGAGTCAAGATGGTGGGAGCTGGAGCCGGAGCCGGCACTCAGGAAGCTGGGGAGTGCCTCTTTCGCTGGTCTCGGGGCTAAGCTAGGGAACTGAGACTGGACTAGCTGCTCCCTTTTTCAGGAATGGAACCGTGTAGGCGTTCCCTGGTTATATGGAACTTTGCAGGCTGGTTTAGGTACCCGCTAGCCTGGGAGGAGGCTGAGGGCAGGAGCCACCCAGGCCTTTGGAATTTGCCCCACGTGAGCGCCAGATATTGGTGAAATTATTAAGGCCACTCCACGTAGTTAAAAGGAGATTTATTTAATGGCGTAACTTACAAGTTAAGGGATAGGTAGGTCGCGGGGTCTGGGGAAGGTGTATCGCAGTCCAGTGGTGTTGTCTGGAGCTCTGCTTGGCCCACCTTCACTGTCCAAGGTACCGGAACTGAGGGAGTGTCTGCCGATCCAGATCTTGGGTCCTCAGGCGCCTCCCTTGGCCCCGCCTTATAGGCGTGACAGTTGCTGAAGTCTCAATGGGGGTTGGAACTTCCAGATCAAAGCTACAATTCTCCTCTCTGTTAGTCCCGCCTATACCTCCTGTCTGGCTATTGGCCAATCAGTGTTTATTTATATAGAATGATATCTACAGCAGTGGAACCATTAGGAAATGAAGCCTCGTAGAGGACCTTTGGATCATTCAGAGAATGCTCTTAAAGGTGATTTATGGAATCCAGTGTCCTGACTCCTCCCTTCTTTTTCCTTGCTCCTTACATCATGAAGTAAGTGATTGCTCTGTACTATATTCCCTTCAACATGGTATGCTGCCTCACTGTAGCCTCAAAGCAATGGGGCTGACCAATCATTGACTGGAATGTGCAAAACAAGCCTTTTCTCTCTGGAAGCTCATTGCCTCAGGTATCTTCTCATAGTGCCAGAAAGCTGACCATCACAGATAGCAGTCTTTCTGTCACACTCTAAGGATGGTGTAGCAGGTTTGGTTTGGTGGATTGGATGATGGCTCAGAACCAATCATGTGTTCCCCAAAGTTCTAACCTTGGTGAATAGAAATTCGAGGCCAGTATGAAGCAAGCAAGGGAAAGACATAACATCAAAGACTCATTTCTAATGATGGACACATAGAAGTGCCAGGCAAGCAGTTGGGAGGAGAGGGACTGATGACAGAGGACAGACATGGACAAAGCTTCCCGAGAGTTTCATTGCCAAGGGGAGCAGAGAAATGAGGCTGAGGCTCACAGGGAAAATTACTTTTGTTTTGTTTTGCCTCATTTGGGACCAACATTTGCAGGGTTGTGTGCAAGCCAAGAATGAGCGTGGTGACTAATGAGAACGGTGGCCGGGGTGACGCCAGGCAGGGAGGCCTCAGTAAGACATTCAAGGCAATTGAGTTTTGATTAGAGCAGCAGGGGACTGTGGGGAGTTTAAGCAGAGCAGTTTGGCAAGAGAAAAATCATATTTTGAAGAGAACCTCCTGCCTGAAAAAAAAAAAAAACCCTCGAAACAAAACAAAACAAAAAAGCAATGAATTGGAAAAGAGCCCAAATAGGTGCAGGGGAAATACTTCCTATGTGCCTAGGAATGTGATAGGCATTTATAAGTTAGTTCCCTTCATCTTTACTATGAGCCTTCAAGGTGAGTGACCCACAGAGATCTGTATACAAGTCAGGGCCTGGGGACTCCAGGTACTCTAGTGACTTACCTAGAGTCATCACAATGCTGGGATCTTAGAGACAGAGTCAGGGCCAAGACCTGGCTGTTAGAGTCAGATCCAGGCCTCTGATCCCATGTGCTCCTGGTCATATGTTCATGTGCTTGTTAGATTGAAACGCTGCCTACTTTAGACCCAGATGGAAACAGAATTTGAGGTATTAAGGAACAACAGCTTGCAAATGGAGTCATAGTTTAGTGCACTGGGGGGAGGTTGCCATTTAAAGTCCAGTTCTGGAAATCCTTTGTAAAGTCAAAAATCCTTTTGTAAAGCAAACAATTCACTCTCCCATCTAACTGGGGGTAGGGGAGAATGCTATTCTCCAAACATTTGGTAAATTTGTAAAACTGAAAGATGCCCAGAAATGTTCTTATTATTCAAAGAAAGAAGATGTGGTAAAGTGATCTGGAAAGAAATGGAAGCAAGAAGTATGATGGAGGGTATGTCAGCCTTGGGATGGATTAGATGCTATAGTCCAAAGATTTCCAGTCTATTAGTTAAAAAGAAGTGTTAGCCTTCATTTTGTGAATCTGTGGAGAACAGAATATTAGTTTCTCCATTGTTTATTTTTCTATCTAAGAATACCTTTATCCCATCCCTATGAAGAGTTCTAGGGGGACTGTAAATTACAAGGCTTCTCCTATACAATATTCGCTGTACTGGGCACATTATTATGTCTAGTCAGTTAGATTCTACCTAGCCTTTTACTTTAGTGCCTCCCTCTCTGGATTGTGAGCTATAGAATAAAGTAAAGCTTCTCTGGTTTTGGTTATGCAATTAGCTAGTCATATCACAACCGTAGTCTGGAGCAAAGTGAAGTGATGGGTACATGCTTACTTGCTTGGGCTCAGCTTGGTTTCATCACTCGTATATAGTTCAGGACCTACTGCCTTAGAACTGGTGCTGCCCACAGTGGACCAGGTGAACTGGTGCTGTCCACAATGGACCAGGTCTTCCCAACCAATTAAAGATAATTCTCCCATAGACATACCCACAGGCCAACCCCTTGTAGACAGTCCCTCATCAAGACTCTATTTCCAGGTGATTCTAGGTTGTATCAAGTTGACAATTAAAACTAAACACAACAGTTAACCATATCTGAATCCCACAAGATCATCCCCTTTGTATTACCTAGATTCATTAAGCAACACATTCTTTGTTTTCTCTATACCTCAGGTCTCACCTCTAAAAGGTGAATAATATCACCTATGACCCTTGAGTATAGCAAGGACTACAGTGAATCTTGAGCCAGTTAGACATTGTGGTATAACAAATGACACAAAACCACCATTTACTGAAACCATGATTCTGTGGATAGAAAGCTTAGACTGAGTTCTGATGGGGGAGGGCCCTCTTACAGTACCAGCTCTATGCCTGCCTTGCATCTGCTATTAGTTTATAAGATAGCCACTCTCATCTGCGTGTGTGTCATATACCTGACAACTATTCACATCCTTTTCCCCAACTACCCACTGTACATGCTATTGGTCTGCTCTTAGGCTTTTACAGTAGATTATCTAAAGGCCCCATCGATTTTATTTTGGACTTGTTATTGAAACCCAGATATATTTTGTTTCTGTAAAATTAAAGTTTGCATCCAAAGAATTCCATAATATACCATGTATGGTATTAGAAAAGCATTACAAAAGCAAAGGACTGCGATCCTTCCTGTTGGAAGAACTATTTCATATTCTCAGGAAGACCCTGAAAATTTCAAGCTTTAATAATCTAGTTCAAACAACCCCTTATTTTTGGTGAGTTCTTCACTGGCTCCCTTCTTGTAGTTATTTATATTTCTTCTTGCTTGGTTCACCCTTTAATTACTTTAGATTTAAGGAGGGAAACATTGAGCTCATTTAATTCTTCTTCTGAGACCATAATATTTATCCTTTTCAGGAATAAATACATTGTAGATTTCCATGCTCATTAATTTTTGATTGTAGACAACATCAAGTTTTGCAAGATGTGCGGTGAATACATTTAAATTCATTACTTAAACAAATTCCATCAAGACTATTAATGCCAATTTGATTATTTCCATTATTATATCAGTAAAGATATTACCAGTGATGGGTTTGTTCTGTTTCCAAATCCAGATGGGGAATTAGCATAAGCCTTTCCTTCTGTTATTGTGAAGACAAAGAATGTGAAAATGGATAAGAGTTTTTGGGGTTTTGTTTGTTTGTTTTTTTGTTTTGTTTCGTTTTTGTTTTGAGACAAGGTTTCTCTGTTGTTTTGGTGCCTGTCCTGGATCTTGCTCTGTAGACTAGGCTGGCCTCGAACTCATAGAGTTCTGTCTGGCTCTACCTCCCAAGTGCTGGGATTAAAGGCATGAGCCACCACTGCCCATCAAGAGTTTCATTTTTTGTATGAAGATAGTAAAGGGTTCATGGAACATTTGAGATATCCACACTTGGAGGGAAGATAATCAACAACACTATTTCCAGTAGCAACTAGAGAGAAACAGTGCCTGCACTTTCATGCCACAATTACAGGATACCCATTGTTTGTCTCAAATAGAACTCATTCTTAGCTTGTGGTGAAAAAATGCTTCCTGGTATGTGTTTAGAGCCCTTAGTACTAACACTATCCATCACGAGCAGAAACACATTTGCTTTGATCCCTTTTGGTACTGAATATCAAAGTTAGAGGCTGAACACCAATTTTTAACATTGGCCTATGAAATTGCTCCTCAAATGCTGGGAAACAAAAGACTCCAAAATTTAGTTCCTAAATAATAATAATAATAATAATAATAATAATAATAATACAAAAAGCAATGATCTATCATCTGCTGTCATGTGTCTGGGTCATATGTTCATGAGAAGCTTGGCTGTGTCATTCTGGCTCAGGATATCTTGTTAGAAGTCTATTGTTTTGTGGTGGGATTACATTCACGGAAAAGTTGGTTGCTAGAACATTCAGGTCCAATTTGAGTCACTCATGTGACTGTTGCTGCTGGTTTTGAAAGACACCTAAGTTCCTTTCTATATAGGTGTTTACATGAGGCTTCTCAAATGTCCCCTTGATATAGTAACAGAGTGACAATGTAAGAGCCAAAGGCAGAGAGGCCACAGTGCCTTTTATTGCACTACCTTGTTAGCCATATATAGTCACTTCCCTTTTATCCTGGTTTTTACATGCTCCATCTCTGGTTCAGCATATGAAGGGACAACAGGATGCAAAGCCTAAAAATTAGCAATCACTTGGGGTTGTGTCAGAGGCTTCCTTCCACATAGTGTTACTGAGTAACTGTTGAATATTGAATGAAGCCAGGTGTCACTCACCAGAGAATGAGTTCACTTTGATGTATCTCTTTGATATTGTACAGCCACATGTATAACCAGAAAGCTGGCTACTCATATCTTCACAGTCTGAGACTCACACTCGAGACTTATTTGGTGCTGTCATAACTTTTCACTGTCTTCTCCAGAAGAGGACAGACCTTTGTTCTGATGTTTTTCTCATAGTCATATCTTTCCTACGAATGTGCAAAGTCAAATGATCTTGTTACAGTTTCATTATATTGTGGATACACTTTTTAAAAAAACCATATTCATTCATATTTTCACTTAGCATGAGCATCCCTCACTTCCAAATCTAAAATGTCCTGAGTTCATGGGTCCTGGACTCAAACTCAGGTTGCCAAGCTTGGTAGCAGGTGCCTTTAACCACCAGACATCTTGCCAACACTGATTTCAGATTTTATGACTAGGAATACTAAATTAGTAAGGTCCATAGAAATATTCCCTAATCTAGTTGATCAAAATTGGAAGCACATTTTGTTCCACACACTTCAGATAAGAGGGTTTTTTTTTTTTGCCCTAATATCCCAGGAATTTGGATCGACGAAGTTCCTCCCTCCAAGATACTAAAATTTGCATGTTCTCAAGTTCCTTTCCTAATATTTACAAGTTCTCTCTATACAAAGTGTCCCATACATGTTAAAGTACATCTCAGGTACTTATAATATTTAATATGATATGACTGTTTTGTCAACAGTAAACTGCACTGTACAGAGAGTGTCAAAAGTATCTCTCTGAACAAGCCGTCATTATTTTCCTGGAACATCTACAGTGAAATCCACAGATGTAGAACCCACAGAAATATACAACCAATACTTTCACTTATTTAGAGAGAGATAAGACTTTTTGTTCAGAAGAAGTTAAAAAAGAATTACTTACAAAAAAAATTACACGGGACTCCAGAGAACATTCATATGGTCTGAGTTTCAAATAGCCAAGCATAATTATTCCCCTTATAATGTTTAAGTTAGGCGATTATTTACTTTACTAATTGCAAATTTTAACCAACTCAATTTTCGAAATACATGTGTCAACTGAATCCCTCAGATAAGTCATTAAATACGTTTTACATCCTTCTTCCTACTTGTTACACTGTACTTGTTACACTAGTCTTGAGTGTATCTTTTCTTTTTCTATAGAAGTTTTTGTGTATGTGTGTGTGTTTTATGTGTGTGGACCTGAGTGTACATATAAGCACCACATGAGTGCTGGTGCCAAAGAAGGCCATAGATGGAGTCAAATCCCCTATAGCTGGAATAACAGGTTGCTGTGAGCCACCTAATGTGGTGCTAGGAACCAAACCCAGATCCTCTGCAAGAGAAGAAATTACTCTTAGTCACTGAACCATCTCACCTGCCCCCAAAGTGTCATTTCCTAAACTTATTCTCTACATCTGTTTTCTCTCTCATCTTAATCCCTTTAATTTTTATCATTAATTTTTTATTTTAATTTTATCGGTACAGGTGTTCTGCTTGTGAGTATGCCTGTGTGCCACGTACATTCCTAACACTTATGAAGGCCAGGGGCTATTGGATCCCCTGGAACTGGAGTTACACACAGTTATGAACCACCATGTGGATGTTGGGAATCTACCTGGATCCTCTAGAATAGCAGCAAGTGCTTAACTTCAGAACCATTTCTTCATCTCTGCTTTTCATTTTTTTTTGTCTTTTAAGTCTTGCTTAGTTTTTCCTAAAAAGGACTTTTTACTTCTTCCTACTTTTCAGTCTCATGCTATTTCCTATATTCTAGTTATGTATTGACACATCCCAAGAGCCAGCCTGACTTGGCTGGTCTCGGCTGTAAGGTAGGGAGACTCCCAGGCACAGAGGGAGAATAGATGAGGGGCACATGGATACATATGCTGTATGCTGTTGGCATTTGCCTTGTTCATCCTGTGGAGCAAGAGGCCTGGGAATCTTGATATGTTCATGGCTGTTTTCCTCCTCCTTTCATTTTTTAGCAATTGATTTATAACAAAAATCTTCAAACCATTTTCTGTTCAGAGTCCTGGCCTTAGGAGTCCTCCAAGGAAAAGATGAGCCCCCACCATCAAGTACGATCTGGATTATCTCCATACATTATTTATCATCTCACAGATTCTCCGAAATATTCATTCATTCATTTTTTACATAGTCAAAATGTGATAATAGAAAGCAACAGCACATTAAAAACTTCCATTTTGACTCCCACTGTGTATTAAAATGTTCACACATCAGGAACCTCCAGGAGGGGCAAACAGAAGACCATGTTGCTCAAGTGTAGAATGTATGTGCAGGTCTAAGTGATAAGACTTTTGCATACTTCAATGCTTCCAGATTAAGGGATCAAATTAGAAGCACTTTGGAAGAGTAGACTAAATTCTGGGGTAGAACATTCTAAGCGGCTCCCAAGATTCCACCTGTGCCATGCCTGCAGCTGACTCTGATGGATGGATGACGCAGCCCACATCATTCCTGCAACACAATTGCCCTTATGAGGAATAGGTTGTCCCAGGTGGACTTGGAGACAGAGATAGAAGGGACGTTCTATCTCATAGGTATATCTCTAGCAAGGGCATTGGAGTGTGGAATTACAGGAGGATTAACAGAGCTATGGCTCAGGGATAGGGCCTGCTTCTTATGCTGCTTTCAGAAGTAACCTAAATGGTCAAGGCAGGGAAAACACGAAGAAACTCGGGCATTATGAGTTGTGTTCAGGATATAAGAGGTAGGGGAATGTTGGACCCTCCTGAAGAGGACCTCAGCCTCCAGATTTCATTCTACAAAAACTCAGAGATGATATAGCACAACTTCTGATTTGTAAACTGTGAGACAGCAAACAGGGTCATCTTATGCCGTTGACTTCCTGACAACTTGTTGCTTAGCAGTAAAAAAAAATGAATTCAAGTCATATCTGGTACTTTTTTGGCACCTGTGAATGAGAAAATGAGCGAGGAGAGGTCATATATGTGGCCATCTCTGGAAGCCTAGAGCCTTGTTTATGGATCAGCTCTAGTCTAGAATAAGCCATTTAATTTCAACCACATGCCTCATCCCTCTGTGCCTGTATTCTCACCTGCAGAAAGAGAAATCACTCCTAAGTTTGCCCCAGAACTGTTGAATGGCTCACCAAGAAGTACTACTTTTATTTTATCTACTTTTTTCATGGTACTAGAAATTGAACTAGGGCCTTGTGCAAGCTATGCATGCTCTCTACCTCTGAACCACATCCTCAGCTCTCATTAAGCCGTAATAATGAGACAATGGCTGGTGTGTATAGGCCTATTAATGTATGAACTATTATTATACAGAAAAAAGGTATTATAATATTGATCTTGAGTGCTTAAACATGGGGATGATTATCAAACAAGCAATTTTGGAAATTCATAATTCATATTTTCATATTTTATTCAGTTTTACTCCCTGTGCTGATGATATTATTAACATTATTTCTCTTGCCATGTGTGTACTGAGAATTAAACCTAGATCCTCTGGAAGACCAGTCAGTGCTCCTAACCAGTGAATCATATTTCGAGCCCCAACATTATTTCTCTTCAACTTTAACATTTGGAATAGTGGAACTCACCAGAAGTTGTAGAAATCAGTCAAGATTCCCATAGACACTTCTCCACTGGGTTGTGATGCATCTTATTTGTGTAAGAGAAAACCTGACAGAAACAGCTTACATAAGGGGAATTTCAGTTTGGCTTGGAGGATATAGCCCACCATGGTGGGAGAGTCCTAGTGCCTGGAATGGCTCAAGTATGGTAGTGAAAGCTTGCAATTGCAGCGTCTCATCTGGAGCTCCCAGGAAGCAGAGAGCTCCAGCTGGTGCCAGAGGTGGATTTGAGCCTTAAAGTTTGCCCCTGGTGACATACTTCTGCTAGCTCTGCCACAAAAGGTTCCACAGCCTCCCCAAACAGCACCGCCTGCGGGGAGGGGAGTAAGTATTTAAACACATGTGCCTATGGGGGACATTTTACTTTCAAATAATAATTTTATGTGATTGTTAAGAGCCAGGAGACTGGCACTGGTACAAAACTATCAGCCAGACTACAGATCTTATTTATGACACCAGAGTCAGTATTGTTAGTAACAGAATGTTTCAAATGCTCACTTCAAGCTCTCCTTGGAAGTTGAGGCTTAAAGGTATAGGTTAATATTATAAATCCCCTGCCTTCATAGTCTGCTTAGATTGGACCCCCCAAAAGTAGCATTTACCTCACCATTGTGACTAAGATCCAAGTGTATTTTCTCTTGAAAATTCTGTGTTTGACTAGACACACTTTTGTAAACAACAACAACCACCAAAGATCAGATGGCTTTGTGGAGTTGGCCTGTTTCAAAACAAGTTGACATTTGTGTCAACAAAATCACAACCAAATATCCAGGAAATTCGAGAACTACTCTCAAGTTTTCTTTTAGTTACCATCCAATTAAAAAAAAATCAACATGAAATAGAGCCTAAAGGGACACAGGAGTTAGCTCAAGGCCTGGGACAGCAACTGCTAAGGAGTCTGAGGGTATTTGCAAGATCTAAGAGGATTCTTCAAAGGGATTTTATTTTCTTGCCTCTGAGGGATTCTGTTCACACACACACACACACACACACACACACACACACACACACACACACACACACCCCTCTATTTCTGTGTAATTACATCTAAAATTTCCTTCAGCCCCCTGTAAACTGTGTGGCCTGAAATGTTCTAAGAACTCTAGACTTAGAAAGTTTTTGACAGTGGACAAAGGCTCAGTCTATAGGCACACACAGAAGGATTTATCTCGGGCCAGGCATGGTGCTTAAACTGTGATCTCAGTACTTGGGAGACTGAGACTGGGGAAGCAGGAATTTGAGAGCAGTTTGGGTTATATATCCTGCTTCAAAACAGCAAACAGACAATTTCGATTTAGATACTGAGGTTTCTCTTTGCTGTATTACAGAGCTAAACTTCTGTCGGGCAACTTTCTCAAGAGCACAGGGCTACATCTACTTGTCCCATGCTCACTCATTATCTTTCCTGCATTGAGGAGAAAAGAATATTCCTTTTTTTCAAACTTTGTGTGTGTGTGTATGTGTGTGTGTGACTGAATGAGAGAGTGAGTATGTATGTGTATATGCATGTGGAGACCAGAGAATGACCTTGAGTGTTGTTCCTCAGGAACATTGTCTGCCTTATTTTTGAGACAGGGTCTGGCATGGCCTGGCATCATGTAATGGGGTAAGCCTATTGGTCAGGGGGCCCCAGAGTTCTGCCTAGCTATGTACAACTCTACCATGCTGAGATTCCAAGGACATGCCAGTACACTCCACTTTTTGTGAGGGTTCTGGGGCCACAGCTCATATGCTCTTGCTTGTGAGGCAAGCACTTTACCAATTGAGCCATTTTTTACACCTCCCCTTTTTTTATCCTCCCCCTTTTTATCCTGCTTTGGCATTCTGGTCCTACTACTTAGGCTTATATCATCTAGTTAATTCATTACAAATGACTTTCCAACAATTTAGATTCTTTCCATAAGATAACACCTGGGGAGAGGTGTTAAAATGAAATAACATTTTGATTCTAATGACTTTTGACTTTATTATACATTAAGAATTCAGTTAACTATCTGACCATCTAACATCTCTGCTGTGAATTATTTGAGTTTTTTCTACTTTTCTTAGACAGTTCTAAGCCATGCTTACTGTGGATGGAGAATCTTTCACAAACTCATCCTTGTGGCATCTTGTGTAGCAGTGTCTGCTCTTTCCTAAAAGCTACTTTTACTTCATCTAATAAGACAGACAGATCAGAATATAGTCTCAGATTGTCATAGATGCTGCATCTTTGGTTGGGAACCATGATATTAAAGGGAGAATTAATAACTGAACAGTTCCTTAGTGAGGAATCTATTTGGGGTCCTATTCATTTGAAGATACTGGATTCAAGGGTAGCTTGCCTAGCAAGCATGAGGCCTTGGGTTCAATCTCTAGTGTCACAAAAGCTAACATTGGATTTGGATATCTGTTCATTCTCCTAGAAGAACCCTCAATGCCAGGAACAGGCGTGTTTTGTTTTTGTTTGCATTCAACAGATATGCCCAAATACATAATGAAAAAAAGTCTGACTGCCTTTGCTATTGGACCCTATAGATACCCATCTCTACAGATGTTCACCTCTCTCATAAATACCCCATGTTCATCTTCCTACATAATTAAACCATCTCTAGATTCCTTACATCTGTATTAGTTACTTTTCTGTTGTGATGAAACACCACGACCAAAACAATTCACAGAAGAAAAAATTATTTGGACTTATTATTCCTTAGGGATAGAGTCATGATGATAAAATCAAGGCATGACAACTAGTGGTAGCCATGGTGGCAGGAACAGGAAGCCAAAGGCTCACATCGTCTACCAATATGAAGTAGAGAAAGCAAACCAGAAGTAGTACAAGTATTTAACTCTTAAAGCCCATCTGTAGTGATGCACTTGCTCCAACAAGACCAAACTTTCTCAACCTCCTTAAATAGTGCCACCAACTGGAGACAAAGTATTCAGATACATGAGACCTTGGGGGACATTCTCATTCAAAACACCATGTACTGACTCTAACACAAATGCTATAAAATTGTTTTTTTTTCTTAAGAAAAAAATTATTCCTTTTATATACCAATCGCAGATCCCCCTCTTCCCTCCTGCCACTCATCCAGCCTCCCCTCCCCAACCCTCTCCTCATTCTCTCCTACAAGAAGGTAAGCCCTCCCATGGGGAGTCAGCAGAGCCTGGTACATTCAGTAGAGGCAGGTCCAAGCTCCTCCTCCTTCATTAAGGCTGTGCGAGGTGTCCCACCATAGGTAGTGGGCTCCAAAAAGCCTGCTTGTGCACCAGGTATGGATCATGATCCTGCTGCTAGGGGGCGCCTTAAGCAGATCAAGCTACACAACTGTCTCACTTATGCAGAGGGCCTAGTCCAATCCCATGAACCTGTGGAGCTATATAATTGTTATATCATCATTTACAATTGTTATATGATAATAATATAACAAAAATGTTATTTTGGAAATAATGGCGAGGAAAACATCTATGCATGCTTAATGCAGATACATATTTTTCCTAAGTTTTTGCAATTTTCAGCTGGTTGCACTCACAATGTAGAACTTAAAAATATGGTGGGCTGAATATATATGTTACATTAAATAGTAAAGACTGGAGAACTTTTGACAAACTGTAAGGTAGAATCAGTCCATGTTTGGTGTAAGCAACTGCCTATACCTGGTTTGTAGAAAAACAACCTATGCTGGGCATTAGGAACACATTTCTTTTTAGAAGAGGAGGAGAGTAATGTATTCAGTTGCTTCAGAAAAAAATACTCAAGCGCTTTATTTTGTTTGCCTCACAAAACTGCTTGAGAGCAGCCTACATTTCTCTGTTTTATTCCAAGCAGACATTCTAGGAAAAAGCTTTCCTTTCCTTTCAATCTTAAAGTGACTTTTAGTTAAATCTCATGCAGAGAGCCAGGAGTGGGTGGCATAGTTCTCTGGGTGATGTCTTATGTCATTTCTTGTCAGGGTAATGTCAAGGTTGATGGGTGCTGGGGCTGGGGTTCGGCATAGCTTCACTGGTTGTGTTGACTAAAGTGACAGACAGTCCAATGTGATTAGTATCTGTGCATTGGGGCTTTTTCCATATCAAAAGATACTAGGAAAAGAATGAAGCTTAAAGATAATCTCTGAAAAAGACCCTAGATCATACGTGATCTGGATGAGTCCAGTGCCTTGAGTCAGGGGAGAACACTGGCATGAGGACCTTAGCAAACTCCCTTGAAGTGTTTAGAATGTGTAGTCACTGAGAACACATGTATGGGTCGATGGGACTTGTCATGGCTTCCCATTTATTCTGAGTGATATTAGACGAAGAATGTCCCTCACAGGCTCATGTGTTTGAACACTTGGTTCCTTGGCTGGTAGTGCTGTCTTGGGGGTTTGTGGAACCTTTGAGACATGAGACCCAGACCTGGCAGTTGTAGACCTCTAGAGATGGGACTGGAGTACTGCCAGCCAGCTCCACTGGTGGCTGAGTTCTCTACTTCCTAGTTCACCGAGATGTGAGCAAAACACACTTCTATTGTTACAGCCACAGGGCACTTCTGCCATCATGCCTTCCTGTCACGATGGACTGGGTCTTTTTAAACCACCAGCCAAAGTTAGTCCTCCCTTTAGTTGTTTCTGGTCAAGAGCTTGGCTCCAGCCATAAAAAGTGGTCGATAAAGATGAACCCCCAGGGCTGCACTCTTACTCTTCCCTACACCACTCATTCACTCAATTCTCACTTCTACATTACTTTTTACCAAGCATGATACTCTGTGTCACAGACACAACTGTGGAAGGCACAGGCAGGGCTTCTGCCATCTGGTTGTTTATCGTCTGTCTGGAAGACAGGTTCAGAGATGATAGTTACAAAACAAGCTGGCAACTATGCAATGAAAGAGCTTATATCAGCTTGCGAGAGACATTCTGGGTTTCCTGAGTTATTATAAAAGAACAAAACAAAACTAAGGACTCAAGTAGAAGAACTGCCAGATGTTGGTAGAGAGGAGAGGAAGAGCCTTGTAGATGGAGGGCATGTTGTGAGCCTAGGCCCAGGGAAGAAGAGCCTCATGATACACTCCAGTGAGCAGCAGCTTGGAGCTATTGTAGGAGGCAGAGAAGAGAGGAGATTAGAGAAAATGAAGTTTTTCTACTTCAGGTGCTTCTGGTAGACTTTACTTTCAGGACTATGAGGAACCATTGAAGTGTCTCCAGATTGTTCCCTAGCACACATATGAGACAACAGTCATTGCTACTCCTAGTTCCACGTGTTCCTCTCCAGAGTATTAGAGGACTATGAATGTGTCATTTGTGTTTCCAAAGTTGCTTCTGTCAATTCCTCAATCACGAACTGATACACTAAGGGGCAATGTGGTTTCCAATTAGACCAGAGGCATTGGAAATGCTGAATGAAAGTACAGGAAAACTCTTCAAGACATTGAGCCATGGAGCAATTTTTTTCTGGTTAGGTTCCTAAAGGCTTTGGAAATAAAAGTCCAAATGGACACTGAGTTATATCAAATTTACAAAGCAAAGGAAATGATAAACAAGTAAAAGGACAACCAACAGAACATCAGGAAGAATTTGTCAGCCATTCCTCTGATAGAAGGTGAGAGTCCAGAATACACAAATAGCTCAGTAGACTTAACAGTAATGTCATCTAATTAAAAGATGAGAGAGTGAAAA
The DNA here is from genome assembly GCF_949786415.1 of Peromyscus eremicus. Classification (NCBI taxonomy): domain Eukaryota; kingdom Metazoa; phylum Chordata; class Mammalia; order Rodentia; family Cricetidae; genus Peromyscus; species Peromyscus eremicus. The sequence goes on along the minus strand of NC_081418.1, from coordinate 123,134,877 downwards.
AATATGAAAAAATATTCAGTATCATAAAACAAAAAATGAGCTACTATCTCCTACCAGTTAGAATGGCTACTCTTAAAATATAAAAACAAAACATAGCAAATGTTGGTGAAAATACAGGAAGGAACTCTTAGATACTGTTAAAAGGAGTATAAATTAGGATAGCTGCTGTGGATAACAGTATGGGCAGCCCTTAAAACTGAAAATGGAACTGTTTCATGATCCAGTGATCTTACCTCTGGGTATCAGAGGAGATCAAAGCACACAAGGGGTAACTGCACACCCATCCTTGTGCTTACTCATCGTAGTTAAGAAACAGAATCAGCCCTCAAGCCTGTCCCAGTTACTGAGCTCATGGCTGTGATGATAAATACCCTGACAAAAGAAACTTAAGAAAATCAGATTTCATTTTGGTTCACAGTTTTAGGGCATAGCCTGTCATGATAGAGAAGGCGTGGAGGCAGGAGTCCCAGGCAGCTGGTCACATTATCTCAGCAGTCAGGAAGCAGAGGGAGATGTGTACTTTTGGTCAGCTTGCTATGCAGTCCAGGGTCCCAGCCCTTTGAATAGCACAAACCCCATTGAGGGTGGGTTTGTCTACTTCATTCATCTAATCTTGAAAATACCTCACAGATATTCCCAGGAACATGTTTCCATGGTAATTCTAAATCCTGTCATGTTGACAATCAAGATTGAATATCATATGGCTATAAATAGATGAATTGATAAGGAAAACATGTTATGTAAACATAATTTAGTATCATTCAGCTACAAAGCATGAAATACTGTCAGCTGCAGCAGAATGGCTAGAACTAGAAAGAGTACTTGTGTTAAGTGGTGTAAACCAGACACAGAAAGACAGTACCACATATTAACTTCCATATATGTAAAGCTAAAAAAAATCCATTTGAAAATAGAAGAGTGATTACTAGGGACTGGGAAAGTATAGGTTTTGGGGATGTACACTGTATGAATGTACGGAAAAAGCATATCCAACCATATTATGATATATCCTCTACATGCATTAGTAAAAATTTTAAAAAGCGTTTGCCAATTAGCACTGCAGGCATCTTCATATAGACATTTTAGAAAAGAATGTATTTAAGATAATGAATACCTTTTTTTATTCTTGGTGCTTAATATAATTAGGCTTTAAGCATCCATCTCAGCCTGGCTAAATGTAGGAGGCATAATAAAAGTGCCTCTGTGTGGATAACAGTCCTCCACATCCTTACACAGTGTCTGCATTTGTGAGCTCCAATGCTCTTATCTATTGGGCACCTTTACTTCTTAAATACATGTTTGGAGAGAGAGTTTTGCACACTCTACAGGCTTAGAAGGCACAGTCAGAATGCTAATAGAGCCATCAACCCCCAGATGCCACCTTTTAAAAGTCTGAGCAAGGTGAGCAGAACAGTTAATACCTGTGCCTCCTCCTACATGATTGCAATTAACATTTTATCTGCCCTATGTCTCAAGTCAGAGCTTTGGCACCATTCCCTGGAGGGCAAGGGAGGACCTTAATTACAGAGCTGATGTCCTTACCCAGGTGCCTGCTGTATTCTGATGTCACCACCTCTGAGCTCCACGGAGAGGTCAGGCTGATCCTTGGATGTCATGTGGCTCAAATCGAATATTTTAATTTAGAGACTCAGCAAGTGGTGCCATCAATTAAGACTGCCTGTACTTGCAGACCACTTGCTGGGGCACAGCCAGGAGCCGTGACTCATTTCATTTCTTACTGACCCCATCTCACAATGGAGATGGCCAGTGCTTGGATGGGTAGTGGAAAGCTGCCAGAAGTCAAAAGAAGGCTAATGATTAAGGAAGATTTGAAAGGATAGGTCTGGCCTTTGAAATGACAGTGTGTGGGTCATGCTGGCTAAATGGTAGTACTTAGTGGGTGTCCAGGGGAAGAGGAGCAGACAATTTTATAGTTTGGTGGGAACTCATAAATCCCAACGAAGTGAATTAGTAAGTCAAGTTTGGGTTATAATTTAGAGCTCTGTACAAGGACCTGCAAGTTCCTTAAATGAGTTTTCAGCAATGCAGACACCTTGCACCTGTGTGTAATTAGGGTGTGGGTGTGGATGGCAGAGGCTGATACTGGGTGACTTCCTCAGTCACTCACTATCTTAGTTGTTGAGACAGGGTCTCACTGAACCTGGAGCTCACTGTATTGGCTAGACTAGCACCCACAAGCCTTTAACGATTCTCATATCTCTGCCTGCCCCTACTCCCAACACTGGGGTTACAGATGCATTCCATAGTGCCTGCTCTTTGTTCTAGATCCCTGTTGAGTCCAAAGTCAGGTCCTTATGCTTTCGTGACCAGCTTCTTACTCACTGAGACACACACTGTAGCTTAAGTTTTCCTGCCTGGCCCACAGTCAGGGCAAATCTCTATCACCTGCCAGTCCCACAGCCTCTCAGACCCGACCAAGTAAACACAGAGACTTATATTGCTTTCAAACTGTATGGCCGTGGCAGGCTTCTTGCTAACTGTTCTTATAGCTTAAATTAATCCATTTCTATAAATCTATACCTTGCCACGTGGCTCGTGGCTTACCGGCATCTTCATATGCTGTTTGTCATCATGGCGGCTGGCAGTGTCTCTCTGACTCAGCCTTCCACTTCCCAGCTTTATTCTCCTCCTTGTCCCGCCTACACTTCCTGCCTAGCCAATGGCCAATCAGTGTTTTATTTATTGACTAATCAGCAACACATTTGCCATACATCCCACAGCACACACACCTTCATGGCTCTTTGCATCTTTGACCCTGTTTGATCAGCACCAGTTTCCTCCAGGAAGGGAAGAGGGCCGTGGAGCAAGAAGGCTCTCTGAGAGCATGGGTGAAGACCACTTCTTTGCTGCTTAGGCCAAGACTAAGCCTGTAGAAGGATACATGTAGGGAGAGGAACTGAGGTGAAGAGGTGGTGAATAAGTTCAGCTGCTTAAAGTAAGGACACTGGAGTGGATAATACAGTTTATATATGGGGTCTGGAGAATTAGATCAATGTTTAGGAGCACTGAGTGCTCTTCCAGAGGACTCTGATTTGGTTCCCAGCACCCACATGATAGCTAACAACCGTTTGTAACCCCAGTTCCATTCTAGGGTATCCAACCCTCTTTTAGGCCTATACAGACACTACACACATGCAGGACAGATATGTTTGCAGACAAAAACATCTATACACATAAAATAAAAGTTAACAAATCTATGGAGTTATATATGGTCAAGATTTGGGCATGGTGGAGAACACCTGTAATTCCAGGTCTCCAGAGGCTGAATCAGGAGGCTTCAAGGCCAGCCTATGCTACAAAGTGAATTTCAGGCAAACATGGACTCATAGAGCAAGACCCTGCCTCAAAACAAATTAGGCTGAACCATAACGTCCGTTTCTTCTTTACCAAATGTGCAAGGCTCTGCCCTTTGCTTTGAGGACAATGAAGTTATACTGGGCTCATTCCCTGGCCCTCCAGTTTTAAAACCTTGCATTTCAACAGGCCATCCATCTAGTTTGCCATGGCCCAACTCCAAGGCTGCAGTGAACTGCTAGCCTGAAGGTAAGAAAAGCAATCAGATGGTGTCTGAAAATGACATTCTACCTCATGTCTGATAGGTATTTGGCATCGATATCACAAAACCGGGTCTTAGCACAGAAGTGCCGTGGCTCACGACTCACCCTGATATTATAGGTCTCAGTTGAAACATTTTGAATATTGTTTTAGCAGAGACACCACAACAGCTTAAAATATGCAGGAGCTATTATTTACAATGGCTGCCTGGTTATTATCTTGATTATTTACAAAGAAAGTGGCTAGCTGTCACCCCAGCTTGCCTCCAGAGTAAACTGTGAATAATTTCTGTTAAAGTTTATGCTTGGAATTGAAACATAACTGGGTTATTATTATGTCCAGCTGATGTGCATCTAGATGAGCACTTCCAAGCTACAAATGAGGGTGGCCTCATGGAGAACATTACCTTATCTCCCCTCTTTTGTGCAGAATTAACAACCATCAGGGAAATCAATTCATAACTAAATATCTAATCAAAGAGTTGGGACAGGATAATATATAGTTGCCAAAGTGGACTTTGATATGGGATTTAAATCTCCATTTAAATCAGCCTTTCAGACACTACTTGGTTGGAAGTGCAACCTGCTCCTTTTCAAACTCACTTGCAAATGGAAGGACCCATTCTGGAGTTGATGGACAAAATGGGAATTTCCATTTGAGGCACATATTTAGTACCAAATTATTAGGTGCATGACTCCTCTCTTCAGAATCACCCCCATCACCACCAACAAGGAAGCTGTGTGCAGATTGCATCCAAGTCTTAAACTTACACTTGTATTAACTTTGAATGATTCCAGTGGAGCATGTCACTAGATGTGACAGGATCACTCATAAGCTAAATGATTCTGACTCAGGAGAATACCCAAGCTTCTGGCACTGGTGGAAGGAAATGGAATTGACAGTTTGACTCCATGGGAAGGCACATGGATTATTGTGATTTTCTTGATTAAAATCTTTCCCCAGAAATTTGACAACATATTCCTGTTGGAAATTGGTCCCAAGATAGAACCAACTTTGTTGAGACTATTATGATGATCATTGGTTATTAGTATTATGAAGAGAGATGTGGTGTGTGTGTGTGTGTGTGTGTGTGTGTGTGTGTGTGTGTGTGTGTACCCACAGAGGCCAGAAGAGGGCAGCTGATGCTCTGGAGCTAAAGTTCCAGCATTTGTGAGCCCTCAGACATGGGTCATGGGTCTTTGGGGCTAAACTTGAGTCCTCTGGAAGGGCAGAAAGTGCTCTGAAACAATGAACCATTTCTTCAACTTCCTCCTGCCTCTGTGTGTGTGTGTGTGTGTGTGTGTGTGTGTGTGTGTGTGTGTGTGTGTGTGTTCTTTACCATTGATTTCCAAGTGGCCAGTAGACTTTGATATCCCAATGGGTCAAGGTACTTCCAATACCAGGAAGCTGTTCCAAAATATTCTCTGGAAATTTTTAACATATGAACAAAACATCCAAGTAGAAAATTCTAGGAAAACCATGGACATATTCTAATACTCTCACATGGTTTAGTATTTAGATTGCCATTTGCTTGAAGTGTGCACCATAAGCCTGACATTACTAGAGACTCTAAAGATCTTACTGGCATCTTGCCAGTGGTCCACCTTCATGGTATGAGTCAGAGAGGCAACAGGGGAGGGAGAGTTGAAGGTTACAGTGGTTTGCTCCTGGTAAACACCTGGGCAGACCCAGGGGCCAGTACATCAGTGGTTACTTGCATTAATATGCCCTCTGTTGGGAAAATCCACAGTTGTGGAAGGATAAAAAGACTCTAGACTGGGAATCAGAGGTTTTGGGTTTTCTCCTGTCATCACTGAACTGGTCATTGAGGTTCTGATGATTGTGTCCCTCAGGGGTCCATGTGTTAGAGGCTTAGTCCTCAGTGCAGTTGTGGGCAATTGCAGAACTCAGGCACGCTATTGGTAATTTGTAACTTTCTGTCAGTGGGACAGTCAGTTTTCTTTAAGAATGTGTTCCCTGGAAGGTTGACCATGCTCCAGTGAATGGCTATACACCCAAGAGTACATGGGCAGCACAAATTGGACTCATGAGGTTTTTTTTTTTTTTAAATGAACGAGGATATAAAATTGGGTGGGTAGGGAGAAGGGGGTGGGTTTGAGGGAGTTGGAAAAGGGACTGAATATGATCAAAATACATTTTATGAAATTAATTACCAAAGAACTATTAAAAATGAGGGGAGAATTAAAAAAAAAGAGGTGGAACCTACTGGTGAATCTTTAAGTCATGTGACTCAGAGGAAGGCCTCAGTCTATTTTTTGGCTTCCTCTTTTGAGATCAACTCTTGCTCCAGACTAGACTCTGATGTCCAGCATGACAACTCACCAGCTCTGGTATTATGCTGCATGGACTTTCAGTGTCCAAAGCTAAGCTGAAGAAACTTCCTTCTATTACTAAATGTATTACGTGACTGTTTTGCTATGGAAGTGAAAGGGGAACTAACATTCCGACGTAAGACCTCTGGCTTTTCACAGTACTTCTATGCAGACGATGAATTTTTCTGTCAGCAGCTTTGACCCCATTCCCTCCTTGTGTTGCGTTCAGTATCTTCTGAGAGGCAAGCAATTAAACGTCACTGACCACTGAAAGTAGTGAGCATGGCAAATGCGGATCCTCTGAAACCGAGTCCTATACCACAGCAATATGTACAAGCAAACTTTCTTTCTTAGGCAATTTGTTAGAAAATTATTTTAACCTTCCTCTTTATGCATAAAGAATGTACTTACCATAGACTCACTATGTCAGAGCAGTTTTTTTTTTTTTTTCTGGAACTATTCAGAAGACAACGTCCAGGCAGAGCCTAGGCTCTAGCTGTTGAAGGGGCGGGGGTTGTCTCAAAGGATAATTAGAATGGCGATCTGAGCACTTGCCCATTTAAATCACTGATTTATGTAGTAGAACTAGTGCAAACCTGGGCAGTAACATTAAAAGGGAGCAATAATTTCAAGTCACTGCCATGACAAATGGCTGGAACATGTGTGCCCCCTCCTTTACTGTGATACATCATTAGAATGCCTGTGTTTCTTATAATATAGAAGCTATTCATACATCAGGAGCAAGGGAGGGTACCTGGGGTGCTCCACCTTCTTTGAAAATAGAAATAGGAAATCAATTAGGCAAATCTTTAATTATGACCTGGATAACATGCATCTTTCTCTTTTATTTACTGACAACCAGCCACAAGGCTGATCCCAGCTAAGGAGAAGCTTTAGAGAAAATGTACCCAATGTGTCCCTTTGAATGAGTAAGAATACTGTGTCCCTACAGTACCCTCTTATAGGAAATTTGAAAAAAGCCGAAATCGTGACTTGTAACAGTGTATGATATATATAATAGGAGCTCAATAAATGCATATTTAACAATAGATATTGGGGGTGAAGCATTTTGACAGCAGAATACTCTAAAGTGACAAGACAGGAGACGTGGCCAAAGCTCACATGATGCAAATTTGGCTCAAGTGATTTGAGTTCTAAACCCAGTTCTACCTTTAAGGCCTTATGCAGAGCACACTACTTTGTTTAGCTTAAGATTTCTCTATATTTGTTGTGTGATCTTTCTCTTCTAGCAAACATTGATCATCATTTAGTGTGAATGGAAAAGAGGAATCAAAGCACTGTGGCAAATACCCACTGTGTCTCCAGTTAGTGTCTTTGGTGTACCATGAGCTAGAAAGATCAGATAGTCTTCACAGTAACTCCTAGTGATTCCACGAAGGCTGAAGTGGATGGTGGTTATTCATTTATTTCTTCTCAGATTTCCTGAGGTAAGGATGAAGGTACTTGTCTAGATAAAAGCTGTATAATGGAAATAATTCCAGCTGTTGATCATGGTTACAGCATATTTCTTATGGCCCCTTAAAGAAGAAATACTAAGTGGTGAGAGATCAGAGTTTTGAATGCTCAGAAGTACAATACTCAGAGCACAGGGTGACAAGGAGTAAGGAGAGAGAGGACAGCAAGAGAGGGAGATGGATAGAGAGTGATAGTGAGAGAAAGAATGAGAGTACGAGAGAGATGATGATAAAAGGTAAGGGAGACAGGATGAAGGGAGAGAGGTGGAGAGAAAGGGAATGAGACAGGGTGAGAGAGATATAGAGAGAGGGAGAGATGGACAGTGGGTGATGGAGAAGAAAAGAGAGAGAGGAACAAGGAAATAGGATGGGATGAAGAGAAATAAAGAGGCATAGAGAGGAGGAACAGTGGGGGGATGGATAGTCCCTTGTTGATAAGAAGATCTCAACTTTAAAGTGTCTTGATAAATGTCTCTTTTTCCTCTCGGTGCTTCAAAAGTGAGAAATAAACTCCATCTTGTGGAATTCCTGAATTAGCAGAAGCATTTAGTGGAGGGGTGAATATTTATGTTTCCCTGAAAGATTCAAATCAGCTATTCTAGTATTTGGAAACAGGAACACTTCAACTAAAATGCTTGGACTTTCTATCACTTCATAGTTGCACACCTAACTAACACTCTTTCAATGGTGTAACAGTCCCGTGAACAAATGGTTAATTTTCTTGCCACTTGGATCATGTTAGGTAGCCACAGGTTTGCTTAAAGTAATTAGAACTGAAGTCAAATAATCACAATGCAAGATTTAAGTGTGGGCAGTTCATCTTGGTTTGTAACAGAGTGGAAATTCTTGTTATCAGATCACCCCATTTCCCCAGGACTGTGGTAGTCTCTTTGTTGTTTGATAGTATTGAGACCAACACAAAATGGCCTACTTAAAAACTTGTCTCCATTTCCAAAGATAACTTCTTTATATAGAAGGGAAAACAACCCACTTAGTTACCATACTCATAAATACTTCCTTTTAGGAATGGATACATCAAAGATAGATTTCTTTCTTTTTAAAATTTAAGACATAGTTCTTTGATATAGGGTCTTGCTATGTTGACAGTTCTACCTCCATACTGTTCTTGAGCTCAAGTGATCCTCCACAATAGCCTGAGCCTTTAAGTATCTGGGGCTGCAGATCCCAGGACTCATCACCAGTTCATCTGAATGAGACCTCTTATCTCACAATCACTGTGGATCACTGTTAAAGAAGGAATTTTCCATAGGTAAACATATTCCTACTTGAGGCCCATATGATAATTTTCTAGAATCATTGATGAATCCAATTTGAAAATACTCATTTGGAGGATTCTATCACTAACTTTAATCAGTTAAAACGGCCACTGCCAGAGTTAAGACTCATGAATCTAATTTATATCATTTTCTAGAAAATTGTTAAGCATGTTATTTGAACATCACCATAGGCTTAGCTAGAGGTCCCCAAATATAGGCATCCTATGATGTGGAAGAAACTGGTGATGGAGAAGGGGAAAGATGAGATGAGGATGCTGGAGGGTGAGGCTTGGGTGGCTGCTGCATCTCTGTCAACTGTCTTTGGTCACTCAGTTAGGCAGCCATCATCCTGATTGCATGGATTGACCCATTCTCCATGCAGTTTTGGTGCCTGTCCTGGATCTCTTTCTGTAGATCAGGCTGACCTCAGACTCATAGAGATCCACCTGGCTCTGCCTTCTGAGTGCTGGGATTAAAGGGGTGTGCCATCACCACCCGGCTAGCATTTTCTACATTGTTTGTGATCCAAAATTCTTGGCTGCCCCAACACTAATCCTTTACAACCAGCTCTATTTTGATGCATCTTGACCTACCCCATAGTGAGCTAAGAAATAACTCATCTCATTTTTAAATGAATTTTTATTTTCATTATATGGGTGTTTTAACTGCATGTATGTAAGTGCACTATGTGAATTCCTGATACCAGACCTTTTGAACTGGGATCTATGAACAGTTACAAGGTTCTGTATGGGTTCTGGGAACAAAATCTGGGTCCTTTACAAGAGCAATAAGTGCTCTTAATTTGCTGAGCCATTTCTCTACTTCCCATCCTGAGTCCTCATAATATTTTAAATCTTTCTTACCCTCAACTCATAAAAAATTGCTACATAATTCCTCAGGTTTCTTTAGCTATAAGTATGATTTCTCTCTAGACCTGTGTTTGGGTCTATGTCTCTCATGTAGCATCATAGGTGAAGAAGTCATGCAAACACTAGAGTGTGTTATGCCGAACTTTAGTATTAGAGAGTCAATCGTCACTAGCATTTCTCTTGGGTAGTTAGGGAAAATAATAAAATGACAGAAAATGAATTTTCCCATTATTTCTAACGTGTGTCTACCTTTTATTTTTATTTTTAGATTTTAAAAAGTACTTATTTATTTAGTGTGTTAGTGTTTGCCTGTACATATGTTTGTGTACCACCTGTGTGCAGTGCCCAAAGAGACCAGAAGAGGGTGTCAGATCCCCTGAAATCTGACTGTTACAGACAGTTGTGAAGTGTCTGGTGTAGGTACTGGGGACTAAGCCTGAACTCCTTGTCATTCTTCCTTCCATTTTTTTTTTTTACCTGGATGTTCTATTTTATTCATTCACTTAGGCTGTCCTGACTTGCTCGGGCTGGCCTTCAGCTTAACCATGTAGCTAAGGATCTTACACTCCTGATCCTTCTGCTTCTGCCTCTCAAGTGTTATGGTTACAGGTGTGTGCCACCATGTGCAGCTTTTTTTTTTTTTTTTTTTTAGTTTTTTGTTTTGTTTTGTTTTTTTTTTGTTTTTTGAGACAGGGTTTCTCTGTGTAGCTTTGCGCCTTTCCTGGGACTCACTTGGTAGCCCAGGCTGGCCTCGAACTCACAGAGATCCGCCTGGCTCTGCCTCCCGAGTGCTGGGATTAAAGGCGTGCACCACCACCGCCCGGCCCATGTGCAGCTTTTGATCTGAACTTAGCAAACCTCACTGACCCTTTTGTATATTTCCCAGGGCTTCTCACCTCCATAACAATTGTCAGTTGTCTTCATCTTGGATCTCTTTCTTTACTGTTTTGTTTTTCCTTTCTGTCTTCATCAAGACAAGAGTGTAGGATTTTGTCATGGTGCCCGTATTCACAACTGTTTTCAGTTGCTGCCTTTAAGCCTTGCTTCCCCAGGTCATTGATTGAGTGGCACCATTTATTTAAGGGGTTCTTTGGGAATCCAGTTAAGGACAGTGAGGGCTTATTCTTCTCCATTTGGTTGATACATTTTGGTCCTAATAGGTTTCTTGTAAATATCTCATTTGGTAAAGAGATTTTTTTCTCCCTTTCAGGTTTCTAATCCATTCAACAAGATCAAACTTGTCAACATGAATTATTATTATTTTTTTTGGATCATTAAATCATTTTATTATTTGCTTACAGAAAAAAGAAAAGTCACCACACACTCAATGGTTAAGCAATTTGAAAGAGCACAGAGACCGTGAAGTTTCTTGCAATCCCTCAGGTCGTATGTTTAGGGATCCTGGCCTGGGAGTCATTGTAGCTGCAGACCTGCTAAGTGTATCTATTGATACTAATGGGTTTTTTGGTGCAAGTTTACCAATATGAGAAGAAAGTACTGGCCAATTTAAAAGAAGAAGAAGTGGAGGGCAAAACACAATGCCGTGATCATTGCTCACGTGAGGAACATAAGTAAACTGTAGAAATTAACACGATCTCCATAAGTAAACTGCAGAAAATGTTGAGCTGTTTTTTCATCAGAAAATGGTGTCAACATGAATTATTAATGCCGTATGACCTACCCATAAGTTGTGATTTCCTCAGGTACTTGGTGTCTCACCAGTTTTCTTCCTCCTGCAAGCTTTGTTTTGTATTGCTTTCTCCCTCTCTCCTCTCCCCTCTTTCTCCCTCTCCTTTGTTTATGTGTGTATATATTCTTGTGTGTATATTCACATGCACACATATGCATGTAATAAAATGTATATATGTGGAGGCTAGAATTGGATGATAATGTCTGCCTATATAACTCTTAAATTTATTTTAATTAACTTTTATTTGTAGCAGTGTTCACTTATGCATATATGCCTATGTCTGTGTCTATGTCTGTGTATGGATTAGTGTATATGTATGTCCAGATGTCCAGAAGAGTGTATCATATTCCCAGGAGTTAGAGTTACAGATATCTATAAGCCAGCTGATGTAGTACTGAATTCTGGTCCTCTACATGAGCAATGCATACTCTTTAGGGTTGAGCGCTTGCTCCAGTCTCCTCCACATTTTTAGTTTTTGAGACAGGTTCTCTCACTGGATCTTGAGTTCACCAGTTAGCTTTACTGGCTCCTCTCAATGCCCTGGGGACACCTTCCTGCTCCTACTGTCTCAATCCTAGCACAACAAGCATGTGCTGCCATGCCTCTCTCTAGACACAGGCACTGGAGTTTGAACTCAGCTTTTCAATGCCCACACAGCAAGCACTTTACCCACTGAGCCATCTTCTCTGCCCATGGCCTCTTTTTCATGGTTCATTTGAAATAAATCCTACAGATCTGAAAAGCCAAACTAAATGTCAACTCTGTGGCTAACTTTGGCTAGACATAGTGTGTAGGAAAAAATTTGTTGCTCTCCTGGCTAGAGTGGACATGAGATTCTGAATTCCTTTACCAGGACACTTCCGTAGTTGCACAATTGGAGTGATTAGAGCTGTCATTTAAAAACATGCAAGATTTCTTTTTGCTCACCTGTGTCTTTATACATTTAGCTCTTCATGTACATAGGCAGAGCCAGGCTGACAGACTTGTCAAGGCATGAACGGCACATGGAAGAAGGCTCTTTAGTGCTTGATGAAGCATGAATTGAAATGAAACAACATGAATAAATTCATTCCTGAGATGGGTAAATAAATGCATCCAGTGCCTAGGATATTCAATTTCCTCATTCCTCTTAGTAATTGTTGACAAGAAAGGTAATAAAATTAATGGCTTCTAGCTTCTTCAGTGGGAACAATCCCCAGGACACACTGTTAATAGGGAAATTTTAGAGAGAGGATGGTTTTCGGTACGTAACCGTGGATGGGCTGCCCTGCAGTATTTGATAGGCACTGGAACATGCATTAAGAATCACAAACTAAAAATAACTTGGCATTTGTGCATTGCTTAGATCTGCTTTCAGATTCTGTGGGCTCTTTCCCCTTGAGCATGTTCTGGGTTAAGGTTAGAATGATAATTCTAAAGAAGTACATCACAAAGAGATGTACAGAAACTATATGAGAAAGCACCTAAAATCTTCAATACACTTTAAAGTACTGACTGATTATCTCAGAATCAATTAAATCAAAACCAGAATGAGTTGTCTTTCCGATAGGATTTTATCAACTCCATTAGGCAATCAATAAAGATAAGACCTATTGTCTATGCTAGGAATAAAAGTAACTGACTTGAGATTCCTCTTGAAGAAATGAGATTTCCCTGATCCAGTAGAACTTTCTAGCTAAGAGTTATTATTATTATTATTATTATTATTATTATTATTATTATTATTATTATTGGTAGTAGTATTACTATTATTGTCATTATTAAATTAAAATGGGAGAGATTCGGAATTTGTCACTCTCATTTTTCAAACAGTGATATGAAGTCCTGTAGGAGTTGAGTTTTTGAGACTTCTCGGAGATTTTGCAGAAATTTTAACTCAGGAGAACAGGAGGAAAAGGGAGGTAAGGGGAGGGGAGAGATGAAAATGGAAGGGAGACAGGGAGAGAGAGAGAGAGAAAAGAAGGGAAGGATGGAGGGAAGGATGGAGGAAGGCAGGGAGAACACACACACACACACACACACACACACACATACACACAAATGAGGTGGGGATTTGGCTTACAGGATTTCTCAGTTTCTGCTACGTCCTGAAGCACTCTGAGCCACTAGAAGGGTGGATTACTATGAGTGTATTGAGCACTACCCTGTCTTAGAAAGATGTAAATCTGAATAGTGGATAAGTCTGCAATCAAAACATCAGTTAGCAAAGAAAGACCTGCTTTGGGGCCATGATGGATGTCAGACAATTTCCTTTTGTGAGCTTGTTACTTTGCCCTGGATCTGTCTCTATAGGAACTCTGCTGCACTTTCTCATTTGATAACATCTACAGTGTTGTTCAGTTGTTTTGCTAGAAGGGCTTCTCTCTGTCCCACCTCCTTTTGTTTTCCTGTGTGATGAACCGTTGTGATGAACACAGTGTTAAATGAGGCCCCTGTGCAGGGTCTAAATGATCTGAGATTCAAACACTGCTCATGCACATGATCAGAGAGAGAGAGAGAGAGAGAGAGAGAGAGAGAGAGAGAGAGAGAGAGAGAGAGAGAGAGAGAGAGAGAAGGCTAGGACTTAGGCCCTAAATAACTCCTGGGAAGGAATAGGAATTGGTTCTATGTTATCTGCAGTGTCCTGAAATCTGTGGCACCCTTATTCTGCACTGAATACAAGGTGTGCAATCCTGCCTTTTAATGGTATCTGGAATGGCAGAGATGCTTATATATTAGAATAATCCTCCATGAATTAACCTGGGAGGCAAACAAGAATGAATAGGGAATAAGAATGTGACAGATTTTGTTTATGGTCTTTGAAATCCTCATCTAGGAAACAGTTTTGAAGTCTGACTCATGTTATTTCAGTGTCATAACTCAGGTGAGTCCCGTGTTACTCTGAAGGCACAGAGCTGTTGTGTGCGATCATTGGAATTCAGATGTACACTGCATCGGGTGGTGGCTGCTAACACTACCTTCACGGAAAGTTAGTGAATATGAAATTGAAAAGAAATCTGTGCTTTTTCATACTTTCAGAATTAGACATGGATTTAAAAATGCCTCATCCACAGTAAAGAAATAGTATCTCTATTTTAAAAACAACACAGCTCAGATCCTGTGTTTATCTAAATAGATGGGCAGAGTGTTTCCAAGGCTTTCAATATTTCTTTAAAACATGAGAACTGAGTACTATCTCTCCTTCCTGGATTATTTATATTCCTAGTCCTATTGTAAGCTGTCTGCCATTTTAGATATTAAACAGATCAAAGACTATTGGCCAAGCCAAGCTTAAACACATATCCTTTTACTCAGTGAAGATTTACTCAGTGTCAAACATCTACCAGTTCCTGAACCTGCAGTTATCATCAACCAGGGCTTTGTTTCTTTTCTCACAGAGCATCCGCTGAAGAACAACAGCAGTCAGCAGTGACATCTGAAGTATGATAAGTGACAGTAAGATGGCCAATGACCATAGGAAAAGATTACTGTAGGGATTTTTTGTGTTGGTTTTTTGTTTTTGGTTTTGTTTTGGTGAGGATTTAGAAGAAAGTATGTCCCAATGCTTCTTGTATAAAATGACCCCTGAGTTGTATAGCAAAGGGAAAATAAAATGTCCTGAGGGATTGGAGAGATGTTTCAGCAGTTAAGAACACTGGCTGCTCTTCTGAGGAACTGAGTTCAATTCAATGTCATGTTCAACATGACAACTCACAACCACCTGTAACTCCAGTTCCAGAGGATCCAATAGCCTCTTATGGCCTCTGTGGGCACCAGGCTCACAATGGTGCTCAGATATACATGCAGACAAAACACTTGTGAACAATTATTTTTTTTAATTAAGTAAAAGGAGCTTAATACAAGAATGTGGGATGCAGACTATTTGCAAAGGAGAAGGAACAGAATGTGCTGAGAGCCACATACATGCTGGTGAATGTATGAAAACCCAGAGAGAATTAGCAAGGCTGGAGGGTGAGTCTTGAAGGTGCCATAAGAGGAAGGCAGAGGTAACCACATTGTGATGACCTGCTCTACCCTGTTAAATAGTATGGATTTTTATTCCTAATGCATCATGTGCTCCCAACAAGTGTTAGGGTGCCAATTTAAGCTTGGGGCTTAGCTCACCATACTTAGAACTGATGGAGAGGAACAGGATCAGAGGCAGAAGACAATGAGCCATTAAGAGAGAGTTATGGCTTTCTTAAGGGATAGTTCAAATGTGAGGGAGGAATCAAAGGGAGTGTCCAGATGCTTGGGAAAAAGCAGTCCCAGAACCAATTTGGAACCAAGTTTTAAACTTGAAGTTTTAATTTGAATTTTGCAAACGTTGCATGATTCTCCTGGAGGGCAGAAAATTCATAAAAGGCTCTTTCTCAGTTAGATAAGGATTAATTGGGACAAAGAGAAGGAGAAACAGAGCCTTGATACAGCAAATAATTCTAGAACATTCATATGCTTGACATCGCAGACAGGAGATGGAAGAACACAGGTCAAAATCTAGACTGTAATGTAGGCAGTTCTATTAAGCGGTGAAAACTTGGGGCAAAGCATATAACTATGTGTATTGAATTGGTCTTTTCTATAGCCTTGTCCATGCAGCAGCTTTCAGGCAAAAAGACTCAGGATAAGAAAGACTTATCAGCATCCATGATTTTAGCCTAAGCCTTGACAGCTCAGGGATAGCAGCATTTCCATTAGTGAGCAGTGGTATCATTATGGTGTGTGTACATTTTACCCATGGCTCCTAGCATCTTCTCCAGGCTAGGCAATAGAAACTGGAATTTCTTCTACTCTGGTAAAAGGATCTTAGATATTTGACTTTTGTCCAGCCTGCTCTTGTCTCTTAGCTGCCATGAAGAGCTTCTCTGACTACCCTTGTCTGAAAAGATATCTAAGACAATCATTCCAGAGGGTCCCTGGTCTCCATGCAGGAAGAAGGAAGGATACACAGCACCAAACACATGCTGAAGCACATGGACCTTGCTGGGTTGCCCCGGCCCTGGCTATTAGCATCTGATATACAACATCTCCAGCTCCACTACCCAGAACAGACAGAATTTGGCAAGTGTGCAGAAGCCATACACATGGAGATCCCTTGAGGGTGGCATCCCTGGAAAGGGCATGGAAGAATATGCCATGCCGCTTTCCTCATTTTCATCCTGTGTGTCTTTTCTTTCCATTTGTGTTCTCTGTATAACCTTTGAAGTAAACCTGTAAATCTAAATGGTTTCCTGGATCCTGGAAGCCACTTAAGCAGATTAATTGAACATGAAGAGGGGTTGTGGAGACTTTTATTTATAGCAAATGGATAGGAAAACAGGCAAAAACATTTGTGGCTCCAAACTATCATTTAAAGGTGTGTGTATTTGTGTGTGTGTGTGTGTGTGTGTGTGTGTGTGTGTGTGTGTGTGTGTGTACACTCATGTGCACATGTGTTGACAGATGGACAGCTGAGGGACTCATCTGGTGGAGTTGATGCTATCAAGTGGACAGTGTTAGAGTGAAATTAAACAGGTGATACTCTCTGGTGGTATGAGCTTTGCTTGCTGGTGGGGAGACATCCTTGGAACTTTGTGTATTACAGAATTCTTTGGTGCTGATTGTGGTATGATGCTGGGTAGGAAAAAATAAGCCCTGTTTATTTTTATTTTTTAACAGCGATACAATATTGCCCCTACATATCTTTCTCACAGTGGTGTAATGTCAGGCTTTCTAGATAGGATCACATTGGGAGAGATAAGTGGAGAATCCCTAGCCTCAAAACATTTTGAGCACCAACTTGATACCACAAATAGAAAATGTCAAAGCATGGAACTTGGTTTTATGTATAAAATAATTAAAAATAACTATATAAGTAACCTTGATGTTCTGTGTCGAGGTGTGTTTAAGTGAAATGTGTGTTTAGACCTTGAGTCCCAACCCCAAACTCTCTTATTATGCATATGTAAATATTTCACAATATCAATGCACTTCTGGTCTTAACCATTTTAGGTTTTAGGTGCTCAATATTTATATTTATAGGGTCTTGGAGAATATTAAAAAAGTGATTAAAAACAAGGGAGAAATTATTTTAGGCTGAGAAAGATGGTATTTCCAAGAACTACATTCTTAATGTTAAGGAATTCTATTTACATATGTAAATGTTTAAAAGTCACTCTAAGGGTCTGAGAGATGACTTAGCCAGTGGAGGGGCTTAAATCCAAACCTGGTGACTTGAGTTCCATACCAAGACCCACAGGATGGAAGGAGAGAGCTGATTCCCATAAATTGTCCTCTGATTTCCACATATGAACTGTGGCATCTGTGTGTTCACATACATATACACATGCACACGTGTGCAAGCACACACACACACACACACACACACAAATAAATGTAATGAAATTGCTAAAGCTTAAGGTGTCGTAAGCAAAACAGGCCTTCACAAATCAGTTCAAAAGTAGTAAACAAAATAAGGGGAAATCATAAGTTGCTAATACGTTGGGAAAATTCTCTTCGGCATAATCTGTGGTCCCAGCAACAATCTGGAATGAGGTAAGGAGCCAATTCTGCAAATGGGCTAAAGTGAGAGTGTGATGTGACTCCTTACCTGTTGTGTCCCCTCAGGCAAGTTTGCTAACATCTCTGAGTTTCAATTTCCCTAGCTATAAAAGCAAGACAACACAGTATTGAACTCCTAATATTGTGTGAAGAGCATGACGCCTGCTCTCCACACGCCAGCAGCCACTGTCACTGGCTTTGTCACTGTTAGTCTGAAACAGTCATGCATACATCAGTTGGTTCAGATTCACTGGAGAGATTAGAAACAAAAACAAACAAATGCAGATGTGTGGTCCTTTAACCTCAGAATTTAGGGCGTAATGTTTCATAGCTACAAAAACAAAAATTACAACTTCGAAAAGACACAGCTTGGGATCTGGTATACAGTATGAAGCAACTTGACTCAGAGGGGCCCAGTTACTCATCCTAGACGACACAGAAAATGGGAACAGGATGAAGGAGAATTAGGAATGAGGCCTTTTCTTGTCTTCTCAACCATCTTATTCTACCTGAGCCTTTAGAAGACATTTTCAGTGAAACAAAATTATTAGGTGTGGAAATAAAGGATTATGTTAAAGGAGCCACAGTAAGAAAAAAAATCAATTTATACCTACCAGAAAAATTATGAAGCTAGACAGAATTTAATCCCAGGAGGCAGAAATGTGGATATATCTAAAATGTGGTATAATTGCATCAGAAAAGGCTCCTGAGGTACATAATAAGCCTAGGCTGACTGGATAAATGTTAGTCATAATGCTAGTGATGTATGGCAAGAACATATTACTCTCCCATAAATACTCAGTAGAAAGGTGCTTTTCAACTAGAAATTCATGCCTAGAAATCAGCAGACTAAGCATGCTTATTACACAATGAATTTCAAATGCCACTTAAATGACATGCAGTTGGTTTACTTTTTATATGTGAAATGCATACCCGTCTCTGTCATTTACCTACACATCTTACTAGTGCAACAAAGGTTGAAGTAGAATATTTTTAAAGATTTATTTATTTTTCTATGTATATGTGTGTGCCTTAGTAGTATATATGTACTATGTCTGTGCAGTGCTCCCAGAGGCCAGAAGAGGGCATCAGATCTCCTGGGAGTGGAGTTACAGGCAGTTGTGAGCCACCTGATATATGTGCTGAACACCCAGCCTGGGTCCTATGCAAGAGAAGCAAGGGCTTTTAACAACTAAGCTATCTTTCTAGCTCCTTGAAGTAGAGTTTTCAGAGGGCTTTTAATGTTTATTTTAGTAGGTATCCTTTTCAGAAGACAGCTTATTTCATAGTTCCTACTAAGACTCATTCAAATGAAATGGAAAGGAGATGCTACATGCTTCCAGTCTGGGTCTATGAAGCTATTTGAATAATTTCCTCAGAGCTACCTGTGTGTTTGTGGTTTCCGGCATATGGTGGAAACTTACTGAATGGTATTTGAATAAAAGGGTCAATGAGTAACAATCCAGTGGGAAGACTGAGGTCATTAGAAGGAAAGAGATGTATGTTAAGAACTAGGGCTGGTGAGTATGGCTTTGAGGACACAGGTTGAAGGGATGTATAAACCTCTCCTCCAAGCTCATCCTCCTGCATGCATCAACTCCTTGTAGGAGGAGCGTCTGTGCCTCTGTGCTTAAGGATCTCATGGGTGTACACTTAAGGTGGACCTCATGAGTTCAACTCCCATCAAAACTGTATCCAACTAGGTGAATAAGATACTCTAAATTGCAGTTGAAATATTTCTTAGAAGAAGAGGGAACATACTGGGTATGGAAGTAGTCAGAGGTCAAGTATGTCAATAAGGATAAATCTAAAGAATTTGAAACTTTAAAATGCTCGGTAAAGAAATGCAGAGGTGTTGGTTTTTGTTATAGTCATTTTCAAAACACTTTTAGATACCTAAGTGATCTGACTAACAAGGTTACTGAGAAGTGGCTGAGAGCTAGCATGGATTGCTAGAAGTGCTTGTCCTTATCTATCTTCAGTGGCCTGATGGCCAGTTTCTAGAACACCACGAGGAGGGGAAGATCTGTAGCAGAGAGTGAAGTGCCAGAAAAGCCGCCACTCGACAAATATTATGGAAGTAAACACCTTCTGATTGGATTTCAGGCCTATTCCACAAGACAGAGTTTATACCTGGTATTACTGGACCAAGAACCCATGGCTGGGTAAGTAACAGGCCCAAGGGGAGAACCTACTACTATTATTCTGCTAAAAAGATGCAGTAGTAAACTGTCCCCTAAATTTTCACCTTTATATATATATATATTGATTAGTGTAGCTCTCATCCCTCAGCAGACAAGCTTCCTTTTGTAGTAGATGTTGATTAATATAGAAGCTTGCCACCGGTTTTAGCGTGAAGAATAAAGATGCTGCAGAGTACCAACCCTAAATGGGATAGCTGTAGCATATCTCCTCCTACAAAGGCTCAGGAAATCATCATGGAAGAGGGGGCAGAAAAACTGTAGGAGTCAGAGGTAGTAAGGACTATGGTGAAACAGTGTTTTTCCCTACATGATAGGTCTGTCGGCATACGCGAATTTTCACAAGATCAAGCCAGGCAAAATGCCAGCATGAGTACTGGGGAGGCTTCAAAAGTCCCACCCCTAGCTGAGGCACTATTGACAATCCATGGCTTCTGGGGGAGGGAGAGTATCAGCTTGCTCCCTGGATTTGACTCCTAATAGACTATCCATGATTCAGTAGATGGCCTCATACCTATGTCCACTTGACAGCACTAAGTGGACATGCCAGGTTTAAAGAGTTCATGGAATTGGGAGGGAGAAGTGGTAGAGGGGAATATACACACAGTAGGAGGAGAAGGATTGGAAGGTTTGGTTAAAACACATCATATACGTGTGAAATTCTCAGACAATAAATTTTTATAAAGCAAATAAAAAATTATAAAACTGGCCACTTGAAAAAGGCAGAATAGAGGAAAACATCAAAGGCTGAGTGGTACTGAAGCCAGTGGATCTGTTTAGTGATAAAAGAAATTGTATAAGTTAGCAGGAAGCATCTATACTTCAACTTTTAGAAACACTGTACTTTGCAATCACAGAACCTTGTGGTTAGTTCCAGCTGTTAATGGGGCTGTCTACACTTCTAGAGACAAACTCTCTATGTCTGGCCCCAAATTATTTATTTATGAAATAAGGTATATTATTGAACCTAAGAATGGCATATCTCACAGATATCTATTAGCTCAGTGCCTGACAAAATTAGCATACAAAATGTAGTAGCTATTTTTATTAATTCGCAGAGTAGTACATTTCTTTTTCTATCTTTTGAGTGTGTGTTTGTGTGTATGTATGTGTGCATGTGTGTAGGCTATGTTTCTTTGTGTTTGTGCAAGTATATGAATATGTATATCCCTCTCTCTCTCATGTGTGTGGTGTGTGTATATGTGTGTGCAAGTGTGTGAATATGAATCCCTCATGTGTGTGTGTGTGTGTGTGTGTGTGTGTGTGTGTGTAGGCACACATGACTACCTACAGAGGCATCTTGCCAGACCAAGGTTCTGATCATGGGAATGAGAAGCAGAGTTTGACTCCATCTCCATTAAACACTAATAAAAGGGAAGTATACATCTGACCAGGATTGGATTTGGTAGCTCCTTGGGTCATTTTTCAGGATGCTAATGAAGAAATAGAACAGAAAATCGAAAGTCAACTTTCTGTAATAAAAAAAAATATATCACTTTAAAAATTCTGAGTTAGGATCCATAAGTGGAAATGCTTCTGCAATTCTCCTATATGTTACTCTTGATGATCATTCTGGAAACAAGAGGGAGCATGTAAAAGATGTGAAGATTTTATCAACTGATTTTTTTTCATAATTAATTACCATGAGATGGCAAAAATGATCTGTGGGGGAGGCAACTAATAATTGTGGATTTTTTCAAACATGTTTCACAGAGTCATTTAACAGATACATACAATATGTGTTAATTATTACCTGTGATTATAGATGATATAAAGGTCCCTTCTGAATCCAATGAGGTGTTGTAATTTGCTGGGCTCAACTTCATAAGCAGGTGAAGGCTTAATTGCAGACCTTTCCACCCCACATGAGTATATATTGATAGGCTAGAATTCTTGTTCCCTCCATTCCCAAGGGGCTGGGACATCAGACATGAAGTTAAGAGCATCTTCAATTTTTCATTTTCCTCTTATTTCCTTGTGATATATTTAAGCATTCTGAAAATTATGGGAAATAATAAACTCCCACATCTCTTTCACCTGCATTCCAGCACTTCATCCTATTTGCTTTATGTCCCATCCATTTTATTTCTTAAAATAAATAAAATGTTACAGAATAGAATTGTGGTCCACTATAGTGGACACTTATGGAGAAATAGAAATCAGAAGCAAAATGCAGTAAAAAACAAAAAAGTGTAGCTTTTGCAGCTAGGCTGTTGAGTTTCAATAAGAAAAAGATTCACATGCCAAAATGTCTGCTGTATGTAGCTGTAACAAATTGTTCCATATATGTCCACAGCTCTGCTGGTAAACAAGCACTTAGAAGAAAACCTTACAAAAAGTCCCTGTTTCCATGGTATAAAGCCATAGTCAATGTGGCTGGCTTCCAAGTACCAGCCCCAATGAAATTCTTGAATATTTGCTCATCTGCTTTTGAGACAAGACACAGCACAGAGCTAGCTCTAGCATACGGCCTCCAAGCATCCATTCATTCACTCATCAGACTCAAGTGGCACCCATATGTGAATCATACTGTCTATTGGCAGGAGAGCAAACTTTTTTTTCCTTTTTAGAAAGCAGGCTTCAATGCAGAGTCTAGTCAGAGAGATTTGGGTAAAACAGCAAAATTACCTTTTGAGAAACAATAGATTACATGTAGGAGAGTGGTCCCATGAGGTTGTGATGCAGCTGAGAAGTTCTTATCTCTTAGTATTGAAGAGGCTATCATGATGTTGAGGTGGAACACACTGTTCATTCGTGTGTGGTGATGCCCGTGTAGATAAACCCAGTAGACTACCTATTGCATAAGAGTATAGCTCTTTCATTATGTCCAGTTCATTAGACTTAATGACAGCCACCAGCCATGCCTATGTGGTTAGTTCTTGAGTGGCCTCTGGAGGGCCACATGTTCCTGGTTTGTCCCTCTGTGTGGCACTGTTAGAAGGTGCTGGAGATTTTAGTAGCGGGAAGTCATCTTAGTTTCTTCTCCTGCAACTGTGATAAAACAATATGACCAAAACAACCTGAACAAAGCAACCTAAGGGAGAAAGAGTTTACTTTGGGTCACAATTCAAGTTACAGTCTAACATTGTAGGGAAGGAAAGGCACCAGCAGCTTGGGGAAGTTGGTCATATTGTACCATAGTCAGGAGCAGAGAGCAGTGATGAATGTTAGTGTTCAGTTTGCTTTCGCCATTAGTTCAGAATCCCTTGTCTAGGGAACGGTCCCACTTCCAATTGAGATGAATCTTTCTACATCAACTAACATACTCAAGACAGTCCCCCTACAGTCATGCCCCAAGGCTCATCTCCAAGGTGACTGCAAATTCTGCCAAGTTGGCAATCAACACTAACCATCACAGCAGGACTACCCCCAAACTGGGTAGTGAGATCATGATGCCATCCTTCTTTTTGAAAGGGTGTGGCTTTGATGTGAGTAGTTCTGCTACATCAAACAACATATTCCTCACTATGTTGTGCTGCCAATGATGGGCCTCAACACAGTCTCAGAGCATGGAGGCCAAGCTTGCACGAGCCCAAACTTCCAAAGCCATGAGCCTAAATGAAGGTTTTTTCTTATAAGTTGACTATCTTACATGTAAAGTGGTGTTTTGATTGCATTCTGATGCTCCTAAGACTGACACTAAAGATTGTTTTGAATAAGAGGGTGGAGCTAGCTACTAGCTTTACAAAATTAACCCATAGAGGTTTTGGAGGACCGAGGACAGATAGATACAGGAAGTAATAGAGCGAGGCTGAGAGAGTCTCAGCCATTTTGGATGAAGGAACAAAAGAGATAGGAGGTCACTGGTCACTTCTCTGCCACTTTTCTGATCATCCAGGTTCTTACCCTGATATCTGACTCTCGGCTTTTTATTGATAAAAGTAATTAGATAAATGCACTTAGGTACTGCTGATACTGATGGAAATCTTGCACAACTATTGGACTAGTTTATATACTCACCTTACTATACACTTTATCTTTATATTATGGTGTATTCTGTACTAAAGGGAGAGTTTCCTACAAAGCACGAGCGATGTTACCATGGAAGCATCGGCTTCCACGTCTCCTGTTCACTCTGAGTACATTAAAGGCACCAGGCAGTCTTGAGATGGTTAAGTATAGAATATGATGTTTTCAGAAATATGAAGTTATTTTGTATGACACAGCATTTCCCCAAATGCTGCCTTGTCAATGGTTGCACAAGGCTGTACTACCTTCTACATGTAGATGAAAACACTGAGGTCCTGAGAGGTGTTGACCATATGTGGCATATCATACTTAACTTCTCTCTGTGTATCTAGGTCTCTGGGCCCCTGAGTTCCTGTAAGTCACTGGCCTCTTCTGAGCTTGTTGTGCCTGTGAATAACTTATTGTGGGGTATAGCATCAGGATTTGACACCCATCTAAGGCTGCTGGGAGTTCATGACTGAACCTCCACTCCCTTTTCTTCTCACACAGGGTAATCCTGCAGTACATGCACTCAATAGATTTTTCTACCAGGACACAGTTTTCTGGGTTGTATTAGTTTGAAAATGGTCCTTTTACCAGATTTCCCCTTCTATTATCACCTTTCTTCCTGGATTGACATTTCCTATAGTTACCTCCCAGATATTATCCATGCTCTGGATTCCTGAATCTGCTGCTAGAGAAGCTTCTGGGTTGGTCATATGTCACCCACCACCCACCGTGTTTTCTTGCATCTGCATCTTTACCTTAATCATTTTAGCTCAGCAGCTCCACTGTCATCGTACAGTGTAAGTCACAAATTCAAGTCATGCTCTTTTTTTGCACATGGAGTTCCCTATTTATCTCCCTGAAGAATAACCAGGTTAAACAAAGGAGCTAAAAACCATGGCACTCTAGCTTAATGCCAAGTTTATGCCTAGTCCAAGCATTTCATCCAAATCTGACCACATCTGTTTGCTAGACTGAGCCAGCCTAGAGAAACCAACAAAAATGGCAGGAGTCATTATTCATTCCTCCCCTGCACATCTAGATCCCTGAGTTGCTTTTGGCCAGCCTTGTCACTTTCTAGCCAAGTCACTGATCCCACCCTGGTGCCTTCTTCCTGGCCTAGCACACTCTAACCAATCCAAAGCCATCTTCATAGTGAGAGGCCCCCAAAGCCTTATAATCTTTACCTCAGTGTCACAATTGTAAGGCCACTTTGTTGAATTATGCTGTTGACACTGCATATTTATCCCCATATTTATGGCATTTGTTGCTGTCTTAACTTTATATTATTTCTGTGTTTGCTTTAGGCTGTGCCCTCTAACTGACAATGACAGCTAGGGACAGTCTCTGTACTCTAGGAATCTTTACTATCTGAAATGGAGTCTGGTTATATTATAGATTCTCAGCGAATACTTTCCCAATGAACGCACAGAGAGAAAAACAAAAGAATACCTCTGTTTAATCTTAAGTTCAAGGTCAGACCCAGTTCCTCACTCTGTCCATGTTCTTGCTCTTTATGCCTCTTTGCAAACCCTTACAGAGCCACTCCTGTGTGGCTTATACACAACAAAGAATATTATGTTAGTAGGATCTTTATGTATAAACTAGAGTCAAAATGCCCATGTTCAAATCTGTGCTGTACTACTCATGAACAGTATGACCTAGAACAACTTGCTGAAGCTCATTCATGTTTAGTTTCCTTATGTGCAAGATAAAGCAAAGACTATCAAGTTTGGGTAGCAGTTAGGAAGAGTAAAATTTTCAGGTAGATAAGATCTCAAAAAGCAGTGAGCGAAGCATGTAGTTACAAGAATATGTAGTTTTCACGCAGTAGTAAGAACTTAGTTCACATTTCAGTATCATTACCTCTTAAAGCGTAAAGTAAACTGTGTGTTGCTTTTGATGACACTTAAGATGACTTAGAGTGAATCCAGATTCTGCAACCCCTAAGTGGACTTTTCTTACTGACCATCTGACTTTGTCTACTCCCACTGTTATCTAAGCCAAGACATCCTAAATTTTTCTTCCTCCAATATGGCAGTACTTCTTGCTCCTGACTTTCTTTTGGTCCCCCTTCTCTGCCTTTGGGAATGTTGTTTCTCTCTGTTGTAGTTTGAATGTGAAATGTCCCCAGAGGCTGTGTGTTTACACATTTGGTCTTCCTGCTGTTAGATCCATTTTCAAAGGTTGTGAAAACTTTAGGAAGTAGGGTCTTCCTAAAAGTGGAAGAAGGGACTCATTAGGGGAGGACCTAGAGGACCTTCTGTAGCTCTGTCTACTTCCTGTCTATTCTGTGCTTCCTGACTGCCAACGCAATGTGAGCAGCTGCCTCATGTTCCTGCTCCTGCTGTGATGGACAGTATCCTTTTTAAACTGTAAACCAAATCCTCTTTCCTCACTTCAGCTGTTTCTCATTGGGTATTTGGTCAGAGCAAAGAGAATAGTGACTAACATACTTGCCTACCACTAACTAGTCTCTTCTTTTGTCTGCATACCTCTCTTGTTTGTTATTCTTTAATCACACTGGCTTTCTTTTGCCAAGTCTGTCCCCATATCAGAGTCTTTGTACTAGCTTTTTCTTTCTAGTGTGGTCATTCCCCATTCCATGCCTCAGTAGGCTTTTTATCCTGTCCTCCCTGCCATCCTATGGAACACAGTATCTTAAGGTATGTGTACTAATCTGTGTTGTTACTTTTTGTCCACTTACAACTCTTGTCCCTATTTGACATCATCCTTTAAAAGGACACCTCTGCCATCCCTACTCCTCCTTTACATGAGAGGGCACATTTGTAGGAGCAGAGAGCTCTGTCTTCCTTGCTTCTGATTACTATGTATCAAGTGTCTGGTGCAGTGTCTGGCACATAGTAGATTCTGAATAAATGAATGACAAATGTCCTTGAGTGTTCTTTCTTGGGACATAGTAGTCCCTGCTGGAATGTCTGTTTTCTGAGCAGAGTTGGAGCCCCTTCCTGGAGCCATGGGTCCAGAAGTTCCTGGTAGAGCTGTAGGCAGCATGGTTTTGGCTCAGCAATCTCACTGAGCCTTGTTCTGCCACTTTCCCTCATTTCCTCAATAGTACTCTGCAGCCTTGTTCTAACCTTTCTCACTCTTTCTCACCTTCTGAACATTTCCAGGCAACATCCCAGTGTGGCTTGAGGTGACAGCAGAGCCAGATTTAGACCCACCTTTTTCCACTGAGGAACCACATGACCTGGCCTTGTTTGAGGCTCAACCTCCCAACCTATAACTAGAAACTGTAGGGAGAAATGAGAAATGCCTGGGTCTTGCAGGGTCCCCAGGAGGATTCACTGACCTAAAGCCACAAAGAAAAATTCTTTTAAGTGCATGGCAGAAAATGAATGGCAGCATTTGGCCTTTGGGTAGTCTTCTGAACTTGAGACCTGACCCCTTCTCCACTGCACTCCCCCTCATGTATTGTTTCTTCCTCACAAATAGTAAGTACAACTTCTTGATGCCCCAACCTCTTCTTAGCTCCATGTTTGGGACTGACCAGTGAATACATATTCATGCTTCATTTTGACTGTCAGCTCTGGAGTCTACAGAAGCTGTAAAAGTGACCTGAACAAAGAAACAGTTTGATCACAGGGTTCCAACCTGTAGCTCTGTGTGTCGCCTCATCAAAGAGCCAACCTTTAGATTCCCTTTCATGGCCTGCCCCATTGACAAGACAGATGCCAACCTACCAGCCTCACAGATAGCTGACAGCTCATGGTGCCAGCCCCCTCTAGACTAGAAACCCATAGAAGAGAAAGTAAACTGTCCATATCTAGTGACACCATAATGAATGGGATGGCAATCATGGAGCTATTTATACAGCAACAAACAAGCCTGCTGAGAAACTGGGCACCTGAGCATGTACACTGATATCTTCCTAGACATGAGAATATCTTGGCCTTGAACTCCATGTCTTGATTGCTCTCATGTTCCTTGACTAGTGAACACTCAGTCACAGCCTGTCTCATCTCCTGTCTTTGTATAAGTAAAGTAATATGTCTATAAGTAACAATTACGTTAACTATTGCAGGCCATTGTCCTTCTGGAACAAACTTCAGCCCTCACACTAGCCAAAGAAGTTTCAACCACTTTTTTTAAAAGCAGAACCTTGAGTAAAAGTCAGAGAACCTTTTATGAGATGAAAGCAAGCATACAAAACAAAGCGATGAAATGCTTAAGTTTGGGTATTAGGATTTGTGGGAGACGCAAGTGGTTATTGTCTAGCACATGTCTCTCTATTCATTAAGTCCGGATGAAACCCAGCCATGTTAAGTAAGCTATTGTTTAGGAACCAATGATGGCTCATCTTCCTTGCAGGCTAAAATCTTTGGAGGTACTTAAAAACATTACTGGGGCCATTTACCTGTCACTGGCCTCTCTTTAATCCCTTGGTTTATGAAATGATGTCTTTCCAAATACTCTATGAAAAGAAATCAGCAGAAAAGGCATTGTATAAAAGGGAAATAAATCACATGCATTTCTGGAACACAACTTCATGGATAATATCACTGTTCTTTGCTAATTACTTTATGATGGGTAGAAGGCTTCCTGATGAAATGCCTAGGACCACCCTAAGTCATCACGGAATGTGACAGCATTCCTCTCCCTCTCTAATGACTTGAAAAAATCATCTTCCAGAGTGATGGAAAACCCTATTTGTGCTCAATGCTTGATGCAAATGCTTTACTGAACCAGGAAGTATATACATTTCATGTTTCAATAGTGGAATCTCATAAACATTTGACTCTGGCTGCTCAAGGCTGTCTTTGTGGAGGACCTTTCTTTAATCCCTGACCTTCACAGCTAAATTGCTTGTTTTCATATGGATTTCCTACAGCCTTTAGATATACTTATGTGGGATCATTGCTGTATCCATTATGTACTGCTATTTAGCCAATGGTCCCTTCTGGAGTAGTGACTTCATTTGTGATCTTAGAATCACAAATGTAGGCTAGGAATCTGAGTGTGACTGTAGAGGTCCTTGGGCTCCTGAACAATACTTAATTAAGATGTGAGTTATGACTAATGTCTTAAGACTCAAGGAGGTATGCATCTACTTCGAGTTTGTTTGGAGATGTTTTTCAGGATTTTATCCCTTGTGGACTTTGGAACGAGGGTCTAAGTCCCTTGGTGGGTGATATCTGGGGACCTCCTTTGGTTGTCTGCTATGTGGGCTTCTCTGCAGAATAGTTTGAAACGTGGCAGCCTGCATCAGAGAGCACTGTGGAGATGTCCAGACAGAAGATAGAAGCAAGTCAGAGGGTTGCCTTTTTTCCTTCTTCTGGTCAGATGCCACCTTCGGTTCCCCATAGTCCATTAGTCAAGTTCAAGTCATTATATCCATCCATACAAAAGGGGGAAGCATTATCTAATGATGTGATTGTAGAATACAGGAGTTCTTAAGTATCATTTTTAAAGGTCACCTGCCACCAATGCCTGGGGAAAAAAAAAACTTAGATGTGATGCTTCTCTAACATGCTAGTTGGTGATCCACACAAGGATAGAAGATTAGTTGAGATGTTTGTTTACACACACTTAAATTTCTGGTGTCAGGGGTCCAAATTCTTACTTTTTAATGACTGCCTGGAAGATCTTGGGTGTACTGAACCTCTCTGTCTGTAAAATGGAGCTGTATTTCCTCCCATCTTGTAGGGGAGGATGGGTATTGTTATTTCTCAACATGGTGCTTTTTGTGTAGGAAGCAATTAGTGGTAGTAATAACTGTATTGTTCTATGTGGAAAAACAATGTAGAATGTAGGTAAACACTGACAAGAAAATGTGAGGCAATGAATAAGTCAATAAAAGCAACCAGGAGATACAAGGAAAGCAATAGAATCAGAGAATACAACAAGGATTGACTGTGAGCAATAGTTACGGATCCACATCACCAAACATTGGATTGGCTAAGAATGACAGCCTGCCTGTGTATATTTGTATATGTCTTTTATGGATGTTTCATAAAAGTTTATTATTTGTTTGTTTTGAGATGGGACCTCACCACTATGTAGCCTTGGTTGACTTAGCACTCACTACATTGACCAGGCTAGTCTTCTGTTTGCTTCTGCCTCCTGTCCCCAGCTCCCATATGGTGACTCACAATTATCTGTAGCTCTAGTTTTTTGAGATCCAATGCCCTCTTCTGGCTTCCACAGACTCCTGTATGCAATTGGTCATGCATGCACACAGCACACACCCATACACAATAAAAAGCAATCCTTAAAGAAGTATTTTAAAATGACTTATGCATCACTGAAGACTTCTTTCTAGGGACTTAGTTCAACAGACATAAAACATATGAACTAGATCATCACCCCATTTATGTGGCAAGGGACATTAATTCACAACTTGTAGCAGTATAATTTGCTAATCTGTTGGTATAGACTGTTGCCATATCATTCTGGAGTTTGCATTTTTAGTTTTCTCTAAAGGGTAACAGTATCTTACAAATTTTTTCTGAAGCAAGTGGCTCTAGAGTTAACATATTTATTTTAGAAGGCTTTAGAAATATTCATCAAGAGCTATTTAGTATAATAGGCTTTTTTTGTGTGTGTACTACCTATGTTCCTTATTCTGTGTAGGGTATGTCTTCATGCATTCACAGACAAAAAGGTGTCATTCCCATCATTAGTCTGCAGGCATGAAGCCTGGATTTGTACAATGCATAGCCTATGTTGCTGTATGTAATGGATATGTTACAGACAAGCCACCCTGGAGTACAAGTGACGGACATCACACCTGTAGTCTTGGTCCAAGGAAAGGAAAGTCCACAACACTCTCCATATAGAGTATAATAGAAAAGTTAACCTCATTTTTGCTTACTCGAGGGAATCAGAGCTAAGCCTTTTTTGCTTTTTTCCAAGGTCTTTGTAGGAGAAAATGGAGTAATCGTTTAACAAAAAAAGGGAAGTTCAGCTATGGTGATATTTTATTTGTGCTGAAATGTGATTTTATTTGTATGTTAATAAATTAAGTTACCTGGGGGTCAGAGCCAATAGCAAGCCATATCAGAAGTCTGGCAGTGGTAGCACAAGCCCTTAATCCCGATCACATGACAGGCAGATCTCTGTGTGTTCAAGGACCAGCACATAGGGTGACTCATACCTTTAATCCCACAAAGTGAGCCTTTAATCCCAGGAAGTGATGGCAGAAAGAAGAAAGGTATATAAGGTGTGAAAACCAGGAACTAGCAGGTTAGGCTTTTAGGCTTTTGAACAGCACAATTCAGCTGAGAGCCATTCAGTCTGAGGAAACAGGATCAGATGAGGAATTGGCAAGGTGAGGTAGTTGTGGCTTGTTCTGCTTCTCTGATCTTTCAGTGTTCACCCCAATATCTGGCTCCAGGTTTGTTTTTATTTATAAGAACTCTTAAGACTCCTGCTACATTCAGCCTCATTCTAATAGCTATTCAGAATTTCCACGCTTGAGGTAGAGCAGTGAAGATGGCCAGTTATGAAATGAGAATGACCTAGGGCCCTGCCTCCATATGGCACCCAGGACAGGGTCCTGTGGCATTGGAACAAGCCATTAATTGCAGCACAGAAGGTCTGGTCACTAATTTGAATATAGAGTGTCTGAATGCTGGGACTTTCTAGGCTTTAACTGTTACCAGAGATGACCACTCAAACACAGTTTACAGTCAACTGAAAGCCTTTATTCGAGTTGGCTTGGATAAACCCAACTGTTTGGGGATGTAGCAGTAGCCCCAAGTGTCCAGAGCACAAGGTTTTTGAAGGCAAAATCCACAGCTTGGCATTTTTCTTGGCAGCTGCAGTTGGTGTTGGTGGAGGTGCTTTGTAGAAGCCAACAGTTTAACAGAAGCTAAGATAAATTAGCTAGGACATCCTGACCTTGTGTGACTTCCTAGAATAAAGTTTGGTAATTTTCCATGGGATTCTCCATCAAGGAAATCAAATTCTAGTTGAACCTGAAATGGCCTCAGCAAGAATACAAGATGGAGGAACCTCTGCATTGTTTTGCCCTGTCACATAACTTTGAATGGACTAAGTGACCTAGAACAGTAAGTTCCATCATGAGACTACGGTTCAATGAAGATCAAACTCTTTCTGGAATTTCCTCTGCTGAATGAGCACCATTATCTTATCCTTGGCTTCTGTGTCATCCTGCAGATTTGGGAAGCCCCACTGATAGTTTTTTAACATAATATTTTTATTGATTATTTGGGAATTTCACATAATGCATTCTGATTATCCTTACTTCCCAGTCCCTTTAGGTGTGCCTCCCACCCTGGTGTCCTTCCCCACAAATAAAGATTAAAAAAAACCAAGTCCAATTTGTATTAGTCTCTTACTAACTCGTATAGAATGCAGTTCCAAGCTGTCTGGATCTCCAGAGTTATCTTTCTTACGATAGAGAAAATTCTAGAGTCTTAGGCTTACATCAGTCCAGATGTAACTTTGGAAGAACACAGAACCACCACTAGAATGTTAGCTGTACAAGTACATGGACCATGCATTCATTTCCTGTCTTCCCTAAAACATTTCATGAAAGAACAGAAGCTTGAGATATTTTGTCCTCTACATGGGATGCTCTGTATAGCTAATTAAGACAATACCCATGTTCTATATAAAATGTTACAGTAAGAACTAGAGAGATGACTTAGTAGTTAAGAGCACTGGCTGCTCTTCCAGAGGACTCTTGTGTAATTCCCAGCATCCACATGACAGCTCACAACCAACTCTAACTCCAGTTCCAGGAAATCTGGCACCTTCTTCCAGCTGCCATTGGTACTGCATGCACCTGGTGTACAGCCTATATGTGGGTTGATTATACCTACATATACAATGAAAAGAAACTAGTCTTTACAAAACAAAGACAAAATAAGATTACAAGAACCAAATTATGAATGGAAGCTAGAAAAGATGTGGAAGGATCTAGGAGGTGGCTTAGGGCTAGGGTTACTCTTTGCCTGATGTTGACTTTCCAGCCTTCTTATCCATCCATCTTCAGCACCAACATACAGAGCAATTTCATGTTACCACTAAAGGGAAAGCTGGCACTTACTGGACATTTTCTTTTCCTGTCTGCAATAGATCCTCAACCCCAAGTGATCTGAGCTGGGCTTCATTGAACAGCTGGTAGACTCTCAGTGACAAGTGACACAAGATTTACCAGCTAATGGTAGAATCGAGGCTGTAATGACTCAGTTTCAAGTTCAAAGTTTATGTGACATACCACTTACCCTAGCAAAGAGTAATGAGAGTCCAAGCAATTTTCTAGTTCATTCTACCCTGCTCTTAGCCAGCATGCATTGTTCAAGTCAGTGGGATTTTCTTTTCCTGTGGGTGATACAGATGACATTTATTAAAAAGCCAAGATTTGCAATAAACTGCACTCAGATCATAGCCTGTGTGACTTTAGATGGGTCACTAAAGCTCTCTGAGTTTCTTCTTCATCTACAAACAGGTTGAGGTAATAATTAAAACCTTTGGCACCTCATCTTAGAATGTGTTACACTCACGGCTGAGTTCTATATTAATATTCCCTTTCATAAGACAGTTGCTTTTACCTGTTAATTCATGGTGTGGCTCGGCTCTTCTTTCTCCCTTGTTTTTGAATTCAAGGTTTCAAATAAGGAAATATTTGTGTGAAAGGATGGAGATTAAAAAAAAAGGTGGAAAAAACCCTAAGGTATAAAACCATGAACAAACATTGAATAAATACTATTCAAAGGTTTTGTAAACTTTCCTTTACTGAAGGGTGGGTCTCACTCCAGGCTTTTCCTTGCCACTCTGGGCTCTAATGGGTTCTGACTCAAGCCTCATTAGGCTCCCAGGGTGTGGTTTAGTATGTGTGATCCACAGTTTGTAAGAAGCTCAGGGCTATAGTTTTGTTTTAGAAAATGAAGATTAATAACCAGCAACTGGCCCATTAATAACCTTGGGCATGTGGGACAAAAACACATACTCAGATACATTTGTAATCCCATAAATATTGGTGAAGCAGTAAACTGCAAATTTCAAATTAGTTAAGTTCCTAAGCCCATAAAACACTTTCATGGCTGTCTTTTTTCTTTTCTAAAATCCTCACCTGGGAACTGTCTTATATGCTCAGAGAAAAACTTTGAAATTGATATGATTTTGATAGTAATGAATGGATTTACATCAATACCCAATTTACTTGTGGGGTCCCTATAAGCTGGTGGTGATATTTGTAACCATGCACTTAGCCCTTTTTCACTACTGAGTGCTCTCCTGGGGCATAATCTTTCCATATTGCATTTTTAGTATGATTTCCTATTCTGCCTCCATATGTGGCTTTCTGTCTGGGAATGCTGCCCTCTCTGTACTCCAGAGTCATATGTAAGTACATTTGCCAAGTGCTTTCAAGTTTGCAAATCACTGTGGTCATTCACTCTTAGCCCTGAGAACACTCCTTACAATAGTTGCTGTTTTCCCTTGATGAGGGAAAACGGATTTCAAGGTGCTAGGTCACTTGTGAAGGTTGATGCTAACTGGAGGTATTAGAGCTGAAAATTGATCCCACATCTTTCAAATGCTCCCTTTCATGCCGTTTCCATAATTATAGAGAATGGAAAGCCTGTGGTAGCAAAGTTCTGCTTCTCCCTCTAAGTTTTGTGCTGCTGGATGCTCCCTTAAAGAGTGTCCCGCTGCCTCTCTTTCGTACCTTCCATGGCATGGGCCCCCACTGCAATATTCTCTTCTTTCTCTTGTCTCTGAAACAACTTCCTTGATATTTGTTTAGTCTGGGTTGCCCATGAAGAAGACCCCAAGCTAAAGCTTAGAATGCAGAGGACTTATCTGAATGGTGATTCCAGGGATCAGTGAAAGAGTGAGGAGGTAAGAGGGAAGGAGGAGCGTGGGCTATTGAATTAACAATGAGAAGCCAGCATTCATGTTCACTAAGTATATATGGTTCAATCTAGCTCAGGACAGACTTGCCTGGAGGAGACCCCTTTCTGTGTTGCATTGGCTGAAGTTTGCTCTTAAGGACAGTCAACTTTCCTTTCTGTCTTCTGCATGGTATATCCATACTTCTGTGCTCTGAGAGTGCTCTAAGGCTGACATATGGTCAGTTGAGACCCATTGGAGTTGCAGTTTTCATGTGTCTAGAGGCACAAAGATAATGGGGGGGGGCCCTCTGCGGTACCAGCGGTGGGAGCTACAGCCACTTAAATACTTTTGTGAATTCAAGTCACAAAATTCAAGCTACTTTCACATCATTCTGTAGCCTGTGTTTAGTCTCTTGATCATAAGTAATAGGAAACCAAATCCAAAATGGCTTTTACCAATAAAGCAACTAACTGGATGGTGCAGACTCAAGGAAGGGTTGCCTCGGGTACTGTTGTACTCTGGGGCTGGGGCTCCACATCATCTCTGTTTCTTCCATATACTGGCTGTTCTTCTTTGCTTTTGACTGCTGTGATGAAGCATAACAATCATAAAAACCTTGGGAAAGGGAGGATTATTTGGCCTATACATCCTTATCATGGTCTATCACTGAAGTGAGTCAGGGCAGGAATTCAAGTAAAAATCTGGAGGCAGGAACTGATGCAGAGGCCATGGAGGAGTTCTGCTTATTGGCTTGTTCCTCCTGGCTTGCTCAGTCCTATTCATTATACACCTGAGTACCACCTGCCCATAGGTGGTACCACCCACATGAGCTAGGCCCTCCACATCATTCATTAATCAAGAAAGTGCCCCACAGACCGATCTGTTGTAGGCATTTTCTCAACTGAAGTTCCCTTTTCCAGACAACCCTGGCTTGGGTCAGGTTGACAATAACTAACCAGCACGGTGGTGACCCAGCTTTCAGAAAGGCTCTTTTGTTACAGTCTACAGAGGTTGGTAAGTAGCACTCATCTCTAACCTTCTAGGTTCGAGTCTTGAGGGAGTGTGAACACTTTGGTTAGAAGTCTGGCAAAAGATCTAACCTTCATTCTGATTGGACTAGGTCAGGGCACCTGTATACCCTGCACTAGTCTCTGTGGCCTAGACATTATGATGTACTAACTGTCTTGAGTCAACCTCATACACAGTGTCTCTAGTCCAAATGACAAAGGCAAAAGTTGGGAACAAATGGGTCCTCAAATGACACCCAAAGCCACTTACTACAGAAGTACAGATGTTGCTAAGCCAAAGAAGAAACAAACACCCAATACAGTCTCTGAAGTGAGTTAATTTTTAAATCACTGTCATATTTTTTTAAAAAATGTATTATTTTCTTTCTAACTGTGTGTGTATATGTGCGTGTGTGTCTGTGTGTGTGTGTGTGTGTGTGAGAGAGAGAGAGAGAGACAGAGAGAGAGAGAGAGAGAGAGAGAGAGAGAGAGAGAGAGAGAGAGTCTGTCTGCCTGTCTCTCTTTGTCTATGTGGAGGTTATATGAACCTGAATACAGTTACTCACAGAGTCCAGAAGAGGGCACGAGATCCCTTGGAGATGGAGTTATACGTGGTTGTAAGATATCTGACATGAGTGCTGGGAACCAAACTTAGGTCCTCTGCAAGATCAGTACCCGCTCTTAACCAATGAGCCCTCTCTCCAGCCCCTACTTTCTTATTTTGAAAGGTCCTTCCATGTCAGGAAGCAGAGATGAATCTGAAGTGTGGTTGACAATGCTCACTGCAATACAACCAAAGTGATGAAGGGCCCTGCTGTCGATATTAGTTTCTTGGCCCTGTGCACTAAGACCCCTCTAATTCAGGATGCAATGGTGCAATTTACATATGTTCTTGAAAAATTCTGAATTCTGTTTTCCAGGGTTATGTCCTTTGCTATTTATTGTTCATCTCTTAACAATCTCTTAGCCCCCAGATTTACCCCCTTTACTCTCTGCTTTGATTGATTTGCATCCAGCCCTATACTATTTGTCTACTCCAGTAGATATTGCCACTTTCTTCATTCATGTGTCCACCATTATTTGTGCAGTTGTTATGATTCCTTGACCACAACTTTTCTTTGGTACTGAAAAATCTAGAGAGAAATCTAAGAAGGGAAATTGAGACACAGATACAAGAATTATATACAGGCATGGTATAAGAATATCTCTAGTGAGAGGCAAAGCTAGTCATTGGCATTAGTGATAAATAGATAAATTCCCCCCTTGCTTTTGGGGAAAAAACAACTAAGGGCTGATGAATCTTCACTTGTAATCAAGATTGATTCTGACAGAAGAGTAAAATTTGAAATTACATTAATGTCTACATTTTAGAATCCACATGTTATTGAAAATAACCAAACACTTTGTATCAGGATGTTAGACATATCTGTTTCCAAATTATTCCATATTATGGCAGACATCTAACCTCATTCTCTAGGCATGTGCTTTAGCTGTATTAATGAAATGAAACCATCTAATTTAGTTTTGATTTTGTCTGATGTAGTCCCAACAGGACAGACGTCAGTCTTTATTCTCTGGCAGGCACTTGATGCATTGCACATGAGTGAGCTGTGGAGTGATGGAGCCCGTGGGACGCCTGCCATCCTGTCTGTTCTAGAGCCAATTAAACACCACGTTGAGGTTTAGAACCAGCTTATTCCTTCAAGCACCTTTCCATTTTGTTAGTTGAAGGTCTACCACATGACAAAGGCAGGTCAAATGAATGCCTTGCCCATCTTTGAGTAAAACCATTAACAAAAAGCTATTGGTGTTATCAATAACCCCCACTGTTCTGTAATGTCCTCAGGACATGGTCCAGGTCTTGCTCTTGTGATCTTGATTTCCTGTGTGTGTTCTGTGTTACACCCAAGGACACATTACCTATTTATAGATTTGAAGTACTAAGTATAGGTTTTAACATCCCCTAAGTATGAAGACTGGAGGTCCCAAAGCTGCCACGTACTTCCTTCATCAGGCCCTTGTTAGAGCAGCACACTTTACTGTTTCATTGTAACCAGCATAGTGTCTGGTTTGGGGTAGGAGCTCATGTGAGAGACCATTTGCAGGTTTCCTAGGGGCTTTACCCAGCAAGTCTGCATAGAGGGAATGATTAGACCACGGGCCTGAGTACAGGTGCCTGATATGGTCTGCACTTCGCTGTGCTGGGAGGGAGGTCTTTTGCTCCATCCTTTGGCATTTCTATAAATACCTTAGGGCAGAGACAGTCAGAGCCTATTAGAATATTCAGTTCCAGGTCCTCTCAAGGCTACCCTGTATTTTCTATCTGTTTCTCCCCCCTCTAATCCTTCTATCTAATATTTCCTGCTGCTCCTACTCAAGAGCAGTCTGGGGGAAATGTGGGGGTGGTGGGTGCCCCCACTACAAGTTCAGTAAAAGTCAGTTGGATGCGTAAATGTAGGCAAATATTGTTTTTATGTCTGCCTTTAGGCTGTATAAAGAATTACTGAATGATACAACTGGTGACTTTGAAACTCATGTCTAGCTTTTCTTAAGATGCTAAAGGTTTTGTGGTTGATTGAAGGCTCCAGATAGGTGCACTAAGAGTCGGCTTTTGTGCAGGGACAACAGGTGAGACTGGCACAGGTACCAGAAGGTGTTTCTGAGTCAAAAGTATTATGGCACGTGCTGTTGGTGCCACATCCAGGTTCCATTTGCTCAGCAGCTGCATTCTTTCCCAGGAGGGCCAGGTTGGTTACTGACAGCTCACAACACTTCCCTTTTATTGGAGACCTGGCATAGATAGATGGAATTTCCACTCCTGCAAATTCCTGGGACCTTCTATTAGTTCATCATCCCCATGTTCCCCAAGAGCCAATGACAGATGTCACTCTGCAGGGATGTAAAGGGCCCCCTCTACCTCAAGTAAGGTGACTCTCTGCTGTTATTCCCATTGCAGAGCTCTTCAGGGATTAGGATGTCATCTAGGCTCCATGCCTTCAATTCTTCTGTTCTATTTCCTCATTTCCCATGGGTTTTTTCCTGAGAACATTGTCTTAGGATGCAGTGTAGCTTCCAATTCATGTTCTTGAAATGATCAGCCTAACTCAGGAATAAACTGATCACAGCAAAGAGATGAAATGGCTCATCTTTGATGTAGGCATGAAGACAAGCTCCATTCTCTTTTTACATTCATAAGAACAGAATAATGAGAGAAAAGATTTCACAAACTCTTAGTGTTGTTGGAAGACAGAGCAAAGCATAATTTATTTGTTAGCCCCAAATAATTCAGATGGGTATGTGCTCCTCCCCAACTTTAGCTGGCTATGAGTTTTAGGTGAAATAGGTGTGTGGTGGTATTGTGTTCCCTAAAATATTGTGCACCCTAACTTATCTGAGGTCAGAGACAGAACAGCCACTAGATACAAAGGCTAGAAAATGGTGGCACTCACACTTTTAATCCTAGCATTCCAGAGGGAGAAACCCCTCTGGATCTCTGTGTGACACATGCCTTTAATCCCAGAAAGCAAGCCTTTAATCCCAGGGAGTGGTGGTAGAAAGCAGAAAGGTATATAAGGCATGAGGACCAGAAACTAGAAGCATTTTGCTGGTTAAGCTTTCAAGCTTCTAGCAGCAGTTCAGCTGAGATTCATTCTGGATGAGGACTCAGAAGCTTCCAGTCTGAGAAAACAAGATCAGCTGAGAAGTCGGCCAGGTGAGGTGAGGTTAGCTGTGGCTTGTTCTGTCTCTCTGACCTTCTAGTGTTCACCCCAATACTTGGCTCCGGGTTTGTTTTATTAATAAAGATCTTTTAAGATTCTGCTACATAGGCGAGCTTGGAGACTATACTATGGCCTGTGACAGTATCTGTTGGGGCAGCAGAACGAGCAGTTTCTAAATGAGTCCCTGTGCTCCCCGCACCCCCACCAAAAAAGACAGAAAGGTTGGCATGACAAGTCTGTACAGGCATGTGTTGACAGGGTTCAGTCTTTCTTCTGGTAAAATGCATTCAGCCTTCCCTGATTGCTGAGGTCCCAGTAAGACACTGAAGCCAATTTTACTTCTCTTTTGGAAGATCTGATCAGATCAAAAGGGGAATTTTGTACAAAGTTTCCCTGGATGTGACACTTATGACATGACAAAAGAAGACCCTTGGGACCTTGATCTAAGGCCACTTCTAAAACTTGTCAGCTTATCAAACTGAAAGTTTTGGGGATGTCATTTTCTGAGCCCCAACACTGGTTTATTTATTTGTTTACATACTTACTTGATGTGCATGAGTGTTGGTATGCGTGCAGGTACATTTGGGTTAAGGGAGCATGTGCATGTGTGTATTTACGTAAGTGTGTATGCCAAAGAGCACCCCCTGGCTGTTCTTTGAATTCTTTCCAACTTGGTTTTGAAGATAAGATCTTTCCTTGCCCTGGAGCTCACCATGTGGGCCAGGGTAGCAGGCCAGCAAGCCCCGGGGACCCATCTGTCTCCAGTTCTCCAGCACTGGAATTACAAGCATATTCCAATATGCCTGGGTTATTTATATAGGCTCTGGGCTCTGGGGTGTCAAACTCAAGTTTGGTATCCTCATGCTTTTGAGGCAACCATTTTACTGGCTGAGATAGCTCCCTAGTCCCCCAGTAGTAGTTTTTAAATAAAATGTGGTGTTTGTTCGTGGAAGCTACCAACCTTGTGTCTATGACTGGTTTGTGTAGAGTTTTGGGCATGTGGAGTTTTCATCGAATGACCCTTGTGTGGCTTATATCTCCCAGTTTAATCATGAGAAGACAGACTCAGGTGCAGGTTAGTAGACTTGGGTCGGTTTCTGACCTCAGGATATCTGCCTTTGTGCTGTGTATTTGACCGTGACTGTCTCAGAGTCTTCTTCCTGATGCACACCTTCAGAACCTTGAAGCCCTATTCTGTGAGTACAGAATGCCATGATGTTGCCTGGCCATGGTCGTCTGAAGTTGCTCAATCAGCCTGGATTTTCTTTAAAACAAAAACAAAATGAAACAACCCATTTGAGATATTTGACTCCATCTAAATGTCAGCTCATTATTGCTTTGGGCGAAGGCCATTACAAAGCTTCCCAGCCCAAAGACAAACAGTTGCAATGTGTTCTACAGAAAAGGTTATGGTATTTTGTAGAAAAGCGAATAAAAGAAAGTTTCTGCATACACACATAAACGGTGTCTCAGAATTTATTTTTCAGAGAGGATATACCAAGGCAAGCATGTGTCATCTACATTTGTGTGTCAGAGAAAAAGCACCTAACATTTAAAAATAGCAAATATTAGTATAGAATAGTTAATATTGTCACCAATAAATGATTAGTTTGCCTCCCAACAAACCATATACTTAGAATCTTCAGGACTGAGAAATACAGCTCCACTAAGATAGAGAAGAAATGGGATGCATAGCTTAGGAGCAGTTGGCTCTAAACATAATTTATCTTTACTATTAGTGATTGCTAGCTAATACTGCCTGGGATAAAATCATCGCTGATTTTATCATGTCTTTTGTGGAAGTAAATCTGTCCTATCAGTCAAATCCTTGCCAAGTAGGGATGCGAAATTTATGACTATACTTTAAATCATAATACAACCTTGGGTGAGCAGGAGGTGAGATGGATTGGTTCTGAGGCGATGGTTGAGATGCTTCACCGCATGTCTGTCCTTGGACTTATTTGACACTCACTTTTGTTTTTCTATAATGTTATTGCATCATAATAAAAGGTTATTAGCTTCTGCTTTAGTGTGTCAGCCATGAAATGTTACCTGTTACTTTGTTTATGTGGATAGTGACTTAGCGTATCAGCATTATTAGAGTCCCATCCCGTCCCCCCTCCCTGCCCCCTCTGTGTGTGTGTGTGTGGGTGTGTGTGTGTGTGTGTTTCTCAGTACATAATTTCAGGATACATTATCTTGCCAGGTAACTAAGCAATCCACAATTCATGATAGAGCTGTTCAGCACATTGCAGGGAATGCATAAACTGAATGTTGGCTTTTGAGTTTCAAAGCAAACTTTTTGAAACATGATGCAACTGGTTTGGTTTTGAGGGCAAAGGTCTTTCAGTTGCAAGAATCTGACTTTTTGGACTCCCAAGTCTAGGAGACACAGAGAATGAATTTTCAGAAGTGAATAACTAAGGGCAGCTAGTCATATTGTCTTCTCAGAAAGTGGAGAGAAATGAATAATGTTGATAAGCTGGCTCTTCTCTTTTTATCCTTCTTACCTAGTTGGGAACCTGAGTGCAAACCACATCCAGGGTGGATCTCCCATTAAATTTTACTTTAATTCTCTCTGGAAAGATTCCTGCAGATAGGTCCAGAAGTGTATCCCTTAAGTGATTCTAAGTCAATGATTCTTTATCTGTGGGTCATGACACCTTCAGCGGTTTCATATCAGATATTTACATTATGATTCATAACAGTAGTAAAATTACAGTTATAAAGTAACAATGGAATACTTATGTGGTTGGGCTCACTACAGCATGAAGAACTGTATTAAAGGGTCACAGCAGTAGGAAGGTTGAGAACTACTGTTCTAAAGGCAGTCAAGTTGACACTGAATTGATCTTTATATCATGTTTAACAACTATCTTAACAGGCATAGGTAAGTGGGGGTACAGATTAGAGTATACAGCAATGTTTCTAAGGATTTGTGAGCAAATGAATGTTGACTCTTGTCTTCAGGCTCTATAGAGAATCAGTCAACACTTTGTGTGTGTAGGGGGGTATACATTGCAAGAAAGATATAAATGTTAATCTCAACTTAAACAAACAAACAAAAAACTTTCCTAGTGACATCTGGGCTAGTATTTGACCAGTTATCTACCATCATGTCTTGGCCAAGTTGACATATAAAATTAACCATCAACCTTGAGGCTATGGCTCAGAGATAGACTGCTTGTTTAGTAAGATGCTGGTCTGGCTTCTGTCTCAGTTCTGCATAAAACCAAGTATCAAGCATCAGAATCCAGATGAGAGACTCTTTTGTTTCTTCTATTCTCTCTAAAGCTTCTGTAGATTGATGAGATGAGATGTAGAGAGATGCCCACAGTCACCAATAGGCCTGAACCCCAAGATCTGCAGTGATCAGTATCCTGTGTGGATCCATTTTACTGGATTC
This sequence comes from Peromyscus eremicus, assembly GCF_949786415.1. NCBI lineage: Eukaryota > Metazoa > Chordata > Mammalia > Rodentia > Cricetidae > Peromyscus > Peromyscus eremicus. The sequence continues at coordinate 123,092,024 of NC_081418.1, read as the reverse complement.
TGGCTCTTTCCTTCTGTCATATTCTGCAGTGATGTGAATGAGAATGGCTTCTACATGCTCAGATGTTTGAATCCTTGGTCCCCAATTGGTGGTGGTGTTTGGGTAGGTTTAGGAAGTATGACTTTGCTAGAGTAAGATGTCATTGGAGGAGGGCTTTGAGGGTTCAAAGCTTCATAACATTCTCAGTTAGTTCTCTGCTTTATGCTTGTGTTTTGAGATGTGTAGTCAAAAGTTTTCCTGTATCTTGCCCAGTCTGCAGCCACTCAGACCCAAACACACAGAGGCTTATATTATTTATAACTGCTCAGCCATTAGCTTAGACTTATTACTGACTAGCTCTTACACTTAAATTAACTCATAATTCTTATCTATGTTTAGTCATGTGGCTTGGTACCTTTTCTCAGTTATGACTTGTCCTCTTGCTTCCTCTGTGTCTGGCTGGTGACTCCTGACTCAGCCTGCCACTTTCCAGAATTCTTCTTGTCTGCTTATCCTGCCTATACTTCCTGCCTGGCTACTGGCCAATCAACATTTTATTTATCAACCAATCGGGGCAACATACATTCACAGCATACAGAATTCCACAGCAGAAATATAAGCTTCCAGCATCTTTCCCAGCTGCTGTGCCTTCTCTCTGCAGCCATGAACTCTTCACTCTCTAGAACCATAAGCCCCAATAAACTGTTTCTTCTATAAACTGCCTTGGTCTTGGTATTTTATCACAGCAACAGAAAAGAGACTAATACATATTCCCTCCCTTCCCTCTTGTTCCTGGAGTCAGTCCCCATATTTATTTTGTAACTTCCTTTCTGAGGGTCTGCTCCAAAGGAACTCAGCCCCAAACAGTGATCCCTATTTCTTTTGATGTTGTTGTAGGTCTCAACTAATAGTTAACATGAGAGACTTAAGTTGGATACAGAACATTTAATGTCATATTATTTCTTTTAAAGTAGATTTAAAGTTTTGCATAAAAACCAGGAGTAGGAATTTCCTTTCTTTTATCTGCTCTGATCATGAGAAATGTTTACATGAACCTGGTTAACATTCTTTCCCTGCCAATGTCATAAAGCACACAGTTCCCTGTATTCTAAGAGGAGTGTGGCAGATGCATGGTGCAAGGCTCATAACCAGTTCTCTATGTGTAGATCCCATATCCAAATTAATATTGATAATATTAGGACAAAACTCAAATAGTACACATATCTTTTTTTACCCATTCTTTTTTTTCAACTTTTTTTTATTTATTCTTTGTGTCTTTCACATCATGCATTTCCATCCCACTCATTTCCCTGTCCCTTCATAGCCACCCTCTGCCTTTGGAACACCCTGCCCCTGCGCCCAATAAAATAAAATAAAATTTAAGGAAAAATCAATCTTGTCATGAAAGCTGTAGTGTGACATAATGAGTCATGCAGTAAAACTTTTTTATCCATATATCTTTACTTTCAAGTGTTCATTGCAAAGAGTCATTGGTCTGGTTTGAGGCCTCTGGTTTCTGCTATGCTATTGATGCTGGGCCCTCACTGGGACTCTTCTTGGTTATCTTGTTGTTGCCCTGTGCTGTGGAGATCCTGTGGTGTTGGGTCTACAGGACTGGACCTTTCACATGCTCTAGCAGATCACAGATGGGGTAGATGTTGTGGTGGGCCAACTCATAACCCTAGTTCTGAGCCTGAAGAGTTGCATGGTTGGTCAGCCAGGCAGCTTTCCGATGTCCTTACCACCAGGGTGAGCTCTCCTGTGTTGCCTTGGCTATTCCACCCCTTGCAGCAATGAGCAAGGGGCAAGGCCAGTTCTCCAGCTTTTATATCTTCAAGGCCAGCTCTACTGTGTTGCCCAGGCATGGTGTAGGAAATGAGAGGCTGGGACAGTTCTCTTACTCTTATGACCTCAAGGACATCTCTCCTGCTTGTCTCAGGCATTGATGGGAGAGGGGAGGGGAAAAAGAAATCTCCCCCCTGCTCATGCTGCCACATGATAGATGAGTAATGGGGACAGCTCTTCCATGCTCACAACTTTGAGGCTGGCTCACCCCCACCTCCTCCTATAGGGTTGGCTCTATTGTACTGCCCAGGTGAGGTGCAGGGCCTGCTTTCCCGAGAGTTGTAGCTAGTGGTGGGCAGAGCAGCTCTCCCACTTTATGACCTCAGGGTCAGCTTTCCCACCTGCCTCAAGTGTTGATGAGTGTGTGCAGGGGGAGGGTGTCTCTCCCCAACTCATGCTGCCATAGGGCAGATGAGAGGTGGGGCCAGGCCTTCCATGTTCATGTTCTTAGGGTGGTTCACCTGCTCTCCCATCAATAGGGTTAGATCTACTCTGCTGCCCAGGTGAGATGCAAGTTCACTTTCTTGAGTGCTGCAGCTGCCAAGGGGAAGGGTTAAACTCCCTCACCCATCACAGGTAGCAGGGGTAAAGGGGTAGAGCAGGTCATCTTTTCCTCACCCTCACCACCACATGATAAACAAGGGTGTATGTGGCCAGCTATCCCACTCTCACACCCTCAGGACTATCTCACCTGTGCCTCTACCAACAGGGTTAGCTCTACTGTGCTACCCAGGTAAGGAACAGGGCCTGCTTTCCTGGCTGCTACAGCTGGTAAAGCGGAGGGTCAGCTCCCTAGTCTGTCACAGGCGATGAGAGATAAGAGGCGGGGGCATCTCTTCCCTGCCCATGCTGCCATATGGCAGATGAGGGGCAGAGCCAGGTCTCCTACATTCACATTCATGGCTGGCTCTCCTGTTCCCTTATCAATATGGTCAGCTCTGCTGTGCAGGTGCAGAGTGTAGGGCCTGCTTTCCCCGAGTGTTGAAACTGGTAAAGGGGTCAGCTCCCTCACTAGCTAGAGGTAGTAGGGGCAAGATGGGGGGCATCTTTTCCTCATCCCCACAACCACACCTGTAGATGAGGAAGGCGGTACCAGCTATGCTCCTTTCATGCCCTCAGGGCTGGCTCACTCATGCCCCTGTCTACAGGGGCAACTCTACTGTGCTGCCCAGGTAAAGTACAGGGGCCATTCTCCCAAGTGCTACAGCTGGTGAGGGGTTGGGTCAGTTCCCCCACCTGCTACAGGTGGTGAGTGACAAGGGGAAGCATGTTTCCCTCATTACATGGCAGGTGCCACATGCTCTCCCATATTCCCACCCTCAGGGCCAGCCCACGCTTGCCCCTGTGAATAGGGTCAGCTCTATTGTGCTGCCCAGGTGAGGTGTAGGACCCTCTCTTCTGAGTGCTTTAGCTGGTGAGGGGCAGGACCAGTTCTCCGGAGTGTTGTAGTGAGTGAGGGATTGGGCCAACTCTGTACAGCCCTTTCTTCTTGGCCTTCAGTGGTATCAGGAGCCTGGGACACCACACAGACCATGATTGCATCAGAGCCATGAACCCAGACATGGGTCCCGGCTGTAGCCCAGGCCCAAATCCAGACATCATCATGGGCCTGAGGGGCAATCACACCACCCATGTTATTCCACTCCTCACCACTTTCACTTCTTCAGATATGCCTCTGTCCACAGGCCATGGACCATTCTGGCTCTCTCTCTCTCCCATACTACAACATACATTTGCTAACCATAATAGCACCAGTCTTCCCAGTGCTGAGTGTGGGCCTTGTTGTCTGTTCAGTCTATCATGGCTCTGGGCAGGACCCTACTTCCAATAATTACAATGGTGCCTTACTGCTCCGTGCCAGAGGAGCTTTGCAGGCTCCTGGGTGAACTTCCTGCTCCAAGTCTAGTGACCTGGAGTAGAGCTCTGTTTGTCCTCTAGAGTTCTGCCAGGCTTCTTACCCATTCTTTTGACTCAATAGATATTTATTAAGGGTTCCAGAAACTAAGCATTGGCAGCAGAGAAACAAAACAAAACAAAACAGGGAAATCATTTAGTGCCTGACACAGCACACTGTGAAAGGGCCTGAAAGAAACAAGAAGGCAAGTGTGTGTAGCTGGTAGAAAATTCCAGCAAAGAAAACAGCAAGTGAAAAATAAACACACACACACACACACACACACACACACACACACACACACACACATTGTATGTTAAAAATATTGGCAGGAGGTTTGTGAGGTGGGAGCAGATGATGAGAAAGGATGAAAGTGAATGAGGTATGAGGTGAAGGGGTCTGGTCATGATTTTGACTCTTCCTGTCACTGTGACTAGAAATCCCCCAGGAGAGGAAAAGAGTTACATGAGCTCTTGTGTATTCTCATAGGACTGCTCTGGCTTCTGTGTGAGGTGGGAGATAAACAGAGCTAAAAGCCAGGGTTGCTAGCTAGTGACACCCCACTTTGTGAAGCTTCTCCATTTTGTTTGGACATTAACAATTCCCCTAAGTATAGTAATTTGGTTTTTAAAACTAAAGAAATTTGTTTCTCTAGATTCTTGCCTTCCATGTCCCACGGAACCACAGTAAAGGCCAACTCACTCTTCACAGCTTACCCCTAGCAGTGGCCAAGTGGAAACTTAAACCTCCTTCATGGCCCCCTCCTTCTGCCCAGCTTGTAAGCAGATGGTGGCCTCTGGTTCCTACGGAGGCCTCCCTCCCTCTGCAGCTTTTACCCCAATACAAAGGCCTGTACTGTTACAGATCACTCAGGCCTTGTCTGTCTTTTTTTCCTAAACTTTGAAGAATGCTGAGGATATCATTACAGACATAACTGTCTACTGCCAAATCCAGAACAAACCTAAGAAAAACAAGCCAATTGAGTCATTTCTTTTTGCAGCGCTGGGGGCTGGCACCCTGGGTCTTATGCATGCCAGACAATTGCTGCCCCACTGGCTTAACCCAGTCCAGGGAACAGATTTCTTTCTGAGAAGAGAAATAAGCCCCTGGAGTTTACTATCACATCATTTCTTTCTCAAACAGCAAGGAATTTAATTGTGCAATAGTAGGTGAAAACCATTGTTAGTCCAATAACAAAACAATTTCAATTAAGAGAGGGGAAGGGCTTTCAATGGAGGGGTCAAGCTCTCCTGGGGATTTCCTCAGAAGACACATGAGCCATTGCCTTTTTGTCAGAGCGTTCAGTGCTGTATTACAACATGTGAAATGAGTGTTAATGTTTTCCTATGGCACCTGGAAATTAAAGGACCCAGAGCTTGGAATCCAGAGACCTGTGACCTGGTGTGGCTGTCACACCTCTGCAAGTGACCCTTGCTCTGGCCCCTGCTATCCAGGTTTTCAGAGTGCTCAGGTTGTATTGATTGACTGGGCTGCATTGTGCCACCTGTTTGGAGGATCTCCTGTGACGGTGTGTCTAAGAGCACCTTCCAGTTTACAGAGACACACTGCAATGTGAGTGTGTCAGCCTCGGCTTGGATCAGTTACTGGAGGAACAGTGAACACCATTAAAAGGGCAGATGACAAATTGGTCAATAAAAATAAAATAAAGTGATTGCTGGCATGCACCTTGTTTTGTGCAGCCGCTGTGAGCATCGTGCTCTCATTAGGATGCAGAAGCACTGGGTGGATGTGCATAAATCATCCAATAAAAAGCCCCATGAGCAAAGTCCCAGGAGGCTTAGTGCTGTTTGCTCCACTGCATGGGCAGAGGGATAGGCTGGGATGGAAGACTGAGACAGTCTTTCCAGCACATTGAAGGTCTGCAGATAGCAGTCACTTGTGTGGTCAGGGAAGGGCTCCATGGCAAAGTCACTTGGCCTAAACTTAGAAGACCAGGGAGGAAAGACATGTTCCTGAATGGTGCACATATGTTCACATAATGGGCTTGTTACTGCAGTAGTCATTTTGGCAGCCCTGGGGTTAATATGTCTTTACAAAGCCAGCAGTTGTGAGGGAAGAGTATAGCAAGGGTGACTGGTGCTCAACCTGTACCTATAGGCACTTGGCCAGTCTCTGGGTTACCTGCAGGAAAGATGGACGGTCCCCCTGGAACTCAGTGAGTCCTCTCGTCCCAATGCAGCATCTATCTGCTGCAGGAATCCCGTCATTTATAGGATAGTCAGAAAGAGGAAGGAACAGGTGTTTCTGGGTACAGTCCTCATCTAAGGGGGTGCCATCCCAGGACAAATGGCACATCCCCTGCTTTCAGTGACAGTGTAGTTCTGAGGTGTGCTCCATGTAGTTTCCAAGCAGGCTTCTGGTAGGAGTGAGCTCCAGTTACCCACACTGATGAATCCTTCCTGGCCCTGAACTCAGATTTGCTTGGGGCTGTCTTAACAAGACTCCACTGACTGGAGCTATTGATTTTCCCACAGTCCCGGGAGCTAGAAATCTGAGACCAAAGTGTTCAGAGGAGGTTTCTTTCTTGCAAGCCTCTGTCTTTAGTTTGTAGATGGCTACACCTCCTCTATCTCAATAGGGTTTTTTCTGTTTGTTTGTGCCCTGATCTCTTCGTATGACACTGCCAGTCAGAGGGAAGCAGAGCCTCTCATGGCATTAGCTGTTTCTTTAAGAGTTCTGTCTTCAAATACATTCTCAGGTATTGCAGTGAGGAATGTTACCACGTGAATTTGGGGAGACACAATTGGTCTATAATTGGCACACCCATGGTAGCATTTCTCTCCTTAGCCTTCCTCCCCTCATTCCATTATTGTGTCTGAAGATCTCCTACCAAATTAACTAAATGGATGGGACATCCTGGCTTAAGTCAACCTTGGAGGAACCCAAAGAGACACCAGGATGTGGTAGGCTGCTGGAGAGTAAAAAAATCACTAAAAGGACCCTGGGAGATGGTTTAGTAAAGTGCTTGACTTGCAAGAGTGAGGACCTGTACTAAATGCCCAGAATTGATGTCAGAAAACTGGGCATGGTACTGTTGTGTGCTGATAACTCCAGTGCTGTAGAGATGGAAACAGGCTGGTCCCTGGGGCTCACTGGCCAGCCAGCCTTTAATTGGCAAGTCACAGATCTGTTAGAGAACCTGTCACATATGACACCTGAGAGAGGATGCCGTGCACACACACACACACACACTCACCCCTACACGTGCAGCCACAAATACAAGCAAATAAAAAACCACACACATTCACATAAGTTCATACTTATATTCATTTTAGAAAAAAATAGCAAATAGCACAAAAATAGCACAAAACATTCTAACAGTTCAGATCTTTCCTGGCTATTTGCAGCCAGATACAGAGTCAATCAGCATCGCCCCCACCCCTGCCCCGTGTGTGTGTGTATGTATGTGTGTGTGTGTGTGTGTGTGTGTGTGTGTGTGTGTGTACATGAGTGCATGCCCCTCCCTTCCTTCCTCCTCTCCCTGTGTAACTTGCATCAGGAGGTTGCCTTTGAAGTGTGAGAAGCATTCATTATTTAAAACAAAATGACAAAAAAAAAATAAGGTTTAAGGAGGATCTAAAATTTTACCATAATAATGTCACCCAGCATGTTAATAAAGGACAGGGCTTGGCTATCCCCAGACACACTGGAGCTTGTGTATGTGGTGGGAAAGGGCGCCTGTGATAATGGCTGTGTGTGATTTCCCTCCCCTCCCTCAGTAAATCCATCTTGGCTGCCATGCCAGTTTATTTCACTAGAGGGTGATACAGCTACAGAAACAAATAGGAACTTTTTTTTTCTTTTCTTTATTTTATCTCAAACTTCTGAATGAGACAGCTTGCAGCACCCAGCCTTATATTTACCACCAAGATGTTGACACCCTTTTTGGGCTCCAGTGTGTTTCACCAATGACGCCTGTGTTCAGGATGTTGGAATTGATGGGACTGAGTTTGTAACTGGCCCCATCACACCAGGAGGGTGATTTTGTCAGACACTGTGGAGACTTGTAGTGGTGTCCCCCACATAGCCTCTCTATTGAGAGCTTGCTACCATGCTGTGGGAAGGGGGCCAGACTTCAAGGACACAAATCTGCTACAACCCTGGCTCCAATCCTTTCTGGCACTTCAAGTTTAAACAAATACTTCAAATCTAGTTGCCCAGTCTGTGAAACATGAATCCAGCTCACACAGATGTTTGACAATTATAAGCCTCATGGTTTGGGGAATTTTAGGAGACTAGCAAAGACAGGAGGAAAGAGTGTCTCTCTACTGGATGGAATATCCGATCCTAAGAGAGAGGAGCAGAGAAGGGACATAGAGAAAGAAAATTCAGCCTTAAGAGTCTCCCAGAGCAGTCAGCTCTTAGAAATCTTTTTTTTTTTTTTTTAATCCAGCGTCCCCATTATGTAACATGCACTGGAGGCCATGTGTGGAAGATGACAGAATTACCATTATGTCACTGGTTAAGCATTTTCCAGGCATATCTTATGCCATTAAAAAACCAGATTATTATCTCATTAAAAACAAACAGGTCACTAGGTAGATTTGGGACTGAGCATGATTTCAACGTTTTCAGCACTCACTCCTCTGCATTCCTCTGTCAATCCTGAGCAGCATGCTCAGAGTCTGCAGCTACAGTCTCTAAGAGCTGCATGTTTAACAAACTGAGCCAAGATGATTCTTTAGTTTCCTCAGGTGCCCTTGGATCTGGACCAGAAAAAAAAAATACAGATTCTGTTAGATGATGTCACTTTCCCATGAGCCTTTCCTTCTTATCTGTTATATTAGCCTGCTTTCATTGCTGAAAATACTGAAAACTAGCACCGCATTAAGAAATTAGGTTTAAGATGTATCTCATTGAAAATGTGTGTGCTTAGCGTGCACAAGGCTCTAGTTTAGATTCCCAGCATAGGGGAGTGGGGGACAGGAAAGGAGAGGGGAGGGGGGTAAGAGTAAATGCTCAGTTGTTGTTAGAAGTGTCACCATGTCACCGAGAGGACTTAGAGAGCTATCTCTGTGATAGGCGTGTATGCTTGCTTAGCATGGAAAGAACCTGAGATGATTCCTCAGAATCACAGGACAGAGAGATCTGTGGAACTTCAAGTACATCATCTGACTACGTTCCCCTTATTCTGTTGCTATTCTTTAAAGTTACAACATCTCCTTCCATATTTTATGTGTCTCTTCCCCCTTTTCGGAGGCTAGGAATTGAACCCAAGGCCTTGTGCTTGCTTAGCAACTCCTCTGCCCTGAGCCATTCTCTGAGCTCAACATAAGTTTGTTGAGACAAGGTCTCTCTCTGCACCTGGAACTTACTGATTTCTAAGTTGTACAGAGAGCCCCGGGCATCCTCCTATATCTGGCCCCAGAGTGATGGGGTTGCAGGAGCATACTGCAGTGCCCTGCTTTTGTGTGGATACTGGGGATTTAATTCAGGTCCTCATTGCAGACTGAGCCATTTCTCCAGCCCATGAATGTCATTTCTGAAGCCATTTTTTGAACCTTCATTTCTCTGGACATTTCTTTAGATTAGGTTAACCACTAGCCACAATCCCCTAAGTCATACTTGCCACATTGTAAATGTCTCGTAGCCATGCTCAGCTTTAATATTATGATTCAGTATTAAGTAGGGCATATTATGGAATATTCCAATATTATGGAAACTTGGAGAATTCAACTCTAATACCTTCCTCTCTGCCTAACTACCTTCACTCTAAAAATATTTAAATTTGTTTTTCTATGGCTAAAGAGAAGATTAAATGTTTGTTCTGTCTTTAGATCATTTGAAATAACAAATGACTCAAGTTTCCTAAAACTTGCTCCCATTCTCAGCTCAGTTCCCCCTTGTGGATTACAATGTGACCTGAAGCCATACACAGTTTACCCAGCTGCTTCTACTTCCTTATACTCATGAAAATCATAAGAATTTACAGAGATGCAAGGGCTCAAACATTTATTTACCACACATCATTTCTTAGAAAGTTACTTGAGGATCTGCTTCAAGAAAATGAAAGTGAACGATAGCAGGGATTTTCTCTAGCATCCTTTTTGCATCTTTCACATGTAGGATTGTACTTGTCTGTCCTCGAAATAATTACACTTAGTTATGTGTCTCCCTTTGGTGGTTAAAATGTATGTGTAAGTCACACATGTCATTTGTCAAATGTAATTATTTCAAACCCGCAAAAAATTTGCTAAATTCACTCTATCTCTGCCAGGCAGTAGGTTTCAACATAAGCCTGAGCACTAGAATGAAGATGAATGAAGGGCTGAGCCAGTCAATCTGAGGTAGACATGGACCTGGAGGGAGAAATGAACTTGTATTCTAAGTCACTGAAGCTGTGGGTCACTTAGCCTGATGTTGTCTGTCCCCAAACACAGAAAGAGTCAGGGAAAGGAAAACAAAGCCTGATCTTCAAAAAATAGTTCGGCAGAAGCCTACAGCACAGCTGCAGTTTGGTAGCTGAATATAATCCACTCAAGGCTCCAGGAAGCTGGTAAAATAAATGATGGTATAGAGATGCTGAGGTAAAAGAAAATATTATAAAGGCACACACAAAATGAGTAAAAATGAGGGTATTTAGGAGAAGGCCATTTTAAATAATATGATAACACACAAACTGCCTTTTAATGAGTAACTTTCTGAAGTAACAGACATATGGTTACACTATATTAGAGTTTTCCAGAGAATGTACACACATGTGCAGAAAGATGTGTGTGTGTATTATTTTTTTTAAATGTGAATACTTTTTAAAGATTTATTTGTTTATTCTGTGTGGATGTGTGTGTGCCTGCATGAATTTGTTTGTACAAGTTGTGCATCAGGTACCTGTGGAGGCCAGATGAGGTCACCAGATGCTCTGGAACTAGAGTTATAGGTATTAGTGAGTCATCTAATATTGGTGCTGAGAACTGACCCTAAGTCCTCTGGAAGAGCAGTAAGCACTCTTAATCACAGAGCCATTTCTAAGAGGGAGAGTTTCTTATGTAAGACTGACTCTGGAGTTATGGGATTATAGGACAGGGAGGCTGAGGACTCCCATATCTGCTATTTACAAGCTGGAAATGCAAGAGAACCACTGGTATGAATTGAGTCCAGTTCTGAAAGGCCAAGAATAAGAGAAAAGGGAGTTCTAGTCTAAGGGTAGAACATGAACAAGCAGACAGATTGAATTATCTCTTGCTGACTTTTTGTTCCAACCATTCTCTCAGTGGATTGAGCAAGGCACACCCAGGTTAGGAAGGCCGATCTGCCATACACAGTCTCCTGCTTCACACTTCCATCTCTTTAGAAAACCCCTTCCAGAAACATGGGAAGAATGATTCTCCAAAAGTATCAGGGAGCCCCTCTGGCCTGGTCACAGTGACCCACAAAAAATGAACCCTCCTCTATGCATTACACATATGCAAGTACAAGATCATAGAGGAAAGAAAACACAAAGTAAAATGAGTTAGCTCAGCTGCATGAGAGTGAAAGCAGTGTGCACGGCAAAGCACCCTGGTGCAAGAGAAGAGAAGTGCTGAAGGAAAGAGGGATGCTTGTATTCTCATTGCACAGATATGCAACATCCACAAAAGATGGTTCCGACACCAGTGTGCTATTTTCAAGTGTATTATGTCAATGTGAAGAACTAGTTCATTAACGCTGCTCGATGTGGATCCTAAAATGTGACAAGTAACTAACAAATGTCACGTGTCAGTAGCATCACTGTCACAGTGGGCAAGTGTATCGTTGAGCCTTGGAGTTTTACTGGTAAGAGACAAATGGCCTCTGTCGTTGCATAACTCAGAGTGTTATGAAAGGAGGAAGGAAAGTGAACATGTGGATATGTGGTAGAAGAACCAGTAGATGAGAAGGGCAGTGTTCCATGCTGTTGGGGGCTGTCACACCTGAGCTCATCCAGTGACGATCCTCGTGATCCTCATCATCTTTCTAACTTCAGTCTACTGCCACATGGCTTTCTTTGACATCCTGGGAAGCAAAGAGCTATATACTCTGCTTGTCTTTGCTTTTTGGATTTTTGAGACAGGGTCTTATTATGTAGCCCAGGCTGGCCTCAAACTCCTACCCCAACATCCCAAATGCTAGAATTAGTTCGTGACATGTACTACCTTACCTGCATGAATAGTATTTCTTCAGCATGCCCACACATATACTTGATGTTTGTGGCACCTGGAGGAACTGCCTCTTCTCTTGATTATATACTGTCAACTGTCCTGACATTTGTAGGCACTGGAAAGTACATTTCCAATATTATTCAAAATATAGGCACTGCCGAAAGCTTTTAGAAATTCACAACAGGCAAAGCAAGGTCTGGACCCTGTTGAAAAGACTCAAAGAACTTTTTGGTTTTTCCATGGTCTCTTGTCTCAGGATGAGTGTGTGCTGGTGGTTTTTCAAGCCAGAAGGCAGTTGCTTTTCATTGGCTTCTGAACTATGCACTTTAAAAAATACCATGACATTTTGTGTCTGAGACAAAAGTCAAATGCCAAAAACAAAAATCACCTCCACCAGTGTGAATATTAAAACCTTAATTTATAAATGCAAACAAGATCAGCTGCCAAGATGCCAACAGAGTTACTCAGTTTGCAGAATTGTAGATTGTGGGCAATTCTCTTTGTGCTGTTCTGCTACTGTGCACTTATGCCTTCTCAGAGCTTGAAATGCTGTTCCAAAAGGAAGCCTCATTGGTAGCTCTTCCTCTCTGAATGTTTGGAGGCTGTCTTAGTCCGGGTTTCTGTTGCTATGAAGAGACATCATGACCAAGGCAACTCTTTAAAAGAAAACATTTAATTGGGGCTAGCTTACAGTTCAGAGATTGAGTCCATTACCATCATGGCAGGAAGGGTGGTGGCACACAGGCAGACATGGTGCTAGAGAGGTAGCCAAGAGTTCTACATCCTGATTGGCAGGCAGCAGGAAGAGAGAATGACAATGGACCTTGCCTGAGCTTCTGAATCCTCAGTGCCTCTCCCCTGTGACATACTTCATCCAACAAGGGCACATCTACTCCAATAAGGCCATACCTCCAATAATGCCACTCTATATGAGTCTATGGTGACTATTTTCATTCAAATCATCACAGTGGTGTTGAGATGATGCTTTCTGAGTTTATTAAGGGGGAAAACAGCAGCTAAGACATTGGAGGGAATATCATGCTGTATCTACTATTTGACATGTATCTACATTTGATACACCTGGATAATTTAGACAACTCCTCCTTCCTCAGTCCATGTTGTCTGATTAGGTAATCAATTACACTGTCCACTCTGCAACATGTCCCTGTGGAGGTGATTATCTAATCCATGTTGTTCCCAGCACATTTCTGGGAACAGTGTGGTTTGTGCATAGATGCTTTATAGAGGATAGCTTTGGTTGACTGGCATGAGAACACTGAAGATGATGAGTTCAGTAACTAATTGCAGAATGACTGAGTCTCAAACTGTCAATTAAGGGGCCATTGTGGATGTGTAAAGGATATTAGAATGGGGCTTTAATTTCTCAAGAAGATATTAAGCTAGTGGGAATTGGAGTCAAGAGTATTGACAGCCACCATTCCCTCCTGGGAAGACAGGGCATACGAAGAAAACAGGTAAGCAGTGGAGTGAGGAAGGGAGTGTACTCTAGTGTCTGAGTTCTTGGCATACAAAAGGTTCTGCCAGCTTCCTTGCATTGGATGACTCAAGTTACTCACTTTTTACTTTTTCTATCATGTTGTAAGATATCTACATTAACTACTCATTTCATTCCAACCATATTGTTCAACCCAACCATCTCAAAGTATCAAAAGAAGGGAATGTATGTGTGTTGAAAAGACAGCTAGAAAAGAACTGGGGTGTGGTTCAGTTGGTAGAGTGTCTGCCTAGAATGCATGGAGTCCTGGATTCAATCCTCGGAAGCATATAGACTAAGCATGATGACATATGTCTGTAATCCCAGCACTCAGGAGGTGGAGTCAGGAGGATCCGACGTTCCCATTCTTTTTTGGCTACATAATGAGTTAAAGCCAATTTGATATACATAAGAACCAATTAGGACAAGAAAGGAAGGAAGAAAGGAAAGAAGGAAGGAAGGAAGGAAAGATGGAAGAAAAACCATTACTAGAGAAACAAACATTCCCCCCCCCAGAGATACTGGGTAAGCTCAGGCTTGTGAATGGGAGCCCTCACTGCACCTACCAGTGCTCAGAAGTGCTGTGTATAAGTACATCTACCTTATTCTACCCTCTTTGTCCTACTGTTAGGGGCAAATGGTTTTTGGCCCTACCTTGGGTTTGTGGGACACAATTCGTACTGATTTCTGAAGTGGAAGTTGGTAACTATCTGTGATAGATAGATAAATGAGTATTTGGGATTCTGCATACCTGGGATGTTTGAACACTCACTCCATGGTTCCTCTGTCATCAACCCCCTCTGTAGCTTCAGGATGAACTTCCCTTCTGCTACCAGCAGATCTCCTTCTATAGCTGCCCTCTTTTCAGTCATATTGGTTCTCTTCCCAAGAGTATGACTCCTCTCAGGTGATCCCCAAAAGAGCTTGGACTCTCAGCATTCATGACTAGTTTGTCGAATTCCTTTGCCACCATCCCAGAATGCTGAAACCTACCCAGATCTGCATACAGAGTGGCTAACCACACATCTGTGTTCCCAGGCCACCAGCAAGCTTGGACTGTACCTCATTTTATCAACAAATCATCTTGATCTCTACCAGGGATCAAAGATTCCTGTCCCTGCTTGCTGCCAACCTCTGGTTTACTCTCCTGTGTCTTGTTCATGCTGCTCCATGCCAGGCTTTACCTAGAAGTCAGGCATCTCTTACCTGATTTTATTCTTGGTCCTTGCTCAAGACCTGTGTACATGGTGGACTTGGTTGAAATTTGGAGGTTCAACTGCATGGGACCTGACTAGGCCCTCTGCATACGGGAGACAGTTGTATAGCTTGGTCTCTTTGAGGGGCCCCTGGCCGTGGGATCAGGATCTACCCCCTGTGTATGAGCTGGCTTTCTGGAGCCCATTACCTATGATGGGGTTGCCTTGCTCAGCCTTGATGCAGCGGGGAGGGGCTTGGTCCTATCTCAATTGAATGTACCAGTCTTTGCTGCTCCCCATGGGAGTCTATACCCTTTTGGAGGAGGGGATGAGAGGGTGGCCTCGGGGGAGGGAAGGCTGGGGGGAGTGGGGAAAGGGATGAGAGGGTGATCTGTGGTTGATATGTAAATGAATAAAAAATTTCTTAAATAAGAAAAAAGAAATTTGGAGGTTCAGAAACGTTACCAGATGAGAGCATTTCAAGACACATACAATGTATATCTAGCACATTAAGTGTCCCAAGTGTCTGCTCTAATAGCTTCTTAGACTGTCATACATCTTATCAATGTCAATTTCTTTCTTGATCTTCTCTCCCTTGTCTTCCTGTCACATTCCGCAGCCTGTGTTTGTTTTTATCTGTCTATCATTTTGTCATGTCCAGTCTTGTCCTTCTGTCCTGGAGGGTAATAACACTTACCTGGAAGGACCACACCTTTCATGAAGGCTGCATACTCTCTAAAGGCTCAGCAGTCCAACGTCAACATCTGCTGGGATTTGAATATAAAATGTCAACCATAGTCTTCTACTTTTAAATACTTAGTGCCCATCTGGTGGCACTGTTTTTAAAGGTTGTGGAACTTTTGGGACATGGGACCTAGCTGACAGATGTAGACTACTTGGATGAGCCTTGAGTGGCATAGCTAGGTCAAGATTCTTGTTGATCTCTGCTTCATAGTCAGCACCATGCAAGGAACTGCTGTGTGAGCAGCCGAGCTGGCCCAGCCATTTCATGTTCTCCACCGCGATGGACTGCAGTCTCTCCAAGCACAAGCCAAAACAGAACCTCTTTACTTCTGTCAAAAGTTGTCACAGCAAAGAAAAAAAGCTAACCAATATAGCTCCATTTTAGACAGAAATCAGATATCTGCTGTTCTAATAGTAATTTCTATTATATCACCAACATGTACATTAATTAATAATAATTCTATCTATTTCTCTCTCTGTGTATGTATGTATGTGTCCCTGTATAATATACACATGCATATACCCACATAGTATCTATATATAAAATTACGTATACACATACACAGATATTGCATTTACAAATGTCTTATGAGCCTCGATTTGTTTTGATTAAAGTGTCCTTATTTGTAAAGTTAGGTGTATATAATAAACTCTAATACTACATTCAGCTCCTCCTCTCCAAAGTTACTTTTAGTGTATGTGTATATATATATATATATATATATATATATATATATATATATTAGTGTGTGTATATTATAAGGAATGTATTCGATTGATAAATATTTGTATTAATTTTCACATTTATATATATTAGTGTATATATGTGTATGGGGATATTTCTGTGTATATCTGATAAAGCATGTATTAGATTGTTAAAGATTGGCATTCATTTGTACTTTTATATATTAGTATATATATTTTATATATATGTATTTTTTGTGTGTGATGTTTCTGTGTATATATGGTAAAGCATATATTACATTGTTAGGGTTTGGTATTAATTTGCACATTTAGTTGAATGTTTTTTAATCGTGTTCTCATGTCAAAAGAAGGTGTCTGTGCTGTTCTGTGACTGTGAAATGTCACATTGTTATAGAATTATCTTGAACTCTAAGAGATAATAAAGTTTCTATTTTGGTCTTTAAGAAGAATTATTGAGTCTACTTTCCCTTAGTGAACCTGCTAGATCATTGCTCAATGCCAAAGACAGAAAAACCGGCTCTCTGTGTTCGCACGTCCTTGATATCCGTCATTGACCTGTCCTGAGAGGTCAGCTACCAATGTGCTTAATTTCATGGTCAGCTGGAGTGAGGTTTTCTGGGGTTCATGAACATGGGCTGAGAGTTCGCTGGGTCACCTGATGGCATCATGAAATAGTAGGAGATAATAAGATTTCTGGAGGTGACATTAATTTTCACAGCCTATGACATCTGAAGAAGTATACCTAGATGAGTCTGGCCTATGTGGTAGAAAATACATCAATTTTTTATCAACTATTAGCATAAAGGAACTAAAATATGAGGAATTATTTCAAAACTAGGCAGAAGGTAAAAAAATCTTTTTCCGCAATTTGATTTGATTTCTGTGAATTCCATTTTCTGTCTTTGTAAAGATGTATCTTTCCCACTGGTAAAGCAGAATGAAGATCCATCTAGATGTCAATCAGCCGCAGGAGCCTTGTCGTCAATGCAGCTCAGCTTTTCACAGCTTCAGCCTTTACCTTGTGAGTGTCCTTCAATCCTTGAGGGCAATGAGACTGACCCTGAAGGACTGTTTTAAGGACTTATTTAGAATTCTAGGCACTCGAGTGGTGAGAGGCAATGTTACTGATATTCATCCCTGTCCTCCTACATTTTCCTCTCTTACAATGTTCCATCTACGGCTAGAATTAGATCATCAGGTTGCTGAGGCATATAGAGAGCATCCCCTTTTACCTTTGCCAGGACACTTTCTAGGTGACAGGGAGATATTTTCATTTTTATCTTCAAACAAATATTTTATTATTTTCACTTTTAGTTATGCCTGTGTTGGGAGTAGGGGCATGAATGTATGTGCCTGCAGAGGTGAGAGATATTGGACACTCCTAGGTATAGTTTCTGGTGGTTGGGAACCACCTGATGTTGGTGCCAAGATCTGAACTCAGATTCTTGGCAAAAGCAGTGTGTACTCCTAATGACTCCAGTCCTAACTAACGATGGCAGCTTTATCAGTTCAGGTGCAGTCAGAAAAACAGAGCCTGGCAGTGATCCAATGGGGGTGTGTGTGAGTTATTAAAAAACTAAATGAAATGGAAAGGACCTTGGAGACAAGAACCTGAAGGAAGCCTCCATGGCTCTGATGCTAGAACTTGTAGCTGTAAATTTCCTCTAGTCCCGCCCGGCTCCTGCAGCCCCATGTCCTGCAACTGTTCAGACCCAAATAAACACACAGAGGCTTATATTATTTTTAAACTATGGCCATGGCAGGCTTCTTGTTAGCTAGCTCTTATATCTTAAATTAACCCATTTCTGTAAATCTACACTTTGCCACATGGCTTGTGGCTTACCTGTACCTTTACCTTTTGCTCCTCCTGGCAGTAGCTAGCAGCATCTACCTTGCCTCTTCCCAGAATTCTCTTTGTCTGCTTATCCAGCCTATACTTCCTGCCTGGCTACTGGCCAATCATCATTTTATTTATCAACCAATCAGAGCAACACATTCACAGCATATAGAACAACATCACCCATCAAGAACTTAAGGAGGGGTAGTGTCACAGAGCCCAAAGCCGAGGCTACCCAGAGTGAATTGGAACCAAAGCAGAGGCATGGTATTATAGGAGAATACTCTTATAACCAAGATGGAAGGAGATAATGACTGGCCTCACCCAGCACACCCTCCTGCTGGCTGAAACCAACTGGATGCCTGTGGTATGGAAGTTTTGGAAATGTAGCTTGTAGAGACAGCTTGTAATTAGAGCACAGAACAAAAGAAGGGCCAGGAATGGTTGGTTAGTGAGCAAGCTGCCAATCACTTCCTCTATAATTGTTGCCTCAGTTTCTACTTTTGCATCATACTAAACAAACAAACAAAATCCCATCATAAAATTCTTGCCAAAATTGGTTCCCCTCTGAGAGTCTTTCAATGAAACTTTTACCAGTGAGTTAATGCTTCATATTGCCTACAAGCAAAGCCTGCCAGCAGTGGTTACAACTGAAGAGCTAAAGCTAGGACCCTGAATGATGGGGCCACAGGATGGATTCATTTTGATGCAAGCCAATAGGTAGCAATGCATGGAAACTCCTCTTTGGCAGGATGTTTCAGACCTAGAGCCAAATAGAGGAGCATTGCCTATGAGGCTGAGGATAAAGGCTCTTAAGAGCAGATAGAGTCTTTGCAAGTAGTACTCTGTTTCTTAATTATCTAGGGTAAGCCCTAGCTTTGCAGGATAATAACAGGAGGCATAAGACATGCTCACTAGTGTTAGAAGTCATATTCAATTCCAAAAGATTGAAGCCTAGTCATCAGCCACTGGGTGAGGGTCCACTGCATGTTCTCAGGAGCCTTCCCCATGGGAACCAGAAACTGAGCCTTTACTGCTGCTATTATTACAAGTGGGAGTCAGTGACATCAGAGAGGAAATATCCAACTGCTGCCTGGGCATAGGCAATAGAAGCTTTTCCTGGTTCTAAGTCTTTGTGGATGCGACTGATCCAGGCAGCACAGAGAAAAGCCTTCCATGTAGAGAGTGGAGAATGTTAAGGAAAAGAGAAAAATGTATTAAAACAAATCTTAAGTTCCAGAAAGGTTGAGCTTGTTGCTGGTCCTGGTTTTATGAAACTATAATAGAGTTGTCAGGTTAAGCACATAAAATGCAGGGTACTTAAGAAAAACTGAGTTTCAGATACACATGTTTAGTGTGAGTATGCCTCCTCTGATGTATTTTAGCTAGTATCTGTTAATTGTGTTTTGCATATAAAAATATGTTCAAAAGGTGAGAAGTTATGATTCTTAGTGTAGGTTTTTTGTAAAGTAGACTGACCAGAGGGCATTTTAAAAATAATTTTTATGTATCTTTTGAAAATTTTAAATGTGTATATAATGTATCCTGATCATATCCATCTTTTATTCTCCCCCTCAGTACCCCTGGGGTCCCTCTTTAACATATATTTTTCTACCAACTTCATTTCTCATTTTATAAATTTAAGTTTCATTTTTCATCACTTTTTTTTAAAACACGCAGAGTCTAATTAGTGCTGCCCATATGCACATTGGTATGAGATCATCCACTGGGGCACTAAAACAATCTACCAGTCACTGAACTTGTAAAGAAAAGTGACTGTCCCTCCCCTAGCTCCTCTGATAGGGATGAAGCCTCAGTAGCCCTTCCCCATTCATGTTGAAAGTTTTCTTCTTTTCTTTCTTCTTTTTGGTTTTTTGAGACATGGTTACTCTGTGTAACAACTCTGGCTATCCTGAAATTTGCTTTGTAGACCAGGCTAGTCTTGAACTCACAGAGATTTGCCTGCCTTTGCCTCCTTAGTGCAGGATTAAAGGCGTGTACCACCACACCTGGCATCAATAAATTCTTAATTGATTTGATCTTGTGCAAGTCTTGTGCAGGTAACTATGGTTGCTGTGGGTTTGTGTATGGGATTCTCACATCACATCCAGAAGATAGCATTTCACAGAACTCTTCCCCATTCTCAGATCTTACACTCCTACATCTTCTGTGATGTGCCCTGAGTCTTAGAGTGAACAGCAGGTTTATATATAAGTGTGCCATCTATGGCTGAGCATGCTGTTTCTCAGTCTTAGCACCATTCACCATCAATTACATCCCACTACAGTAAGAATCTTCTCTGACCAAGGTTGAGAGCTGCATAAATCTATGGACAGTAACATATAAATATTTGGAGGCAATTTGGCAGCATTACTGTTTAGCAAACAGTAGCTCTATATTGCTCCCAGGGCCTGTGATCTCCATAACTATTGGCTTTGACCTTGATTACAGAATCAGGCATGAATTCCCTCCTGTGGAGTAGGCCTTAGGTCCAACCAATAAAGCATTGATTATTTCCATAAACAGATTTGTCACTATTACACCAGTGGGTCTTATCTGGCATGTTGGTATGACATGACAAAAAAAAGGGGGTTCAGTATTGGTTAATACCGTGGAGAACATTCTTTTAGAACAATGGTTCATAAATTTCGTACGTAATAGGCAGGCTACTAATTATTCTCACGTTTGAGCGTAACATGGTCTCTAACCACTCAAATATGTATTATGAGACAATGAAGGCTTCACTGGGAGGAATTGGCTACTTCCCAATCAAACTTTATTTATAGCAATGGGCAAAGAGCACATTATCTTGCTTTGCTAACTTCTACTTCTTTTTCAATAAAGATTTTATTAATCTTGTTATAAAAACTGCATTGGGACTGGCAAGATTGTTCTATGGTAAAGATATTTACCACATAAGCCTGGAGACATGAGTTAAATACGCAGATGTAAATGTGGAAGGAGAGAACTGACTCCATGAAGTTGTCCTATGACTTCCACATATGCTGTGGCACAGGCGCCATCTTGCTTTTGCAAAATAGTAGTAAGTAAAAAAAATTATAAAAATAATAAAAATCAAACAACCCAATCAAAAAATGGGCAAGGGCCTAGATGTATCTTCAAAGATGACATATAAATGGTCAGTGAAACTATTAAAATATATGTAACATTGTGAATAATTAGGGAAATGAAAGAAAAACCCCAGTGAAATCCTTCTTCATACTCATTACAATTTAAAAAAAAAAAATCAAACAAAAATGTAGTGAAATAGAATAAAACCACCAAAATTGCATGTGTTGGTAAAGATAAGTTAAATTGGACCTCTGTGTACTGATGGTAGGGATGTAAAATAGAATATCCACTATGAAAATAGTATTTCCTGAAGGCAAAAAACCAACCAACCAAAAACAAAAGAACAACAGACTTACCATCTAACCTGGAAATCCTGCTTTTAGGAGAATATCCAAAGAACTGAAAGCCAGGATCCAATGGTTATTTTTATTTTCTATACAGTATATTTTGATCATATTTTTCCTCCCCCAACTCTTTCCAGATCCTCCCTAACCCACTACACACTTAACTTCATGTTCTTTCTCTCTCTCTAAAAAGAACAAATAAGAAAACAACCTCCAAAACAAAAATCAAACCAGACAAGGTTAAAAAAAATAATATCCAAAACAAAGCAAAGCCAAAAGTGCACACGTACACAAATAATGGAGTCCATTTTGTCCTACAGGCATTTGTCCATCCATAATTGTAACGACATTATTCGCAACAGTTAGAAATGTCTGTTAGTATATCACACACACATATGTACACACACACACACATTCATGCACATACACACAATGTTTGGTAATATTCTAGCACTGTGACAAAAATGCTTAGAAGAATCAACTTGAAGGGTAAACATTTCAAAGTTCCCGGACTGCTTTTAAGTGGAGCATCATGTAGAGAGGATAAGGCAGTGGAAGGCTGCTCATCTCATGTCAACTAGGATGAAGACTCATGTTTACTACAAAGCTCCTTCCCTTGAGCTCATAAAGTTTAGGAATCCATCAAAGGATTAAGCCATTCATGAGGTTGGAGCCCTTATGATCCAATCACCTTTGTGTGAACATTGTTGCTCTTGGAACAATGTATGCAACACATGAACCTTTAGGATGCCATTTCAGATGGGGACTATATAAGAATGGGACTTGACTCAGCTTCCAAGGGAATTAAAATTGTGATATATATTATGACATCAATGGTTCTTGAAAACACTGTGCCAAATGAAATATGCCAGTCACTTTAGGACAGATGTATGACTCCATGTTCTTGGAGGACCTAGAATAAAGAAACAGACTGGATTTAGACCCATAGCAGAGTAGACATTATCAGAATATGAGGGAGAGAGGTTAGAACATTGTTCCTTAGTGAGTACAGAGGTTCAGTTTGGGAGGTCAAAAAACATCCTGAAGATGGATGGTGGTGACAGTTGCATGAATGCTCTTAACTCCATGAACTGTGTACTTAAAAATGGGAGAGATAGTACATTTTAAGTTCTTTATACTGGAACAAGGCTGTCTGTAAAGGTTCACATGATTAACTTGAACCAAAGGATGAGAAAATGTCCAAATAAAAAACAATTCTAACCAATCTCCATAGGATTACGACTTGTAAAACTACTTAGTTTTCTTAAACAAGGTATACCTTGAAGTATCACTATAGAACTTTCTCAGGTGTTATAGGAGACTGCACATCTGATCACAGTGTCTAGACTAAAAACATTTAGGAATGTGCTTAGGAATGGTGAAGAGCACAGCTGGGAAGGTCCTTGACTACGGTTTTGGATATCAGAAAATTTCTGTTTGTATAGAGTGGTGCTGTATGTTTATGTGGATGCATATGCGTGTAGAGGCCAGAGGTCGACCCCAGGTGCCATGGCTCAAGAACAACCCCCTTTACTTTTTTGAAGCAGAGTCTCTCATTGGCCTGGAACCACTGATTAGGCTAGGCTTGCTGGCCAGTGAGAATCCCAGTTCTCCACATCCCTAACACTGGGATTATAAATATATGCACCCTGCCCATCTTTTCTTACATGGGTTCTAGGAATCAAACTCAGGCCTTCATACTTGTACAGCAAGCATTTTATGTACTTAGCTATCTCCCCAGGCCAGTAGTGCCTTTTTGAATGATTTCTGCAAGCCAATGCAAGTGCATGGCCATATTCCTGTCATTCTGCTTCTTTCTCAAATGCTGCTTCTCCTGTCTAGCTTCTATCAATGCTTTGTAGAATTTTCTGGATTTATTTTTAACACCAGTCTTTTTCTACAGAGGTACTGTGGTTTTCACAATAAGAGTATGATAAGCCTGGGTGGTGGAGGTGCACGCTTTTAATCCCAGCACTCAGGAGGCTGAGGCAGGTGAAGCTCCAAGTTCAAGGCCAGCCTGGTCTACAAAGTGAGTCTAGGATAGCCAGGACTACACAGAGAAACTCTATCTCGAAAAGCTAAAACCAAAAGCAAACAAACAAAAGTATGATGAAATAAAAATTGAAAATCAGAATCAGAAAAGAGGTATGTTCTCTTTGTCTCAATAAGTTTTTTTCTGTTACATTTTTTAAAATTGTTTAGAGAATTTCATACATGAGCATTGTACTTACCTCATTTCCAGCCCTCTCTCTTTCTCTTCTAATTCCTCCCATGTCTTCCCCACTCCCTTTCAAATCAATGATCTCTTCTTAATTGTTGTTTTGCACGTGTGCGCGCGCGCGCGCACACACACACACACACACACACACACACACACACACACACACACCTCTGAATCCATTTTATGTTGCCTATGTGTATTAGTTTGATGCTGACTGCTTGGGAACAAGCACTTTTTATATTTATCGCCCTAAGAGTTTTACAGTTTGAATATCAACAGTGTGAAAACTTCCTTGTATCAGGCCTCAACAGATTGATTTTTCTAAGGGCTTGAAGTTATTTGGGACCCTTGTGTTTGACCCTGGCCTGTGGAGGCACCATTATGTGAAAATGGGTTTCATTTGTAGTAAATTGTAAAATTATATCTGCTTTTGAGATACACTAGATGCTCGGGCTATTGACAGAATTTGATGTAGACTGAGAAAAGCTATTTTGGAATTATTGATGAATTGGAACAAAGTGCTTCTTCCCATTATGTGATAATTGATCTATATAAATAATATTGAAGCAGGGTACACAGACAGAAAATATATACATGCACCCTGTATATGTGATTCTTTCTCTGTCCTTTATATGCACTATTTTGCAATAAATCGTTTTCAAAATACTTGTCCACTGATTTTGCTGTGTTACTTGCAATGGAAGCTTTCCTGGCTAACAGTACCATTGAAAAGTTTCAGTTCTTCTTTTCAATAGTGGAAAATAAGAATCGATTTGTGCGTTGCTTGGCTGCTTTTCTCAGGCCCCTTCTCTGGTAGCCTTGGTATGCCTTGGTGCAGCCCTAGTCTCTCTCCCTTTGCTCTCTACCTGTCATTCCTGCCTATAATCCATTCTCTTCCAGTGGGACTGGCCCCAGAGTGGCCACTGTCAATTGCAAATCACTTCCTATCTCTTCTGCCCAGTAGTCTTCTGTGGCTCCCAGAAGTTTGCAGAGTAAAATGCTATTTCCTTATCTCTCTATTCTATTATTTTTCATTATGAATACAATTTATTAGTTATTTGGGACTTCATACATGTTTACAATATATTTGATCATTCACTCTACTCCTCCCTATAGTTCCTCTTAAATCCACCACCCATATACTAACCCCCACTGTTTACTTCATATCCTTTGTTTTCTATAACCCACTGAGTCTAGTTGATGCTGCCCATACATGCATGAGTATAGAGCCATCCACTGGAGTGTGCTCTACCTACCTAGACCATATCCCTAGGGAAGATTGATTATCCATCCCCTCGCAACTATCAATTATCAGCAGCTCCTCAGCTAAGATTGGGAGTTTGTGAGCTCCTTCCCACTCTATATCATAATATTGTTAATAAATAATAACAATCACAGCTACTATGAGTTCATGAGTACAGTGGTCACATCATATCCAGAAGACACTGTTTCATTTTGGTCCTCTCCAACCTCTAGGTTTTACAATTTTTTTGTACTCCCCAGCAAGATGTGGACTACTCAGCCATAGTTGAAAAATCAATATCGTACCCCTTCTTCCCAAAGCCTAGTCTCTCCTTGTATCACATTTCTATATGCAACATAATTGCATGTACAATTGCAATACCTCATTGCCCACTCTTGCACTATGCTTTGGCTTATGTTGCTTGGACCTACCTAAAATGCCTTTCTTCATCCCCCTCATTTTGCTACTCCCTCTCTTTCCTAGTCTCCCTCTCCCTGTCTATACTCCCTATGTCTCTCCCACTTCCCTCCTTCCCTCCCCTTCTTCTTCCTTGTTAGCAATCTCTAACTTTTGTTTTTCAGGTTGAAGCAAGTATACTCGCACTACTCTTCCATCGATCAGTTGGTAACTTGGAGGACTGCAGTAGGAAATAGACTTCCAAACCAAGATGGTCACCACCATTTTCTGTCACTGTGTTCATTAGACCTTTTGTTATCCTTACACTTGTTCACTTCCCTAGGCAATAGGGCTAAGCTTTCTGGCTAAGGGGGTGAGTCAGAGAAAGATAGTACATGTATAGTGTACATACAATATGAATTTGAGGATGGTGTGATGGCCAATCTTACCAGGGTTCCAAGGCACAACTTCAGGGTTTCAATCTTCTCTTTTGAATTTTCTGAAAGGAACCCTTTCCATAATCAAAGATTATTCTGCTATCAAACTGCAGGAGGAACAAGGTGATAGGCTACTTTTTCAAATGAGAGGGTGTGTGTGTGTGTGTGTGTGTGTGTGTGTGTAGAAAGGGGACAGGGTTGCATTCCTGACCTTACTACCCTTTACCAGAAAGGTTGAAGAGTATTTTATACAAGACCTGCCCTCTCTACTTCATTGCCAAAAACAACCATAGCATAATGTATCTGTATGTCAGTGTGATCTATTAGAAATATGGAGATGTGTGATGGACAAATGCTTTTATTTTCTAAATTTTCACTTAAATGTCTGTGCTTTACCGCTCCTGATGGTCTTTCCTGACGTAGGATATGGCATCTCTCAAAAAAAAAAAAATACTACTCTTTCTATCTAGCTGACTTATCTTTCCCACTCAGTCTACCTGCTGGTGCCAGAACAATCTTCCTGATTCATAGCTTTGCAGGTGTTGCTTAATCGATCCAAGGCCTTCGGGGGATCCCAGCTATGGGTAGGATAGAAGCCAGATCCTGGGTCTGGCATGGTGCATTCTGCATTCATGAAAGTCCCGCCTCTCTCATTATCTTATGGGTTTTTCTTTCTTCATTATCCTTTTTTCTACCTTTATCAGAGTAAATGACAAGTATACAAGATATAGTATATGAGACTATCTTGTGATGTGAACCCAATTCTAGGTAGCTCTGAAGAGACAGCTACTGAATATATGTGATCTGAGGAAGAGAGGTGACACAGTTCCAGTCACAATGTGTGGGGTAATGGTTGTCCCAGAAAATGTGATGGACGTACATAATCATTGCACAAATGAATTATGGCAGGAGCCAACTGGTTCCCCTAGCTCTTCCCTTAGGAGGTTAATATGATAGAAGGGGTTTCAGTGGGTAGAAGTGGTAGGTTACAAGGAGAAGATGTAGATAGAGATGATCTATTATGTATCTATAATTTCACTCAAAAGAGATGCTAGGAATTCTGAACCTCTGGTACCCTAAGGAGGTAAGCAGTGAAGGTGTAATGTAGGTAACTATGGATGATGGAGAATCAGAATAGATACCTAAAACAGAAAAGAGCATAAAAGATACCAATATATCTTCTAGTCTGATGTTCCTAATATCAGGGGAAAAAAAGACAGAAAATCAAGGGGAGGCTTGGAGAAACATATTAAAGGGCTCAACTTTAAGGACCTAGTGGGATATTCCAAGAGAGGCGTCTGTGTTTGTCTGGGGAATACGCATATGGTTGTTGGAGAAGTACTTAAGTGGCAATGGAAACCTATTAGTTGGAGGAATGGATGGACTGGATATTGAGGTGCTTATGGAGAGACCATTGTTCTGTGTTCTGTAGTCCACCAGAAGCAGCTACCCTGCCTTGATCACGCCACTCTCCACATGCCCTTTGCTTTTCCGGAATGTGAATTTTTAATGTTTGAGTTTGCCAAGCATTTATTAGGCACCGAGCATATAGGAAACTTTTTACCACTTTAGTGGCAGTGGGACCTGGGAAAATGGAGCCCAAAAATGAGGTGGACTAAAGTCTCATGCAATAACCAACTTTATTCAGAGCATCTGGCCATTTATACTCTGAGGATTAAGAGGAATCATGTGAGTAAATTGTACAATCACAAGGGCAAGCCACATGTAGCAGGCAAGCCGCATGTGGCAAAAACAGGGTTTTTTTCCCCATAGAAGTATATGAACAATAACAATAGCAAGTTTTAATGAATAATCTGAAGTAAACTCACTCTTATCTGCTGTACCTGGGAGGGGAATGAAAGCACAATCCAAGAACAATTCCATGCTTTTGAAGAAACTGAGAGTGCAAGACTTTTGTCTTGTTGTCTTGGAGTTTGCTCATAAGCAGTCAGATATTTCACAGGATATCATTCTTGAATAGTGTTCTGAGAGGAGACTGTTGGGTGGATTTGGGGCTAGAAGCAGTTTTTGCATCTTCTGATAAGCTATCTCGAGTGTCTTCTCCAAGTCTCAGTTCAAACGGACTCTTCTCCCCTTTAAATCTTTGGGGCCACTACATTGTGAGTATTTAAAACAGCAAGTCTTATGTATGCATTTACCTTGCATAACTCCACTGCATTTGTCCATCTAGACCTGCAGTTCTCAACCTGTGGATTGACCCTCTCACGGGGGTCACTTATCAGACATCCTGCATATCAGATATTTGTATTATATTCATAGCAGGTAGCAATTTATAGTTATGAAGTAGCAGCAAAAAATAATTTTATGGCTGGGGGTGACCATGACATGTGGATCTGTATCAAAGAGTTGTAGCATTAGCAAGGTTGAGAACCACAGCTCTAGACAGTGGTCTCCTTAATAATCATGCTCATTCCTTGACTCACATTTTCCCAAATCCTCACACAGTGCCTTGTACAAATAACGAACAACTGTTTGGAGGTCCTGGCAGTTCTACTGCTATTTACTAGTATTATTGTCCACTCTCCTCCTACCAGCAACATTTTTTTGTAGTCTCTGAAGGTTCTAGTTCAATGACTCAGAAGTCTAGATAAAAATATGACTTGTTATGACTGATAAATTACAGAGACAATTTTATGGAAGGGATGCTTCCCTTCACCTTGTCACTCAATGGAGCTGAAGTGCTTTCTGCATGCTAAATATATGAAGATGCTATAAACATTACAGCAGAGGATGAAGTAATAACTGATAATTAAGTAATTAATCACCCTGCTCAACCCAGGGTACAGTTGTTGATGATGAAAATTGTTTTCTTTTTTTATAGTGGCAGATATTTAAAAAGTATCTGGATTATTCTGAAGGATTTGTGGGTCTGGAATTAAGGACACATGAACAGTAGAGGCTGAAGGACAGGAACATACGGTACAAAAATGGTTTCTTGTCCAGGGCTAATTGTAAATGACTAGTAGACCCTCTCAAAGTACTGGTTTGAACTGGGTGAAAGGTGGGTGCTGGGATAGTGGAGAGTGTCTTTCATAGAATTTCATTGAACTAAAGCTTAGTATCTCTAAGCAACTTACTATATGGTATGTGTTTACCCTACCCCTCTGCCTTACTGGGAAAAAATAGGGATGTCAGAGACCCTTAGCATAGTTCTGGTGCTAGAAACTGTGTCTGATTTTCTGTTTATTCTTCCACATCCCACACTGAAGAAAGATGCACTCATACATTTTTCCAGCCTATTCACTTAGCCAACAAATTGAATGTTGATTTCTTAACAAACTAAATAGTTAGTTTTCATATCTTTTAGTTTTCACCAGTGTGGAGTTTCCCTGGGGAATGACTTCACTCACATTTTAATGCAAAAACAGCTCTGATCCTGGTAGAATTCTTTAACCAAGATGGCTAATACTGAGTCTTTTGAATTTTAAAATAAGCAGAGGCTAATTCATGAATTTACTCATTTCTTTATTTTAATACCCTTAGAACATTCTGGTAGATATTAAGTCTTCAGTTAACTCACATATCTGTGTCCCCAGAGTGTTTTAAGTCTGGATATTAAATACTCCAATGCAAATTGCAGAAGAATTCCAGCTTTAAATTTAACTTTTCAATGTTTTAACAGGTATATCCCAGGTATATAGGACTGTGATTCGTGGAATACTTGTAATTACTGTTATGTCTATAAAATTTAGATGGATCTATTTGATTGGATCAATGCTGTTCAGCTATCCTTTTTGGAGAAGAACACTACAGAAGACATACATCCTGTCTTCTACCTGATGTGTGAATTTTGGTAAGTCCCACATAACTTCTGTTTTTATCTTTGTAGGTCATGATAAGCCTATCTCTTAGGTGGCATGGAAATCAATTTAGTATTGCAATGAAGATCATATCACATCTATTTTAGTTATCTACCATTCTGTAGCAAATGGCCCTCATTATTCTGTGAAAGAAAATATTATGTCATCTTCCATGACTGTCTGCATTGGCTGAGTACATCTCTATTCCATGTTAAATTGAAATGTGCTTATTTGGGTACCAGAAAGTTCAAGATGACACCTTTACATGGATGGCATTTGGCTTTGGCATGAGCTATGAGTT
Organism: Peromyscus eremicus; assembly: GCF_949786415.1. NCBI lineage: Eukaryota > Metazoa > Chordata > Mammalia > Rodentia > Cricetidae > Peromyscus > Peromyscus eremicus. The sequence goes on along the minus strand of NC_081418.1, from coordinate 123,062,356 downwards.
GGAGAGCTATTGTCCAAATCATCTTAATTCTTCATGGAACCTTTCTATGGGATTTGGCAGATGCTTTCTGAAAGAGATGGTCTTCTCAGTGCTCAACAAAGAAGGAAGTAAAAGCTGCCAGCTCTCTAGATACTTGGATTTGAAGTCTCAGAATGGCATTCCTTATCCTGTTGGCCCAGCCCCTCATCCAACTATCCGAGATACAGAGGATGGAAAATATTTCCATCTCTTCAATAGTGACATGTTAACAATGAGAAATGGAATTACTGAAGCCATTGGGTATTCACTGTGATTCACTTGTGTCTAATATAAAATCTATAATCCATATCAGTGGATTTCTAAGGATTGATTCTCATCAGCTAACACCTCCACCTTTTTCATTTTGCTTCATAGAACAGCTTGATCTTCAGCAAAGGCAAATCTTGTTACCATTCCAGGATACCACAGCTTGCTAATTCCTTCTTTTAGAATATTCTTGCTCTAAATTGTAGCATAGCTTTCTAAGTTTATTATGGTCTTTCCTCAAACGACACCTCCTCAGAGGGTTTTTTTCATGATTATCTCATCAAAAAAATTGTATGTTCTTGTCTGTTTCTCTTGTCTCATATTAAACTAACTTAATTCATCTAGTTTTCCTCATTCTTATAACTTTTTTTTTCTTTCAAAAAGTGTAGGAGGATGGCTCAGTGGGACAATACACTCTGAGCATGGTCAAGATTTTTAGTTCCATTCCTAACATTCAAAAAATAAAAAGAACACACACACACACATACACACACACACACACACACACACACACACACACACACACACACACAAACTAAATAAATACCCAAAAGGAAGAAAAGCAAATAAAATATTGGAGAAAAGCTCCATTTTTTGTTATAATTTACTACATTCCATTAAATTTCTTTTTTCTTTTTTGTTTATTACCTTTCTTGAACACCATGACCTAACATCAATTAGGGTGGTAACTGTCTTACCAAACATTTCTAGTTTCTAGGAATATGTCAAAACACAACATGTGTATATGTACATGCATGTATTAATATAGTTTCATATGTATATGCATAGCAATAATTAACTAGATTAACTTGAATAATCTTTGTAAACCATCTAGAGTACTGTTATTGTTGCTGGGTGAAATTTGTAATTCATTCATATCTTTTCGACTAATTCATGTTGTTCATAAAATACTTAATGTACACTGTATTTAAGATAGAGCTAACAATTACATTTTTAAAAGATAGTTTAGATGCGTGGTCTTGATTTATAAGTTTATTGTTAGACCTTGTCTAAAAGATGATGAGGTCTGGTGTATTATTATTCAGAGTGTCCGTTTAAATTGTATTATACAGAATGGCCTTTCCAATTCATAATTTAGCCCTATAATTCTATGAATTCAATCATAGCCTTGTGTCAGATTCACCCAGTGTGGCTCTAGGTGTTCAGTGCATCTTCCATTAGGGTTTGGGGATAATGGAAGATAATGTGACTAATGGAAGGTCCACTGTGACCCACATGTCCTCTCTATTTCTTTTCATTTTGTTAGCAATGTGGAGTTATGAGATAGAGCTGAAGACATTGGATTCTATATATATAAAACAAATGAAGTTCCTAGTATTTTAATTCTCCTATTTATCTAATGGCCAAAATAGAACCACTAAGGAAGGGGAGCATGGTAATTATTTGCTTGGTATCAATCAAAATATAAGTTAACTGAATTAATATTTCAAAATGTTCCCTAGAAGATGATAGACCTGAGTTTAAACCCAAGCCAATGAGCTCCTTGGTCCAAATTATTTCCATCAGAAGGAGCTAGCCATGTTGACCTTGATACTATTAGCTTCAGAGAAGAGGAATAACCTTAGGGGTGAAAGTTCCAGATCCATTTTCAAAGTGAGATTGAGGCAGGAAATGAGGTAATTATTTGAACTGACACTGTTTTATATTAAATGCTACAGTTGGCTCCATGTAGAACATCTGGTTAACATCACATGCAAAATAAAACTTTCTCCCTGACAATTTTTGGCTCTGAAGCTTCCTAAAAAATGCTGGGTGATCTACATCCTTTGAATATTAATGAAACAAATTAGCTCCCAAAATGCCCTACTGTGTCTCAGCTCCAGGAACCAACATGATTCATTAGACTCCTGTTGATTAGAAATGTTGAAGGAGATTTTCTTTCTCTTCATTTTAATTAAGCACATTTGACAGGCTTTCTTGATTCCCAGTTGGCCAAGACTCCTACAGTGTGGCACAAGAATAAAATGGGACCCTCTTCTGCATAGATCTTACAGGTCTGTGTTGGGTTGTATGGCTTCTTGAAGGACCTTATGATGCAATTCCTAAATTGGTTTTGTATTTTTCTTTAGTTTTGAGATTTTAGTACCTGTATACAATGAAATATGATCATCTTTTTCTCAAGTTTCCCTTCCTACTCTCTCCATATTCCTCTTAATATGCCCCCTCCTAACTTCTCCTTTTCTTTCTCCTTCTCTTCTTTTACCTCCTCCTTTTCTTCTTCCTCCTCTTCTTCTTCCTCCTCCTCTTCTTCCTCTTCCTCCTTCTCCTCTTCCTCCTTCTTCTCCTTCTCCTTCCCTTCCCCCCTCTACCCTCCCTCTCCCCCTCCTCCTCCCCCTTCTCCTCCCCCTTTTTCCTCCATAACTCACTAAGTTCAGTTAGTGCCACTCATATGTGAACTTGTCTAGGGGCATCCACTGGAGCATGGGAAACCTACCATTGGCCATATCCTCATAAGGAAGGATAATCCCTACCTTATCAACTATCAATAGCTCCTCAGTAAGGGATGGGATTTGAAGATTATCTAAACCATCTATGCCAGGATGTGGGCTGGCTTGGTCACAGGTAACCATAGCTGTTGTGCACAATTGAGTGAAACAGCCATGCCATGTCCAGAAGTAATTCACAACATTCCTCCAATCTTACATTCTTTTTTTCTTCTTTAGTGTTCTTGAACTTTGGCTTGGGTTTAATTGGCTTCCCTTTTAGGGCCGAGCCCTTAGTCTCTTGTCACTTTGAACAGTTACCATATCTCCATTGACGTTTGTTACTCATAGTGAAAAAGAAGCTTCTCTGATTAAAATTGAGAGCAGCCCATGTCCATAGGAATAAATGTAAATATTTAAAAGGTAGTTGGGAATATCAGATCTGGTACTATAATCCTAGTTAGAAAACAAACTATGGCTGTGGAGGTCATAGGCCCTAGGGTAGAAGCTATTGCTGTTGTTTCATTAAATTCTTAAGTTTTAAGACAAATTGGATCTAAAGTTTTTATTCTTAAGGTAGAAGTAGAAAGAGAAAGGTATCTCCTATGGAATTACAAAAGCATAGATGGAGATCTCAAATTAGGTTGATTTGCTTGGAGAAGCCAATAAGGGATGTAAGCAAGAAGTAGAGTTTTTATCACTGTTACCCAGCTGAACCATACCAAAAAGCTTCTGTGTTTCATGGGAACATAGTTTATTTTCTACATCTTGATGGTTGGATATGCAGGCATTGAGGCACTGTGCAAGACCACAGCTGAGAATACAAAGCTGTGAGGAGCCAATGAAGATTTGATCGCTCTCTTTTATGTGAAACATCACATAAAATCATCCTATTTTTAAGTTGTGCTTTATCATGGTCAGTTTATAGCCCATGTACATTCCTTCATAGATTGCAGCAGATAGACATTGGGGATGAAGAGGTAGAAGAGGGATGGAAAGGAAAGAAACTTGTCTTTCTTTTGAACTTCTGGTACATCAGGCTCTCACAACAAGGATAGCGTGAGAGCTCTGAGCTTAGAACAATTAACAGTCTCCTGCCTCCAGGAAGCTTCTCTCCCCATAATATAGGTGCCCCAAGCATACCACAGAATACAGAAAGAGGTTTCTTATAGATACAATAATTAGTTAAGAGTCTGGTACCATGAAACCTTATGGGAGCAGAAATCAATAAAGCCTAACTCCTGTCATAATTGACCAGAGTGTGACCCAGGACCACCAGTCCAGCAGTTCACAATATTTATAGAGTTACTGTTTGTTCCAGATACTTGTCTGGGATAAACCACTTCCTTTCTGTAGGCTTCCCTTTCTTTCTCTTATCTGGGAGTCTCTTTATATGCAAAAGGGAGTAGAAACTCTACCTACTTGTGACCATGTGAGTGCTGCAGGTCATTTGTAGAGATAGAAAGACAAAGCTGTAGTTTGTGTCCCTAAGAAGCTTGAAGTCTATAGGAAAATCCAATCATCAGATTCAATATAACTTTGAATAGAAAGGTTCCATTCCCTGCCTTTTCTTCCATCTTACCTTTTTTCCTCTTTACCTCCTTCTCTTCCATATGTCTGATACACACTTCCCCCATCCATACATGAATTTTCTTTATAAATATTTAGTAAGGAACTATGTAAGAAGGCATTTATTTGGTTTCCCTTGCTGTAACTGAAAATCTTTGAGGCATTCTTGGTAGAATGTCTGAGAATTTTTACAGAAGTTGAAATGGAGAGGAGAAGAGGGAATCAAACGCAAAGGAAGAAAGCCAGAGATGTGCTTGCAGGATGGTTGGAGCAAGGAGGACGTTCTTCAAGGGGAAAAGTGAAACAGAACCTTCTGAGAGCAGCACACCCTATTCTGCCTGCTCACCTTAAGATTTACCTGGTGAATCTGCTAATGTCAAGCACTGGTGTCCTGCAACACAGCCTAGGATGGCAGCGGGGAAGGAACCTGGAGTGAACTGTTTCTCAGTATCTGTGGTATATGTCTCCATGGTGACAGCTTTTAAGCTTTTAATTTGATGTCAATGAAAAAAGGGAGAAGATATGAGAGGAATTGTTTCTGGATAAGAGCAGGAAAAAAATCTCAGAATCTCTCTACAAGGAAACCAAAAGTCACCCATATCCAGGCTTTAGCTATAGAAAGTAATGTTTCGGATAGGCTTCATATAGGCCACTGAAGGTCTAGACACATCTCTGAACCAGGCTCAGTAGAAATCATTCTTCCTAACCCACAACATCTTCTCTTCACTGGGAAAGACTCCACTCAGAACAGAATTGTATGCTTATACTACATCACTGCTAATTTAGACTCCAACATAAATTGATAATTAACTGTGTATATCTACCTTTTCCCATATCCTATAGATCAAGACTCTATGTTTCTATTTTGGAATACATTTTTCTCAATGTTTTCTGGGATCATCTTCACTCTAAAATCTGTATCATATAGTTTTTACTTTATTACTATTGTCATATATGTATGATGGGGAGGGTGTATGTCATAAGGAATCTCTTCTCTCCTTTCATATTTGTGTGGACCCTAAGGACTAATTCAGGTCATCAGGCTTGGTGGCAAGTGACTTTACTCAATGAGCTATCTCACTGGCTCTGTTCTATAATCTGACCCCCAGAGAAGGTCTCTGAGCACACCTGGCAGTCAGTCCTTTGGTATATCTTCTCATCTCCACCCCTAACTTCCTGCTTTAGCTGAATTGTTTTGTTTTACCTTCTTTTTACTATTCTATCCCAGTAGCAGTATTCTCTGAAAAATTTCCACGTCTTAATATCCCTCTTTCAAGGCCATAGTTATAATGTGTGTTCCTTCAAATGCAGCACAAAAGAAGCAGAACTGTCATATTTTAGATTCTCCAATGTACATTTCACTATCCTTGAAAGTGGGCTCCATCTAACAACAAATGCTATAGTTTAATTATAGCCAACATCATCTTTGAGTTGTTAAAACACGGCACTATTTATTCTATAAGTCAACAGGGAAACACCTGGGTCTTCTGTAAATTCAGTTTCTTTGTTCATATTTGTTAATCGAATGTATAAATGAACTGTGTGGCTTCTGTCTGATTATATTCAGTGAGCTGTGAAACTCAGTGCAGCTTCCTAATTAAAACATTACATGCATTTGGCACATAAGTGCTTGTTTGCGTCTACAAACACCGACACAAACACACCCTTCCAGAAGTAAACTCCATTTGCAAATTACAATATAGTGTTGCCCGTGGAGAAGTCCATCAGCCAACTCTAATTGTCACACCCATGTCACACATGGACTTACCATGTGTTTCCCTCATTATAAGATCTTCCTGTCTGTTTAGAATTCACCCAAACCTGTGTCTGATGATGTCTTTTCCACATGAAAATTGTGGAAGGATTTAAAGACAAGGGTAACATTGTCTATGAGCCTTCCATCTCCTGTATCATTATCTCTTTTATGGTTTCTTGAATGTCAGGGTTCTCAGACTTTTTATTATCAATATCTGTCTCTTTATACACATTCTACTTTCTCAGGCTTAAACTTAGCATGTATCAGGCAGATTCTGATACAATATTTCCCAGAACTTAGCAGCACGTGTGACCTTACTTCCTCCAGAACATTTTATTCTTTACAGTCTGCATAATTATTTTTAATTTCCCTTCATGAGCATAAAATTTCCCCAAGGACATGGTTCTTATTCCTCTGTGTAACCTTTTATTTTAGGTGTATGCAAATAGTAGATTTTTAACAAATGTGATAATTGATTAACTGTATAAGCATCCTTTCTCTGACACGCCTCACACATACACTGAAGGCATTAAAAAAATGACTAGCCTCAGTTATATTAGTGTACTCAAATGCTGTTTATCAGGACCTAGACAAAATAAAAATACTGTGAGGGCAAGTAAGATGGCTTAGTGGGCAAAGGTGCTTGTTGCCAAGCCTGGTGATCTGAATTCTATTCCCAGGATCCACATGGTGGAAGGAGAAAATGAACGTTGGGTTGTCATGTGACCTCCATAATAACATTATAGCAGGGGCTTGCCCTCACCACTTACCCTTCCCCACAAAATGAAGAAAGAAAACATTAGAAAGACATATTTAAGTGTTTTAATAAGAATCTTCACTAAATTTAACTTTTACTTTTTTCAAATCAAGACCTATTGATATGTTACATAGTAATAATGTATATTTAAGTCAATAGATAAGTATCTATCAACATACAATCTCTCCAGTTAGGTCTGCCTGACAGAAAAGGTAGAAATAAAATATAAATTGATCAATAGTGTTTTTCATCATTGATCAGTTTTTTTTTAATCTTCTTTTCTGTAGTCTACAAGAAGATTTTAAAAGATACTCAAACTTGAAAGAAATACCAGGCTGAGAATTAATTCTGCATGGAATATTTCAACCTTATCTTACTGAATTGACTCATATCTTTGGTAGATCTGAAATCTTTTATATTGTGAATTTCTTCTGGTTAAATTGTAGGCCACTGGCATCTGAAGGGTCAACTGGATCCAGGTGAACCTGTAGAGGTTTTTGGACCTTGTATCTTATTAGTATATGTGGTCAGCTCAAACTGTAGGTGGAGAGACCGTATGTTTCCAGTTGCCTATGTGCAAGAATGCATGTTGAGTTAAAGACTATGCTTGTGTCATTTCTGAGTTTGGGAATTTATTTATGAGCTATTAGGCTTAGGAAGCTCCTGTCTTCTAGTACTAAGAGCCTTTCAGTGTGAAGTTAATGTTGCCATAAGGGCACAACAAGAAGTCTTTCCCCACATCAAAGCCAAATGCCTAAATTTTGGACCTCCCAGTCTCCAAGTCTGAATATTCATTTTCTCTTCTTTATAAACGACCCAGTAAGTGGTTTCCTGTTACAGTAGCACAAAGGGAACCAAACTATACTGGAAGAGAAGGATATGACTATAGGAAGTATCTAAAACTGCCAAGGTTTCTTCAAAACTGGCTAACAGAGAAGTGTTAGAGCCTTTTGGAAGTGGATGTAGAAAAAACCCAAGCTATTGTCGATGATTCATTAGGGGTGATTCTGAAAAGGGCTCAGAAGAACATAGTCAAGAATGAAAGCCACATTCTTCTTGGAGATTGCGTGAATGTTCATGTGTAAAATGCAGATCATAAATGTGGACAGTAAAGGCCTTTCTCCTTCCTTCCCCCTCCTTCACTCCTTTCATGTATGCATGATATAGATAGGTAGGTGTGCACATGACTTGACATGCATGTGAAGATCAAGGACTACTTTCAGGAGTTGTTTCCACTCTACTGTATGGGTTCTAGCAGTCAATTCAGGTCATCCAGTTTGCATGGCAAGGACTTTTACCCACTGAGCCACCTTACCATCCCAGGAAAGGGCATTTTTTAAGAATCAAGGAGGAAAAATGTTTTGGAAATGGAAGAAAGATCATGCTTATCTGAAAGTGGCTGGGAACTTGGCTGAATTCTGAGTTCTTGGACTGTTGTTAAAAGCAGGACTCCATAGTAATGAACTAGGATATGTGGCAAAGTGTTCAAGATGCTATGTGGCTTCTTTTAACTACATACAACAAGAATTGAGAAGATAGAAATTATTTTAAAATGTGACTTGTGATTAAAAGTGAAGCAGAGCATAAGCATTTAGAGAAAATTCTCAGCCTGGCAACGTAAATAATAATTTTCAAAAATGATTAGGAGACAAAATCAAGAATGGTGACCCAAATTTCACGGGATAAGGAGATCAGTGAGGGAAGGAAGACAGTTTTACTAATTAGGACAACAGGAGTGTGACCCTGAGGATGTCAAAGGTCTTTGGGGGTGCTCTTCCCATCATAGGTCCAGAATTCTGTGGTCTTGAAGGAAAATGTTCAGGTCATGCACTGCCCAATGTTCCTTTGGATCCCTGTTGACTGAAGTGTAGTTCAAGAGTTCTCTGCTCTCTCCTCCAGTGTGCTGCTGCTCTGGAGGGCACAAGCTGTGAGCTTTTGAAGTACTAAGTGATGTAGAAAATACACAGACTCTCAAATATATAGCTCCCTCCACTTAGATTTTAAAGGAAATCTCTAAAAGCCTGAGGTCCCAGAGACCTGTCCCAGAGGCCAAATTGCCACAAAGAGTCCCACTGAAGTATTGAATGATAAAAGCAAGAATGTGTGCTGCCCAACTAGGAGAGCTGCAGAGTTTGTCGTTCTGTTTTTATTTTTGTTTTTGTTTTCAGGATGTGCTGGCTAGTTTTATGTCAACTTGACATAAGCTAGAGGCATCAGAGAGGATGGAACCTCAATAAAGAAAATGCCTCCATAAGATAGGGCTGTATGTCCCCCTTCCCCTACCCATCAATGCCTGGGGCAGGAGGGACAGCTGGCCCTGTGATCCTACGAGCAGAAAAGCTGTTCCTGACCCCCACCAGCTACAACACTTGGGAGAGCAAGCCCTGCACCTCGTCTGGGTAGCTCAATAGAGCCAACCTTGTTGACGGAGGTGTGGGTGACCCCAGGCCCGATGTTCTAAATGTGGGAGAGCTGTCCCCACTGTTCATCTGTCATGTGGCAGTGTAGGAGGGTGAGAGATACCCCCTCTTACCTCTCATCCCTTACCACCTGCAACAGATGAGAGATCTGACCCTCTCCCTTATCAGATGCAGCACTCAGGAAACTGGCCCTGCCCTTCGCCTAGGTAGCAGAGCAGAGCTACCAGGGGTCAGAGGTGAGGGTGACCTAGCCCCAATGTTATGAGCAAGGCAGGGCTAGCCCCATTACTCATCTAACATTGGTAGCATGGGCAGAGGAAAGATTCCCTCCCCACCACCTTCTGCCTATCAATACCTGAGAAAGATGTAGGAGCTGGCCCCCTGGGTTCTAAGAGTAGGGGGGCTGTCCCTGCCCCTCACCAGCTGCAACACTCAGGAGAGTAGCCCCTGTAACTCACCTGGACAACACAATAGAGCTTTCCTTAATGGTATAGGTTTGGGAGAGCTAACCCTGAGAGCTTGAAAGCAGGAGATCTGGCCTCACTGCTCATTGCTGCAAGAGGTGAATTAGCCAGGGCAATGCTGGAGAGATCACCTTGGTGGTGAGGACATGAGAGAAATGCCCAGCAAAACAACCCTGCAGCTGCCCAGGCCTAGGACCAAAATTATGACTTGGCCTACCCCAACATCCACCCCATCTATGATCTGCTAGAGCACGTGAAGGGACCTGACCCTCGGACCCGAAGCTGTAGGATCTCCACAACACAGGGCAACAACAGGATATCCAAGAAGAGGAGTGAGGACCCAGTATGGATAAGTGTAGTAGAAACCAGAGGCCTCGAACCAGACCAATGACTCTTTGCAATGAACACTTGCAAGCAAAGATATATGGACAAAGGGATTAACTGTGTGACTTACTGTGTCACACTGCAACTTCCATGATGAGATTTTTAATCCCCCCTTTTTCTTTTTTCTTAAATTTTGTTTTATTTTGTGGGGAGGTTCAGGGTCAGAGGGTGGATTCGAAAGGATAGGATGCAAAAGGTGAATGGGAAATGAATGGAATCAAAATGCATGATGTAAAAAGACACATAAAATAAATACAAAGAAAGAGAGAAAAAAGATAGGGCTAGATATAAGCCTATGGTGCACTTTTTAAATTAGTGATCAGTGTGGAAGGCCCAGGCCACTGTGGATGGTGCCATTACTGGGCTGGTGGTCCTGGGTTCTATAAGAAAGCAGACTGAGCAAGCTATGGGAAGCAAGCCAGTAAATAACAACCCTTCATGGCCTCCCCACCAGCTCCAGGTTCATGCCCTATGTGAGTTCCTTACCTTACTTCCTGAGATGATGAACAGTGATCTGGAAGGGTAAATCAAATAAACCCTTTCTCCCTCAAGTTGCTTTAGTCATGGTATTTTATCACAGCAATTGTAACCCTAACTAAGACATAGGAGTATCAAACAATTTCTGGTCCCATGTCCATCTGCATGCTTTTCAGAAGCCATGTGTGTCAGCTGTCAACTTGACAGAACCTAAAATCACCCGAGAAAAAAGTCTTCATGAGGAATTGTTTACATTGGGTTGGCCTGTGGGTGTGTCTGTTGGGGGGTTATCTTAATTAAGTGATATTGGAAGATGCACTGTGGGCAGCACCATTCTCTAGGCAGGAAGTCCTAACCCATGTAAGAGTAGAGAAATTGATCTGTGCACAAACACACAAGTCAGCAAAAGGGCATGCATGCCTTTGTTTTTCTACTTTTGACTTTGGATGTCGTGATGTAACTAATTGTTTTTAGGTTCCTGCTGCCTTGACTTCCTCTCAGTGATGGACAGTAACCTGGAATTGAGAGCTAAAATAAACCCTTTCTCACTTAAGTTGTCTTGTGTCAGGATGCTTTATCGCAGCAAGAGAAATGAAGTGAGAACAGAAGACAATACTCAGCAGCTGAGAGTTCCTGAAAAAGAAATCAGATCAATTTAAGAGCCAGAATCCCAAGATGTCTGTGTAGGATGTTGTTGTCCTCCTAAACAACAACAACAACAACAACAAAAAAACCATCTTAGGGTACTGAAGTATGAGAAAGGGTTGATCTAGGAGAGCAAGGAGATTTGGGGTACACTGAGGAGGGTTATCATGTGCTAGGTGCTGGGTAGGATCTTTATAATCTAGTACATCTTCTGCTTCTTTCTGCCTTGAACATCACAATTGATTTTGTCCTACTGGAGTGTTTGTGTGTGTGTGTGTGTGTGCGCGCGCACACACGTGCATGTGTGTACAGGTATATGTGTGCACATGTATGTGGAGGTCAGAGATGTTATTCCTCACACATTCACTGACCTAGAATTCACAAGGTAAGCTATGCTTGCTGGCCACTGAGCCCATGGGGTCTGCCCATCCGTGCCTTCCCAGCTATGGGATTATAAGTGTGCTCCATCATGCTTAGTGCTCAATTTTTTTTTTTTTAATGTAGCTTCTAAGCTTGCAAAACAATCACTTTACTAACAGAGCCATCTCTCTAGTCCCTGGGGCTAGATTTTTATAATACACAAGCATGTTATTTTTCTAAAAGTTAACCCTCAAAGCCATTTGCATACCATATGAACAGGACTAGAATAAGGGAGAACATTAGTTACCAGATGTTCTGCATTTTGCAGATCTAAAGGCAGACTCATTCTTTAGCGGTTAACATCTTCATTCAGGTGAGAATGTAGAATGCTAAGCTGGGACTGTGGGTGTCAAAGGGCAACTTATAAAGAAGCAGTTACTTTGGCAAAGCTGTTCTCAGCAAGACTGCAGGAGTTGGGTAGCCAAGGGAAATTGGAGACAACATTGCCTTCCTGTGTTTGGAAAGCAGGGTATTGAGTGCAAAGGGTGGTTCTCCCCTTCTTGGTATTGAATGTTGTTTTTCTTGTTGAGTTTTGAGATTACATGGGCCCCTCTATACTTTTCTTCTTTTGTGGGGTTCTTCTAAAATGGGAACTTCTATTCTCTGCTTGTCTCACCTCCCTGTTTTAAAGTTTGATTTCATAGGTTCACAGCTGGAGAGCAATTCACCTCAGGATGAATTATCCAGAGTTGCATCCATATGGTGTTTAGATAAGACTTTGGACTTTAGACTTTGAAGGTGATACTGAAATACATTAAGGTAGCTTGAGGATACTTCGATGGAATGAATGTATTTTCTCTGTGAGAAGGACATTCATTTGAGTGCCAAGGGGAGAATGCTGTGGCTGAAATGTAGATTCTAAAAATCCAGGTGCTGCATTTAAGAGGCCAGCAACCCACTAAATGTCTCCCAGAGAAATGGGATGAGCCTCTATTTAGACAGGGTTTATGCAACACTAGTTAACTGGTCCTTTGACTTTCTGTGAGGCTAAGAAGTTCCTTGCCATCAAATACCTGTGTCTTGACTTCAGGTGTGACAGCTTCCTGAGAAATAAATCTGTGACTTTACTTATTACTCAGTCCATTGCATAGTAGTACAAGACAGATGAAGGTACTCCTCAACACTCTGTTCTCTGCCCAAGGTTGGGGTCCATCTGCACATGCTTCTGAGATCAAGACATTCTAGTCTTAGCACACTAATATCTTCAATTATTCCTTCTCAAAAATATACTACAAAGGCCACTAAAGAAATTCAAGGAGTTGGGGAGTAGAGTCATTAAAACACATGCCCTCTGGTTCTATTATATACTCAATGAACCAGAATTTCCGAGGCTCAACCCTTAGTATGCATTGTATAGTTTCTATTCTCCATCTCCTCCAGGACATATGCAGGTGATTCATTAGTTATGGGAATCCTGGCATTCACTTTCTTTTTTTCCCCTCAATTACCTAACTAGAACTTTCTAGATTTAGCTTAAAAGGCCTCTATTTGAAAGACTTTTGTTATAAGAGTATATCTCTATTTCCCTAAGCCATTTGTGATAATATCCATCAAAAGCATATCCAAACATTATTGAGATTACAAAATATAAACTTCCATGATTAAAAAAATAAAATCCAGCTAGTCTGTTATGTGCTTGTGGAGAGCATAAAAGAGTCATCTCAATGGTGACGAGGTGGGATCCATTTCTTTCTAAGTGTTGGCTATTAAAGAATAACAATAATTATATGGTCAGTCCAGAGCCAGTAATTGTATAACAAGAGACACAATTAACACCAAGCTTGCAAACTATTATTGTAATGAGCATTTGATATGAAAGGATCATTATTTTTTTTAAAGGTAAAGGAGATGACTTAATGTACCAGTTGGTTTCCAAGGACATACTAAATGGCTTAATTGTCACTGTTTGAATTAGGTTTTGAAACTGTAATACAGATCTCTGAGGACTGACCTTTGTGTGGAGATGGGTGTCACCAGACAAAGAAAAGAGAAAATGGGAGACTCAGTGGGGACCTTGCTGGGTGCTTTGAGTTCATCTCATTGAAGCCACTTAACAAGTCCACTTGTAGTTGGTGGAATCAAGTTGTAGAAAGTGTTCAGGGTGCTAATAGGAACGAAACAGGGGCTTGTATAATGAAGGATCATCAGGGCTCTTTAACACCTGTCTTTGGTGATAGGCATGGGAGAAGGGACCCTCTGAGAACTGTAAACTTTCCCCAAGCCTCACCACTCCATTTAGAGAGATAGTTTCTTTCTCACCCTCTTCAGCCTACTTCTTATATATGGCTGCCTTCATCTTTGTTGTCTTGCCTAAGCTTCCTGCCTTGAATGTCCTGCCCTGGGACCCTTTCCTTCCTAATTCCTACCTCTCTTGAGTTTACTGCAGTTGAATCTTAACCAAGACCACAAAAGACAATCCAAAGAGGAAATACATTTATGGATCAGGAATTTTTAAATTATATTATAAATAAAAGGAAGCAAAATTAGTTCTTATTACAGTGGGACAGGATGTCTAGGACAGAATAGGCTTCATACTTAATTGCCTACAGGGGAGAATTCTTCAGCATGTCTTTCCAATGGCTATAGTTTTGAAAGTTGTAAAATGGCTTCCACAGATACAGATAACCCAGGAAGCCAACCTCAGGTTCTGCACAATGCATGGTTTTCTAAAACAGCATGCATTTTCTCCCACACATCCCAAAGGAAGTGTTCAGAACTGTCATATCTTCCTGCTTGTTCCAGAGTGTTTCACTCCAACTTAGGCATGTGTGAGCCCCAGCCATTTTTTACCCAGGCTGTCCAACATCAAACAGTAGTGTGACTGTGATTCCTGGAAGCAGTAGGCTAGAGTTTCATAAACTACACATTAGGTTTTATCTTTGCAAAGTTGACCCAAGTCTTCATGCATCTGCTCACCACCATGATGGCTTCTATCCTTTGAATCCAGAATGTCCTTCAAAGACTGGCATGCTAAAAGGTTTGAGTACTCTCTTAGACCTTCCATGCTTGTGATACATTACACACTCCTGGCTTGTGGTTTCAGAGGGCTCAGATCATGGCCTGAAGTGAGATATGAAGATGATAGATGGAGTTGTTTACCTTATGGTGTCCAAAAAGCAAAGACAGAGACAGGATAGGTCTCCCAAATTAGTGCTAGGAGCTCAAATTAACCTTCAGTGCCGTGGCCATTTGAGGGTAGACTATATATAAAGCATAGCAGCTGCCAGCCTGAGGTGTTGTTGGGAGGCAGGGAAGCCTTTAGGGGTGGGGCTTAGTGAAAGGAAGTTAGGTCATTGTGTTTTGCCTTTGAAGGGATTATTAGGTTCTGGTCACTTTCTGTCTCTTGGTTTTTCACATGCCATTAGCCTGTCAGTTTATCTACCATGACTTTTCAGTATGATGTTCTGGCCCCAAAGAAACATAGAAAGTGGCTCATGAACTAAAACCTCTGAAGCTGTGAGCCAAAATAAACTGGTCCTCTCTATAAATCGTTTCTGGTATTTTGTTACAATGCCAAAAAGCTGAGTGAGCTGGGGCTGAAGGAATGTATCCCAATGTGCTTTCCTTCAGTTATATCTATTTTACAAACAATACCATTGTATAAAGGGAAAACTGAGGTTCAGAGGGGTTGAATTTAATTGCCTAAGGTCACACAGTCAGTTCAAAAAGGATTTCACACCCATACAGTCTAAATTCCCAGACACCATACCTAACTCCTATATTCTCACAAATTGCTTTGTGTTTGGGAGACAAGCTCTAAACTACATCCATTTCGTAGGGTACGATGTATGTGCCAAAACCTGATCATTGTCAGAGGAGAATGATTGGTTGTGTCTGACATGAAGAATAAAATTTCCCAATGCAAAACCAGTTATGATGTCAACAACTTAGCTCTGGCAGTATGTTACTAACTGTGCATTTAATGTTATTAACATGATCTGATCTCAGAAAACCACAGGGGTCCCTGCACTCCATCTTTACTGAAAGAGCTGCAACCTTTTGTCCTCCTTTTCATCGAAACGAGAATGTGTTGTCCAAGTGGGAAGGGAGTCATTTGGAAACAGGGAAAAATAATCTCCTTAAACAAAATAGCTCCAACAACTTAGGAGGTCTTGTTAGAATGAAAGGGAAAGGCAACTTGAATCCTGCTGTCTGCAGCTGTACAAATTATAGGTCCCCAGTTGTAGGCACTGGAGCTGGTATGGAGGGCATTGGTGTGCAGAAAACCATTGAACACTTAATCACAGCTCTCTCTGGGGATGTACTGGCTAGGCCAGGGGAAACATCTGAGCCTGATGAGTTATTTCTGCAGTGGACCTTTGAGGTAGATTACACAGACATACATTTCTTTCTTGTAGTCTCTTTTCTTCTCTGGAGACATTTTTGAGTCTAACAATTCTTTGAATGCCCCAGAGGAAAAGCCTCCTGTGGTTACCCCCAACCAGGCTTTGTGACAAGATATCAAGGAACATTTGTGAGTGTCTCACATTCCTGCTTGGCTGTGAGTAAATATTAATGAAGTTAGAATTTGCTTGACAGAAGAAAAGCAGGATGGCAATACAATCAGAAGAGCTGAGAAGTTGGGATGCTGCTTCTTTATGACTTTTGGTCATAAAGACTTCAGTATCCTCACAGGTGCTAAGCATAACTGATCATTGGTACCTCATCCAAAGTAGAGGCAGCATAATGGGGATGAATCAGAAACATTATGCAAATGATTAAGTGTCATGCTACTTAAGACTCAGCAAATGCTAACAATGCCCCATCCTCAATAAAAGAGAAGCTGAAAACATAACTTTCCAGCCTAACTCAGGTAAACTTCAAGGCAGCGGCATAGGTGATCTAACCCAAGTTCAAGATTAAGCCTCTAGAAGATAGCTGTGTCTCACTGCTTGCTTTGAGAAACAGTATACTGCAATAAACTCATGTACCACAATAAACTTGCCATGAGCCAAGTAAATGTTGTCCATTCTTTTTTGATTTTTTTTTTGCATTTTATTTTGGTCATGTAAAGACATTTTCTTATCATAATTACCTAACCAATACAATATAATAACTTTTATATGCCACTCATGTAGAAATGATTTAAACACATGAAGGAGGCCTAATACTTAGAGTCTATATAAGCAATACACTTCATATAAAAAATTTGAACATCTGCAGATTTTGGTGGGGTACCATCCTAGAACCAGTAACTCACAAACACTAAGTGACAACTCTATAAGCCCCAGGACACCTAGTTCCTGGTCAGTTTCTTGTCTAATGTTAACTTTCTTCATAAACCTGTTATGATACACCTTATAGATAATGTGCTGATGAAATCTAAGAAGAAAATCTTAGTTTGCGGTAAGATGTCTTTAACTCTATCTGGTTCCATTTGAAATGGAACAAAAGACTTTAGGCTGATGCTGTGGGATGTATGGCAAATGTGTTGCTGATTAATCAATAAAACACTGATTGGCCGTTGGCTAGGCAGGAAGTATAGGCGGGGCAAGGAGGAGAATAAAGCTGGGAAGTGGAAGGCTGAGTCAGAGAGACACTGCCAGCCGCCACAATGACAAACAGCTTGTGTAGATGCCGGTAAGCTACGAGCCATGTGGCAAGGCATAGATTAATGGAAATGGATTAATTTAAGCTGTAAGAACAGTTAGCAAGAAGCCTGCCACAGCCATACAGTTTGAAAGCAACATAAGTCTCCGTGTTTACTTGGTCGGGTCTGAGAGGCTGTGGGACTGGCAGGTGAAAGAGATTTGCCCTGACTGTGGGCCAGGCAGGAAAACTTAAGCTACAAATGGCGCCCAACGTGGGGCACGAACCCACGACCCTGAGATTAAGAGTCTCATGCTCTACCGACTGAGCTAGTGGCAAATTAAGCTACAAATGGCGTCCAACGTAGTGGCAAGAGTTTCCACCTAAAACCTGAGAAAAGATTCTAAAATGGAGCTAAAAATAGTTCCTAATTGTCTCTCTCAAATGAGTAGCAGCTGCCAGTTTGAGCTACTGGTGGGTTCCTAGCATGTGTGCTCGACCTGCTGCCCCGTATGGCGGGAATGAAGCCTCTGCAAGTGGCACATTAAGCTGCGTGGTGGATTTAGCCTTTATTAGTACAAAACAAAAAAGGAGGTTTCTCGGCTACATGCTGCTTGGCTAAAAGCATAGACCCCCGATAGCTCCCAGAGCTGGTGGTAAACGTAGACATAATGGGAAGCTGAGGTGGGCGGAGCCAGCAGCCACAGCTGCTGCAGTTTAAAGTGATAGATTCACAATAAGACAGATTCAGATGTAATAGTTTACAATGTGTGTAAAAATGTACATAGGCTTGAAAGAGAAAGAAAAAGGAATATATACAGTTATATAAAGAAACAAATACATAGTTTTAAAAAATAAAGTCATTAAAGAGACAGTAAAGGTAGTATAAAAAATAAGCCACGTAAAAATGGATCTTACACAGAGAATCTGGATTGTGTTGTCTTTGGGATTTTTAACTGCAGAAAAACATTTGATTGTAAAAGCTGTTGAATTATGCCAAAATGTATATTTTAAAGATACCTTAACTTCCAAATTTGGATATAAGGATGTGTTGCTTTGGAAAGGAGACTCTGCTTTTGTTCCCACAGAAAGCCAGAGGCTATGGATTTGTTCAAGATTAAGATACATCAGGTTTGACCAGCCAAGACCCCCTGAAGGTCTCCAATGACACCATGGCCCAGATGATCCAACATCCAGAATGGTTTGAAGGCATCTGGCTCAGACGATACAGCCTCATGGACTATTCCATAATTCTAAAATTTTCTTTGTTTCCCCATAAGATACAGCGCCCCCCTCCAGCAGGAAGTAGTAAGAGAAGCTATGCCCAAATTCCCAAATTATATGTAATTTTACTTTGTTAAGGTTAAAACCTTCCTTTTTGAAAAAAAAAAAAAAGGGAAGTGCTGTGGGATGTATGGCAAATGTGTTGCTAATTAATCAATAAAACACTGATTGGCCATTGGCTAGGCAGGAAGTATAGGCAGGGCAAGGAGGAGAATAAAGCTGGGAAGTGGAAGGCTGAGTCAGAGAGACACTGCCAGCCGCCACAATGACAAACAGCATGTGAAGATGCCGGTAAGCCACGAGCCATGTGGCAAGGCATAGATTAATGGAAATGGATTAATTTAAGCTGTAAGAACAGTTAGCAAGAAGCCTGCCACAGCCATACAGTTTGAAAGCAACATAAGTCTCCGTGTTTACTTGGTCGGGTCTGAGAGGCTGTGGGACTGGCAGGTGAAAGAGATTTGCCCTGACTGTGGGCCAGGCAGGAAAACTTAAGCTACAGGCTGAAGACTGTTGGTAGCTAAGCACATTTAATGGGATGTTCTGGACAATGCTAGAGATAGAATCTAAGTCTGGACACATGTTTGGCATACCCCTTACCACCTGGGCATTTAACAGAAAATTTAAAATTCATCTTTCTTCTCATTGTATTTACTTTCAAAAGTTTGTATGCTGGAAATAGATTATTTGGTTCCAACTTTACATCTTTAAGATATTGAGAGGTTTTTAAGTAATAGATTTCATGCATAATAGCACACCTATGATTATATTAATAAAGATGGAACACTGCTTATAGGCACGTGGGAGAATGCTGATCTAGGCTTCCACGGGATGCCTCTGTGGATAAACAAGAGTATAGCACATGGATGGATATTTGGGGCAGGCATGCCCTCTGGAAAGCTCCTGCCCATTGCTTGATGATGGGCTTCCTATATAGACAGGATGGGTACTCACAGGCTTTCTCTGTCTTTTGGTGACTAAAAATGGTTTTGATCCCCATATCTGGTGCTTCATCTTGGCTGCTAAAAATAAGCCGTGGGGGTCAAAGCATTTAGTTAACTACTTGAGTCTTTCTTGGGTAGTCTTTACTTCCTTACCACAAACATTCTCTAGCTTAATTTCTGACCAGGAGCAAGAGATTACATGAACATGTCTCCCCTGGTCCACTCACCACTGTACCGCTTACTGAACTCCACATTCGCCTATTTCAGCATTGCTGTTGAATCCAGCCAGAATCTGCTCTCTATGGCCCCCCAAGGACAGACATTTGCTCAAAATTCTTTACATCTCTGTGGACGATATTTAATTCCATAAAGATGATGTATAGCAGGGACCCAGAGGGGAAATGTCCCTGAGTGGTGCTGGTACCAGTTAGACACGCATCTAAGCCCAAAATGGAGTGCGTAGATGCCTTTTTTTTCACATAACTCCTAAAAGAAAAAAATGATTCTTAAGCCTTGTTTTCTACTTCAACTCGGATTATTTTTAGAATGTCCAAAAATCCAATATGGCTAAAGGATTGCTTCAAGATTGAAAAGGTTCTGATGTAGAAAGAAGGCACGAAGCTGAGTAGAGCCTAGCTAGCATACAGTCCCCACAGTGCCATTGTTGCTGGCTAGAGGAAAGCCAGGTATTCTGATCCCTCTACTAGTTGGTGCTAGAGGGAGCTCACTCATACCCCTAACCTTTCCTATTAATCACAAGCATCTCCACGTGCTTGCTTGGTGTGTCTTTGACTGTGGGGCCTGTGTAATCTTTAGACAGAGCTGAGTGTAAGTGTCAGGGTAAATGGTATGACCCTCTTCTCTGATGGGTTCAACTGATGAACGAATACTCTGCTGTTGCTACCCTCCACAGATTTTGGTTGACTGGTGAAGGAACTCACCCTTTATGCCAGAATATTAAGAAAACGAGTCTGTTTTGCACACTGCAAAGAAAACAGTGGGTGGGACAGTAACAGAAAAAGTGCCTGCATATAGTCTAAGGTTTTACTGCCCTTGACAAAATCAGTATGAATGACAGCCTCATCTCAGAAGCTAAGCAGAGTCAGGTCTGGCTACTATTTGGGTGAGAGAAATGCTGAAGGACATACTCCTTTTGATGGAATTGCCTTTAGGTTATGATGAGCCATGTCGCATGTAATTTCCCAGCATGTAATTCCTGTCATAAGACTGAGGGTAGCTGTTGGGTATCAGATTGTGGTTGATTTTTGTTTGGCCATGATATTCTACCCATTGGGTACAAAGGAGACTTAACTTTTCTGTTTAGGGGATGATTTCTGAATCAAGCTCATGTTGAGAGACATACTTTTTTTGGTCTCTCAGTCATAAACTTCCTTCCATAAAACCCTTACTTCAATCTGAAAACTTGGGACAGCAGCACCCTCTCTGGATGCCCATGGGTCTTTATATGGACCTCGGGAAATTTTTCTTGAGAAAAACTTTCCGTATGGTTTTGCAGTTAGATGATATGGGTTATGAGACCCAAGGATTAGACTCCACTCATTCCTTCTGCTATGCTTTACTTACTTGTGGCCTTTACAGACTCGAGCTCACATTTAATACTAGAAGCAAAACTGAGAGTGTGTTTAGTTTTTGAAGATTAAATTTTTATCAGGATTAAAACAACTATCCAATTCTGTCTTTGTGTATCTCTGTGTGTATGTGTGTGTGTGTGTGTGTGTGTGTGTGTGTGTGTGTGTGTGTGTACACATATGTATTCCATGTGTAGGCAGGTACCTGCAGAGGTGAGATGAGGGTGCCAGATTCCTTGGGGCTGGAGTTAGAGGCACTTGTGAGCCTCCTGCCTTGGGTGCTAGGAACTGAATCCAGGTCTTCTGAAAGAGCAGCAAGTACTCCTAACAACTGAGCTACAAGCCCCCCCACACACACACACACTGTAATCTTATCAGTGACCTACACAAAAGTAAAATAATCTGTTCAGTATGAACTGTCTATCTTCATGTGGAAAGGTTCTCATAGTTTCTTTTGTGCTTTAAACAAACCAATATAACCCATCTGCCATGTGCCTACTGTCTACAGAGTGTTTTGTTAAGTAAGCATCTGATGCTGGATGTTAATGCCTCCTGCCATCTTAAGAACACGGAGTTTAACAAATGTCCAGTCCCTTGCATTCAGGGTGAGGAGGTGCTAAGAAAATCCAACTTTCCTCCATGGTGTTCTCCTTCCCTCGGAAAAGATGGGAATGAGACCTTATCAAAACTAATATGAATGAAAACAAAGGCAAAAGTAATTCAGAAGCACTTCTCCTCTCTCCTCTGAAATGAGATCATTGCATCTACTGTCAAGACTGACAGTGGGAATGTATAAAGCTAAGTTAAACAAATGTAGGCTTTTGAAGGCTAGTGTGAGCCAAGTTTCCGTTACTGTGACAAATACCATAAATCAGCTTATAAAGTGACAAGGTTAGTTTTATCTCTCAGATTTGGAGATTTCAATCTGTGATTGGTTGATCTTGTTGGCCTGTGTTTTCACATGAGGACAGGAGTGTATGGTTGAGTAAAACTGCTTATGTCATGGTCAGGAAGCAAACAAGAGAGAAGAGTGAGAGACCCAAGACCCATAATCCTCTTGAGAATGAGTTCCTGATGATCTGAATAGCTCCCACAAGGCTCCAATTCTGGGTTCTGGCACCTTCTAGTAATTCAGTTGGGAACCAAGATTTTAATCACATGGCCTTTGGGGACATTCAAAATATAGGCAACAGTAGCTGGTCATTGGCCAGGTTTGTCATTTTATGTAACACAGTCCCTTTACTGAGACTTGGAAAGTAGACAAGCAAAGAAGACAGGAAAGAAACCAAGTCTCCCTACTAAACAGACACCACACACTAGGAAGTGATTCATTAGAAATTTTCATCTTTCTGCTTAGGGAATAAAGTTTCCTCTCCTCCTTCCCTAGTTTTCTACAATGTCTGTATTTTACACTATATATTTTGTGAATCCTGACCAAGGAATAATAGCACATATCACAATTATTGGGACATGCTAGTAATCTCATTACCCTGAAAGTCCCCCATGCTTAGCCTATTCATCTGGAGTTCAATGAAGTTTATTTTTTTGTTTTTCTGAGACAAATATTTTTATTAGTCCCATTTTCCAAAGAAGGAAACAGCCTAGAAGGAATTATCATCTTTGAGATCACATGGTTTGTGACTTTACAATGCCAATCTGTCCAACCCACACAAACTGGACCCCCTTAATCTGTCTCCCAACATCAGTGAGTTAGCTGTTCACACAAATGTCTCAAGGTTCTCCTGCTAAATCCAATGCAAAATGCCTTCCATCCATTTTGTGTACACAGTAAGCTTCTGTTTTGTCTAGCATATGAGCCAAGATGAAGAAGGATGGAAGGAAGAAGACCCTGATAAAGAAAAATCTAGAATCTCACCACACTCATTTACTGAGGTAGCATTTGTAGAGTCCCTAATCTGGGCTCGACACTCTGCAAGGTAGACGTATACCTTGGTGTTGGTTGCTAGGACTCAGCTGCGGTCACATATGGCAATGCAGAGAGTAGCAGCTGGGAGGCTAAACAGTAGGTAAATCCTGGAACTGGCATATGCTTCCTCCCCTGTCCCAGCGTTTGCTTAGCAAATCAAAACCCAGGCCAAGGGCTTGGAGCTGCATAAAGATGGATCCTTAGAGGTCGCTAAAAGCTGCTAAGTGAATGTTCCCACTTCCCATCTGTCCCTCTAATCACAATCCCTGTGCTACCTTTAGTCACAGCAAGCCCCCACATAGAGGGCATGGGAACAGACAGGACGTGCTCCTGCCAGCTCTTTGTTAAATGTGATTCTCTGAAGGTTCCTCTCCAGCCTCCAAAGGAACCAGGCATTGCTGGCTTATGCTCAAGTTCCCCACAGCAACTCAACAATATCATGTGGTCTGCACTAATTGGACCCACCAAACTCATTACCAAAGGAAAGCCAGAGAGCTTAGGCAATTAGTGATGATTTGGCCAGGGTCCACCATCACCAGATGGCCTCTGTAAGTCCCCCACATTCTCGAGGAAATAACACATGGAAGCAGAGCTGATGTCCTGTAAAGGGAGGGACAGAACGAACATTCTAGATATGTAGCAGGAAGAAAAGATGATACCAGTGATCATGCTCATTAACATAGGTGCCATTTATCCTACAGTAGTGATGTACCAGGCTTGGGGCTAGACATACTGTCAGCTCAGTCCCAATATCACAACTATGGAGTAGGGACTCACTCTCTCCCTGTTGTGTTGAAAAGACAACCAACTCTTCCACAGGCTGTTAAGGTCACCCAATAAGGATATTTGAGTCTAAGATTCAGTCTCAGATCTCCCTGGTTTGGAAGCTTGGTCAGACCTCGAATAGACCATTTTGAGATCATTTTTAAAACTATTTATTTTGTTTTTAATTATGTCTGTCTGTCTGTCTGTCTCTGTCTCTCTCTCTGTCTCTCTCTGTCTCCCTCTGTGTGTGTGTGTGTGTGTGTGTGTGTGTGTGTGTCTATGTGTGGGTATGTGCATGTGACAGCAGTGCCCACAGAAGTCAGAAGAGAGCATTGGATATCCTGGAGCTGAAGTTTCAGATGGTTTTGAGTTGTCCCACTCACATAGGTGCTAGAAACTGAACTTAGGACCTCTGCAAGAGCAGCAAGTGCTCTTAACTGCCAAGTCATCATCTCACTAGGCCCTGCATTAGGATAATTTGATAATAATACTAACTTGTTATTTCCTTGGCCCAGATGCCACCTTCTTGAATACGTTGTAGCTCATAGCTGGCACTTTATTTATAACCATCGCTCCCCTATGCTCAGAGCCAGTGCCTCTCCCCTTAACAATAAAGACAGTACTTTTTTTTTTCCTCCCACCTTTTTTGTCCCCACTGTGCAATATATAAACAGTGGTCAGCATTTGTTTGTTTAGTGGACTCACTGTTTGCAGACAAACATGCAATAAAAAGAGTAAAAGGAAGGTAAGATCTGTGGGCATATAGAGATACTTTCATATCTACAAATTTGTTTCGTATTTACAAAAATCTGACAGTGCTAAGCCAAATCTTGCGGGGGCGGGGAGGGGGGGTGCGGGCACCTTTGCCTATAATGCTTTTAAGTTTCCCTGGGATATCTATAAAGATTCCCTAGAGTAATATAATTGACTATATATTACAGAGGAATCTCCTAGATTGGTTTATATAATATGAACTGGGTAGACCAATAGAGAGGCTAAGTCTAGTAGTTACTCAGTTCACAAGCCTTAATGCTTCAGCAATACCATTCTCTTGCTGAAGGTCTGGAGAATTCTTAGAGAGCCACTAGCTATGGTCCCAAATAGCTTGGTTCTGAGCCAGTGAAGGACTGAAGCAACAAAACTCATAGAAATAGCTAAAGAAGTACTCATAAGCAAGGACTACATTCAGCTTTTCCTTCAGACCTCTTTATAGCTGGGCTGTTGGTAGAAGATGCTTCCCACCTGGGGACATGTCTCTTAGTTGGTCTTAGATCCCATTAAGTTGACAACCAAGATTGATCATCACAGTGTGCATATTCTCACCACAGTGCATGTAGCATTCCAGTGGATCTGTGATGGTAGAGCTGGGAAGACAAATTCAGTACAGGTTCCTGCCAGCAGTGTGTGCTCAAATTTTGTTGGAGTATATCGAAAGTCATTCCCTCTTGTTTCCATTCATCCAATCTTCCAGACTCAAGGCCCCCATACTCTCAGTTCTGACACTCTGCTAGACTATATATAATGCCTTTGCTTTTTCCCTCCACTAAGTTTGAGTGATAAAGGCAGGGATAGGGTAGAAGATAGGATGATGAATCCCAAATTTAAGTGAAGGGGTCAGACAAACATGTGGGGCATTAGCTTCCTGCTTGGCCCAGAGCTTCTAAATAGACCACTTCTTATATCCAAAAGGAAAGACTCCACCTATTTGCTTCCCAAAGAGCTTTTATGGGCTTCTCACTAATTTCACATGTCAATGGGTTTCTTAAAGGTAGTGCTTAGCATTAAAAAATAGCTAAAGCTGGCCTGTGAGATGGCTCAGAAGGTAAGGATGCTTATGGCCAAGCCTTAAGATATGAGTTTGATCTCCAGAAGTCATCTAATAGGAGAGAACCCACTCCCCAAAGCAGTACTGTAAACTCCACATGTGTTCTATGGCATGTATGTATCCCCACTTGTCTTAGTCAATGTTCTACTGCCGTGGAGAACATGACCAAGGCAACTCTTATAAAGGAAAACATTTAATTGGGGCTTGCTTACAATTCCAAGGTTTAGTCCATTGTCATGGTGGGAAGCATGACAACTTGAGAAGAATCTTGAGAGCTCTACATCTAGATCAGCAGGCAGCAGGAATAGAGAGACAGACACTGGGCCTCACTTAAACATTTGAAACCCCAAAGCCTACTCTCAGTGACACACTTCCTCCAACAAGGCCACACGTACTCCAACATAGCCACACCTCCTAATGCCACTCCCTAATTATTGAAATATATGAGCCTATGAGGGCTAATCTTATTCAAATCACTACACTACACGTGCACAAAATAAATAAATGAATAAGTAAATAAATGTTTTTATTAACCTTTTTTTATTCACTTTACATACCAATCACAGGTCCCCCTTTTCCCCCTCCCAATAAATGTTTAAAAAAAGAAAATAGCTGAAGATAGTGTGCCTTGTTAGATGTGAATTTTTTTCATTAGAAAAAGAAATAGGTACAACAGGTAAAATTTCATGTCCCTTTGCTCCTGTGGCAAATTTCTTGGCTCTTTCACCATTTTCTTTCCAGTATATGTATATAGGCAATCCATTCCAAGGTAATTGTGGATAGTACAGAATACTCCAGAAACAGCCAGAGACTGCAGCTGTGACTAAATGCTGAGGAACGTCTCTCTATCTCTGTAATATTTTCAGTAGGCCTTACCATCTTAGTGTCCTGGGGCTGGTAAGTCACTTGTTTGAGTGTTCATCTGGTAGAGAATTGCAAAGCATCACTTTCTATAAACAGAAAGTTCTTATAATGCTCGCTACAATTTATATGGTTCAGCATAGAAAGCCTCCTTGAAGAGGCTTGGGGATTTGGGCCAGAGAATGAGCTGTGACTGTTTGCTCTCTTATGCAACTCCTTTGAAATGGATCCACTTAGAGTGCTGAGGGTCACCCACACAGTCAGGCTAATTAGATCTTTTGACTTGAGGTTCCTCCCCACCCTCAGTTGAGATGCCTAATGTATTCCCATCAAAGACAGATGGGAAGCATTTGTTGAACCTCTAGTCTTTGCCTAGTCCATTAGTAGGGTGGGGAAAGGGATCAGGTGAAGGGAATCTCTCCTCCCATAGCTCTTATGTGGTTCCTGGAGATAGGCAGGAAGGCAGAACCAAGAAGCAAGAGCATGCACTTGAAGGCAGAGCTGTTCAGGAGACGTGCAGGGCTTCAGGTTGGAATAGAAGGCTCTAGAATTAGATTATGAACATGTATTGGTAAAATTATTAAGGCCACTCCACGTAGTTAAAAGGAGATTTATTTAATGGTGTAACTTACAAATTAAGGGATAGGTAGGTCGCGGGGTCTGGGGAAGGTGTATCACAGTCCAGCAGTGTTCTCTGGAGCTCTGCTTGGCCCACCTCCACCATCCATCTCCTGGACCAGAGAGAGCGCTGGCCGATCCAGATCTCGGTCTCCAGGTGCCTCCCTTGGCCCTGCCTTGTAGGCGTGACAGTTGCCGAAGTCTCAATGGGGGTTGGAACTTCCAGATCAAAGCTGGAATGGCTACCCACTACAAACATGACCTCAAAGAAGTTTTCCAAACTCCTACTTATCAGGTTGTTTGGAGGATTACAATGGTTAGTTTTGATTGTGAACTTGACACAACATAGAATTACTCTGAAAAGAGTCTCAAAAAGGAATCATCTAGATTAGGGTCATGCCTGTGAGAGGTTTTTACTTTATTAAATAAATGCATTCTTGAGAATTTTGCATATGCATATTATTTAATATGGTGAGGATGATAAATAGGAAATTGGGGGTTCCCTTTTGGGGGTTCTTAATCTCATTAAAAGTAACTTAAGAATGGACTCAAATGGAAGTAGAGTGGTATTTAATTTCATATTTAATTTAATATCATTTAAAAGCTCGGAGCAGGCAACCTTTGTCCTCCAATGTCAATTAACAATCAAGACAATCCCTTACAGACATACCCACAGGTCAATTCGATCTTGAAAATCCCTGAAATAAGAGTCCCTTCTCAGATTGACAGTAAAAACCTATGACAGGGAGCTACTGGCATTTTCAGGTATGTATACAAATTTTGTATGATAGGGTTTTTTCAAGTGGCTCATGACCTGCCTGGGGTGAAGGCTTTCAGGCAAGGAGTCCTGTCAATGATAGTTACCAGCTAGGATGCATTGGTGTTGATGAATAATGACTTTCTCCAGCACTGTGGGGAGCCTTGGAGGAGGCACAGAAAAAGCATGGGACAATTCAGGTTGGTAACTATAAGTGTGGACACTCAGTTCTTGCCTATAGCTTCTGTCACATCCTCCATCTTCAAAATGGAGTCAAATACTGCTTGTGAAATGGAGTCTCTAAGAGGAAGGTACCATCTGATAAAGGCATTGTTTCACATAGTATGGAATAACTTAGAGCAGGCTACAGCTTGATTGTAACAATTTGCAAATCCCTATTTCAGGGATGAAGAGAGACACAAGGATCACTAATAATAGGAGACACATTTGGGGAGCAGTCATGGAAGAAACGGGGAGAGAGACAAATGGTCTCAGGAAGACAAGGACGGGGATGTCTTTCAAGATGGAGTAGATCAAATAGTGCTGAGAAGCCAAGAAGGCTGACTTGAAAATAGAGCAAGAATTGAAACAATTAATGATTCATTGATGCGCTAATTAGAGCAGTCTGAGTGGAGAAATCCATTTTAGCTGGCAAAGGAGCAGTCAAGGGCATGGAAAGTGGTGGGAACACATAAGCCTTCAAGCAAGTGGGCAGTAAGAAACAGCGAGTCAAGAAGGCTGAGGGCAGGGGGGACTAGAAGCTTTATTATTTTTTTTCTTCAGATGTATTTATTTTATTTGTAGGAGAGTTTTGCCTACACATATGTATAAGTGCCACATGCATGCCTGGTCCCCAAGGAGTTCAGAAGAGGGCATTGGACCCCCAGGATTGGAAATACAGATGCTTGTGAGTCATCCTGTGGATGCTGGAAACTGAACCCAGGTCCTCTGCAAGAGCAGTCAGTGCTTTCAACATTGAGCCATCTCTCTAGCCCTGAGAGCTGCATGGTTGATGTGTTTGTGAGTCCCCTGGCAATGGGACCAGGACTTACCTTGGGTACACAAACTGGCTTTTTAGACCCCATTCCCTATGGTGCAATGCCTTACTCAGCCTTGATGCGGGGTGGGGGGTGGGGAGGGCTAGGTCTAGCCCCAACATAGTGTAACAGCCTATGTTGATTACCCAAGTGAGGCCTTACTCTCTATGAGGAGGGAATGGAGGTAGGATGGGAGTAGATGGAGGGAGGAGGAGAAGATGAGGGAGGGGAAATGGGTTGGTATGTAAAAGGAAAGAAAATCTTTTTTTAATAAAAAAATACTTTAAAAAATCTAGAAGATTGAGATATTCCAATAGCTTTGAAGGTGAAGATTTAGTCAGGAAGAGGAGAGAAAGTCAGAAAAATGTCTGTAGAGCATGGTGGAAAGATAACAAAAAGTGTGGTGCGGTGGAGTGAGGGTGGACTAGGGAGATGGCTTAGTTGGCAAAGTGCCTGCATGCAAGCGTGAGTGCTTGTGTTTGGGTCCTCCGTACCCATATAAAGACACACACACACACACACACACACACACAAAGCCATGTGTGGTTCTGAGCACCTGTAATCCTAGCACTGAGGGAGGACTAGAGCTATGGAGATGAAGATGACAGACAGATTCCTAGAGGTCACTGGCCAACTGGTGTAGTTAATTAGTGAGTGAAAGTTCAGTGAGAGACCTTGTCTCAAAGATGAGTGAAGAATGATTGAAAAAGGATACCTAATGTCATCAACTTCTGGCCTTCACACATTCTCCCCTGTATGGTCACATTTACACATGCCTGTATACACATGCACATACATACAAAATGTACACACACACACACACACACACACACACACACACACACACACACACACACACGAGTATAGTTGGTCTCCAGTCGTCAGTGAGATTCTTTTCTCTTGGGTCAGGAGAGAATGAACTAAGAGTATGTGGGTAGACAGGTAAAATAGGAAAGGCACACTGCTCTGGGTTCCCCTGGAAACTGGGGAGAGTTTGCTTTTGAGTAGAAGGCAGGAGAGGCGAGTCCTGGGGACCTGAGCTCATGAGTGAACTTTGAAGCAAGACCCGTGGACAAGGTCATGAGAATACAAAAGGACCCAGTGCAGCCCACTGGGGCTATAGGAGGGTGTGCGGGGAGCAGTCATGGTTTTCTCCAGCCTTGTGGGAGGACTCAAGGAGATATGGAGGAAACTGGGAGGATGGATTCAGGGTTGGTGTTGGAGAGAACAAATGCATGCTGCCAAGAAGGGAAGAGGTATGGAGGCTTGAAACAGCCATCCAACATGCTCTGCTAGCATTGCTGCAGTCCTAAGAGAAGCAGGTGTTGGGAACATTACTAGGTAATGCATACCTGACCATACTCTTCTGTCCTAGAATTTCATAAGCAGTCTCCCTCATAAGATATAGAATCTCTTCTCTATAACAAAAAAATCTTTGTGTATGGGTCTCTCTCTCTCTCCTCTCTCTCTCTCTCTCTCTCTCTCTCTCTCTCTCTCTCTCTCTCTCTCTCTCTCTCTCTCTCTCTGTCTCTGTCTCTGTGTACATGCATGTGGAGGCTGGATGCCAACCTTGAGTGTCATTTTTCAGGTACGATTCACCTTGTTTTTGAAGGACTATCTCTCCTTGGCCTGGGGCACCCTGATTTGGTTAGGCTGGGGATGGCCTTAGAGCCCCAAGGATCTGCCTGTGTCCACCTCCCCAGTGCTGGGGTTATAAGTACATGCCACCATGCCTAGCCTCTTTGCCTGAGTTCTGTGCTCAAACTCATGTCCTCACACATCAACGGAGCTGCCTTCTTAGGTCACAGGCCAAAGTTCTACTCACAGACTTGTCCCATTGTATGCTTATAATCTCCTTTACTTGGTATATTCAAACTTACTTATCTTTCTTCCTTTACACATAGCACATGCTATCCAACCCCAGGACCTTTGACCATGCCCGTCCTGCCTCCTGTACAGCTGTTTTTCCTACTTCTAACAAAATTTTCATTTCCATTCCTTTACTTTCAAGCTCAAACACATTATTTGCATCTCTCTGCAGCCCATCTGTTGTCTACATAGCACCCACAGTAAAAACAGACTTACCTTTATTTATTTGTTTGATAGGATGATGGTGGGAACCTTGTCGTTGCCATTCTTACTCATACAGCACACTTGGAGATTCAATACATGTTTGTGACATAAATCAGGTAACAACAATAACAATATTTATCACAATATTTCTAGGCATTGGGCAACTT
Source organism: Peromyscus eremicus (assembly GCF_949786415.1). Taxonomy (NCBI): domain Eukaryota; kingdom Metazoa; phylum Chordata; class Mammalia; order Rodentia; family Cricetidae; genus Peromyscus; species Peromyscus eremicus. The sequence goes on along the minus strand of NC_081418.1, from coordinate 123,031,359 downwards.
GTGGAGTTTAATATACATTATAAGGCCAGCAATAGTATTATACAAATTAGTGCAAAGTTATGCTGTCATTATGTAATTTGCCCAGTGATATTCCTTCCCTTTCTCTCTGTTCCTCTTTTCTTTATCCCTTCTCCCTCGCTTTATCTTGTCCTCTTTTCTCCTCTTTTGTACTGAGAATTCAACCTGCAGCTTTACACATGCTAAGAGCACACTTTACCACTGAGCTATGTCCCCACTGGAGCTCTACCACTGAGCTCTCTCTTCATTGATGTTTGATAAGTGACTAAACTGGGGTTTTTGAACTTTAGCTATTGTGACATAAGTTTGTACAACTAATGATGATTCTTCCTCTCATGTGTTAGGCATATTGTATTGACTGGTGAGATGCCACAGCTGGTAAGGAATCCCCAGGTCCCACATGGAGGATGAAGAGAATGAACTAACTCCTGAAACTTATCCTCTGACTTCTTTGTGTGTACCATGGGCACACACACACACACACACACACACACACACACACACACACACACACAAATAAATAAGTAAAATGTAAGAAACTAAACTAGAAACAAAATAAATAATATTATATTGAGGTATCTAAACTCGAATTACTCATTTTCTAACCAAAAACAGTCATCTAAGTTTAAAAACATATTATTTTGGTTGTGGAGATAAAATCCAGGGCTTTGTGTACGCTAGACAAGCATCAGGCCACTGAGGAACACCACCACTCCAAACTTCCAAAGTTTTACAACCCTGAAATTAGTTCTTGAGGTTTTTCTGAATCTGCACTCCATTTCCGTAGCATTTTGAGCCCATTTCGGTACTGAGTTTAATTATTCAGAAAGCTTCCCGAGGCGTCTTTTCCCTTCTGATTCACATCCCATCTCTCTGTGGGCCCCTATTAAAGAGATGCTGAGATGCAAGCAATCAATGTGAAATATGTATTTTAATAGTGGTTTTGGCTGCATGGGAAATTCACAGAATTAGGAGGAAATGGAATCCTACCCCATGCACCATCTAGTCAAAATGGTATTTCATCAGCCTGGATATTTTATTCTTCCATAAGAACTCTGCGTCCCTGGAGCTGTTTTAATCTTGGCTCATTAAAAGTTAATATAATTTGGATTGGTGCTATTCATTCTGTTTTGGGCCACCTCATTTACCCAGAGCAGTCTGTGTTTCCTCGTACCCACTCCATGCGAACACAGATGCATCTATTTTACCGCCACTCATAATCCAGGTGGGAACAATCAATAGCTGGTTATCGATAAAAGATAATCCTTACAAAGAGTACTGATTCAAATGTCAGCTTCAAGATAGATGACTGTGATTTATTTGATAATTTGGGGATGTCAGGAGGTAACAGAGAGAGATTACCCTGTTGTGGCCATTACCTAGCCCAGGGGAGAGTGTTCACCATTAATACTTGATCTGTGAAAGTAGCAGAAACTTGACCCCCCGGCAGTCTCTGCAGAGGGATAAAAGAAAGGCTAGGATATGGGAGTTTCTCCATCATGACTTGGAAAGGACTGATGTTTAGAGCCCCCAATAAAGAATGAGATGGATCTTTTGTGTGAGTATGTCCAAGTGTGCATGAGTTGTAAATGTGTATGTGTCCAAATATGTGTGTGTGAAAGAATGTGTATGAGTATGTGCAAGTATATGTGAATATATGAGTGTGCATGAGAGTGTGTAAACCTGTGCCTGACTAGGGGGTATGTTGAGTATATGTATATGAATGCAGTGTGTCTGAGTGTATAAGTAAGTGTGCATGAGCATGTGTGAGTATGTGTGGGTATGTGAATATGTCCACAGGTGTTCATGAGTATGTTAGTTAGAGTGAGTGTGCATGTATGTGTAAGTGTATAAGCCTGTGGATGTGTGTCAGTCTATGAATGTGTGAGACTGGGCATGTATCATTATTTGCAACTGTATTTAAGTGTGAATGTGGGGGGTTGTTTGAATATGTGAATGCATATATGTGTAAGTGCCAGTGTGCCTGTGAATGATTGTGTAAGTGTGAATGTGAATGTGCATGCCTGTGAGTTAGTGTCTTTGAGTTGTGAGTGTGGGTATAAGTTATGCAAGTATGTGTAAATGTAATGTATGGATGTGAATCTGAGTGTGTAATTTTACATTTTTTATGTGTTTTATTTTTTTTATTTTTATTTTTTTATTTTTTGGTTTTTCGAGACAGGGTCTCTCTGTGTAGCTTTGCGCCTTTCCTGGGACTCACTTGGTAGCCCAGGCTGGCCTCGAACTCACAGAGATCCGCCTGGCTCTGCCTCCCGAGTGCTGGGATTAAAGGCGTGCGCCACAATGTGTTTTATGTTTTTATACTGCTTTGCTTCTGGGAGTGAGTACAGTCTCTGGAGGTGACAATAGATCCCATTGGGATTGCCTTGGTGGTAGAAGGTAGAATTGGGACTAAGGTAAGAATGGAGTGAAAAAAGATGTCAACAGATGCAAAGAGACTTTGGATGTTGATCTTGAATGATGACTCAACCTTCATTGTTTACCAGAAGTGGTGGTGAGAAAACAGTGTTTTAGGAAGTAAGGACAGTTGTGGAGGCAGTCCCAAGATCAGAGGCTGATTTGCTAGGAAAATAATGGTATGTGAGCTGGTGCCCTGGGAGCTGAAACTGAATCATGCAAGGGAATGGTACTGTATTGTGGAATACTGAAGATGCTTTACATTTGTTTATGCTGTGGAACATTTGTTAAATGATACAAAGATGTGTTGCATTCTTTTATGGTGCATTTGTTTTACTCTGTGAAGCTGTGTTACTGTGCCTGTCTAAAATACCTGATTGGTCTAATAAAGAGCTGAACAGTCAATAGCAAGGCAGAAGAAAGGATAGGTGGGGCTAGCAGGCAGAGAGAATAAATAGAAGGAGGAAAAGAGGATCAAGGCACAAGAGAGAGACGAAGGAGCAAGAAAAGAAGGGGCCAGCCACCCAGGCACATAGCCAGACATGGAATAAGAAGGAAGGAAAAGATATACAGAAATAGAGAAAGGTAAAAGCCCAGAGACAAAAGATAGATGGGATAAGCCCATGTGTATGTATTTGCGAGCTGAATGGTGGGCCCCCCAAAAGAGTAAAGAGTAAAAAATAACCAACAACAATATTGGACACTACATCTTCTATTGCTCCTGACAATTGCACCTCAAGTTTGATTCCTAGCCCATGTATTGGGTTGCTCATAACCCCTGTAACTCCAGTTCTAGGGTATCCAAAGCTGTCTTCTGCTTCTGAGTTAACTACCTGTGTGTGCACATGCATGTGCATGCACATGTGCAAGCACAAGCACATGCACACTCATACCTACACACACACACACACACACACACACACACACACACACACACACACACGCACATATACAAAGAAAGAGATTAAAGGAAAAAAATACGATTGATCATTGAGATCACTGGTAAGTGTAAGAAGAGGCTTAGGTTAAAGTTGTTATGTGTCCATATCTTCCTAGTGAGATGACTAAGACATTTCTGGAGCCAGACAAAAGTGGGCACAATGGTTCAAGGGCAACTGAGTAAAACCTTAAAATTATATATTTGTTTCTCAGCTCTAATAGAAAAATCCCAACAAAATGAGCCCATAAAGAATATGCTTTATTTTCTATCTAGCTTTGCAAATTTTTATTAGTTGACTATACTGCATTTTGGTTAAATATCTACTTTATGCTAATAGAAAAATAATCAAATCCCCTCGTGTAGATGCTAATAGTTATTTCAGCAGAATGCAGAAACATATTGGGAAGTTAGAAGGGGGAGGGTAATATGGAATTGTTGATAGTTCTGTTGATCCTTCCCAGAAGATCTCACCCTACTAATTAATAACAAAAAATTTTAATGGCACCAATATGTTTGTAATAATTAGAACTGGGCCAATACATGATGGCACTTGTCTCAGCCATAGTTGGTTTATTGTTACTGGTTTAGGCATCTCTGTGAAATTCTGCATATACATATTTCATAGTTGAGTAGTGATAGTGGTTAAGTCAAATCTTGTCTGATTATATTAATTCATTTACAAGTGTTTATTGAGGTTCTTAAAACTGTGTGTGTTTGTGTATTTATGTATATATGGGTGTACGTGTGTGCTTGTGTATAGGTATGTGTGTGTTTATGTGAATTTATGTATGTATGTGTGTGTGTGTGTGTGTGTGTGTGTGTAAGTATGTGTGTATGTTTATGTGAATTTATGTATATATGGGTGTACATGTGTGTTTGTGTGTATGTATGTGTGAATATGTGTTTGTGTGTGTTTATGTATGTTTGTGTGTATGTGTGTGTATGTGTATATGTGTATGTGAGTATATTGTGTGTTTGTGTTTCTGTGTGTGTTTCTGTGTGTGTGTGTGTGTGTGTGTGTGTGTGTGTGTGTGTGTAAGGGTTGGTAGTACTAGGAGGTAAACTCAATGGTAGCCACTGAGCTACATATCTCAGCCTTCTTTTACTTTGTATTTTGAGACAGTGCCTCGCTAAATTGTCAACACTTACAGTGAACACATTCTGTAGGCACAGGAGGTCCTGAACTTGGAGCCCTTCTCTTTCAGCCTCCTAGACAGATGGGATTATAGGCCTGCACCGCTAAAGCCAGCTTCAGAATTCCTCATGACTAAAATTAATGCAGTCAAAACTGGTAGCCTTTATTACCTTTCTTTGGTTCTATTTGGAAAATTCTAGGGGAGAGAAATAATCAGCCAACCAATGAATTAAATGATAAGTTCTTGAGTGACTGGATTGGAACAAGGGCTATAGGCTGAGAGCTCTGCTCTTAAGAGCCAGTTCCCATGGAGTCTTCCACGCTCTCTGCTCTATTAGATGAGGCAGAAGTCAGCAGGAGTCCTTTTGGGAGTTCTCTGGCTGAAGCCTGAGGACATGATCTCAGCAGCACCTCTCATTCCTGCTGTCTTCTCTCTTCCCCTCTCATGTTGAAGCTCATGGTGAGCAGCCACTGGATCCCAACAGCTGCCAGAATCCTGCTGTGTTCCCAGTGACTAAGTCTCTGTAGGTTGTCTCTTTCAAGTATTTCTCCTGCTTCAGCCTCCCAGATAGGCTAATGCCACACATTTTCTCTCATATGTGTGTTTTGTTTGGAGTACTCATAATAGTTAGGAAACTGGTAAGGCAATATGCTGGGATAGGAATGAGGGAGGGCTTTCATGGGAGGGGCGATAGATTACAGTGCTATAAAGCACTAAAGAGAAATAATGGAACATGAAGGAAGGGTTAAATTGGGGTAGAAGATGGAAGGACAGGGTTGGTAAAGGAATACTAAGAGGGATAAATAATACTAAAGATCAGTCATATGGAAACCTACTATTGTAGAAGCTTCCTGTATATGCACATATATAGAAAATGATCAAATGGAGTTACCCTATAATGGGTTAGCAAAGTTTCTATTAGATACCACAAACTGACAAATAAAAAGCCCAGTGGATTATTTGTAATGGGTTACTTCTTTTGTAGTTCTTGGGCAGTGAGGTCCCATAGATCCCCAAACATTACAGGCTATTTCCATTGTTCTTGGTTACCTTCCAGAATTTGATGGTAGGGTCTTATTACTGAAGAGACAACATATTTAAATGTCACACAAAACATTTGCCCATTTGGATCTGAGCTACCTCTCTCAGAATGATTATTCCCAGCTCTGTCCACTTTCCTGAGAATTGCTATTTGTTTTTCTTAATATTTGAGTGGTATTCTATTGTGTGACTATGCCACATTTTCACTATTCATTCATTGGGTGTCACCTGGAAGTTTCATCCTTACTGTCTAGTTGTGATAATGCTGGAAGGTGCTACACATGTTACCAGAGGAGAAAGGGAATCACTATTCTTACCCAGCAATGAACCCTCCAAGTTACAATAATCAACCTGACAAGAAACATCAAGTCCCAAGCCCCTGTGGTGTAGGTTTTAACACTTAGAGGTCATCTTGTTTTGGACACATCATATCCAGAGCTCCTGTGGTATAGGTTTTAATACTTAGAGGTCATCTTGTTTTGGATATATTGTTATTAAATGCCCAACAGCTATGTTTGGCTGTCCATTATTATCTTGAATAGTATATTTCTAGAATGTACTTTTATTTGTTCTTTTTATGTTTACATGAGTGTCTACACCTTCATGTAGGTCCAGAGATTGACTTTGAGTTTCTACCTCAATCACTCTCCACCTTATTTTTTGAGACAGAGTTTATCACTGAACCTGGAGCTCACTGATTCAGCTAGACTACCAGCCAGTGTGATCTAGGGGTCTGCCTGTCTTACTTGTTCAGCTCTGAATTGCAGTCCTGGACTACCATCATTTTGAACTTTTTATGAGATTGCTTATGCAGCAAACACTTTCCCATCTATTCCACTAATCCATTTCCCCATACCAAGTGTTGGACTTTATGTCTAGCCTATTATAACCCTTCTATGAAGAAAATAACTAAAATTTACATAAAATGCAGAAAAGGCTGTCCTGGGGTAAAGTCAGTGGGAAGGCAACACTTTCTCACTAAACAGTTCTTGTTCTGAAATTCAGCCAGCTGGACAGACAAATGGTAGGAACATAAATGATACTAAGTCAGTATTCACTTCTCCAACCTTCCTAGAAACATGATAAGTCAGGGCTATTAGTACAAAGGTCTATGTTTCATCAGGGGTCTTATGCATAAAAAATATAAAAGAATCCAATGTAAAGTGAAATTAAAAATGGAAAACGATTTTGAGTGTATGAAGATCAGAAAGTCCTACAATGTTTAAGACTACAGGATTAACAGTTTTATTTCTGCTATTTGGTGGAAGAGACGGGGGAATTTGAAAATTGATTAAGATTAAAAGAAATATTTTTTATAATTGACAGATGATTACCCATGCACTGCCACTGAATCACCTGACAGCCACTGAGTACTCATCAAATGTGTGGAGAAGTGATCATTTATTGATGGTTGCCCATGTAACAATCATAGTTCAAATATATGTAGAGCCATCCATTGTAGCTATAGGTATAATCCTCACATGATAAATAAGAGATCCAGGAGGGAAATCATGAGCACATGAACAAATCTGATAAATAAGGAGGAAACAGATATGCTGTTAGAAAGAAGTTCAGTGGGATAAACATAGCACATGCAAGTATTTATGGTTCCTTTCCTGTTTGAATCCAGTTTAAAATGACTGCAGTCATCAATAGTTGAATCCACCATGAGTGCTCTGAGTGCCTAGTGAATTGTCTTCTGCCTGTATTTTTCAGCACATGGTAAATAGAAAAACAAAACAAAACGAAATGAAAAAAAAATCATTACAGTGGTCTATGGACCTTTGATAATTAGAGCCTAGAACCAAGAAGGTACTCGACTTTTGGATAATTAGATTGAAGAGAGACAGTTTTTCAGCCAGGATGGGGCATTGTTGTTCATTTCTTTCAAACATTTAAGACCTTGCTTCCATCAGAGTCCCCCTTCCCCCGAGTGAGTCAGACTCTGTGCTGTCTTCTTTGGGGACCGATTCTCATACACTAGGACTACATTGTTCTGGAATATTCTTGCAAATGAAAAAAAAAAACAACTAAGTCCTAGCTCAATAGTTCATGAATATGTCCAGTTATTAAGTGACAGAATCCTCTCGTGTCTTTTAGTAGGGCATTGAACTGATTTTAATACCATTTGTGCAAATTAGTGGCTCATGAGCTCTTAAAATCTCTTCTTGATTTCTTTCCTTTTATCAGAGTGCTTCATGCATGAACTGTCCAGCTTTCCAAGGTTTTCATTGTGTGGAATACAGTTTTACTGAAGCAGTTGCTATGCAAATCACACCAGTGCTACGCAACGGTAATAACTCAGAAGGCAACTATAGTAACTGTGTGGAAAGGAAATGGTCACTGTTATGTATCATGCTATACTCACTGGAGACTATCTATGGATGACAGTTGAGGGATACTTTAGCTGAAAGGAGGAGGATTTATTGCTCTTAGATTACCATCTTCCATCCATGAAGGTGGATTTTATGTTTCTCATGATTTCTTGCTCCCAAAGATACTTACAATCCAAGCATAGTTCCTCTGATTACCTTGGAAAATATATCTGCAGATGTTGTGTTGAAACAACTTCAGACCCTAGGCTCCATTTTTCAGTACATAAACAGTCTATCTTCTCTGAATGACATTATGTTACCTATAAGAGTTCCTAGTGACATATTTGGATTATGCAAGGCAGTATTTTCCAAAGTGTCCCTGAGGTTTTATCCTAGAAAAATAGAGTTCCCAAGTCAAAGACATTGAAAAATGCAGGCCAATATATTTATTTACTCCAGGGATTCTCAGGGACTTTAACATGTGAATGTAAAAGCTTGATCTGCAAGCTTTTCCCAAAAGCATTTGATCAAAATCTGCTCTTACATCATCCTCTCATCTTTTAACTTTTATTAGGTGATGTTCTAGCTTGCCTTCTGTTGCTTTGATAGTACCACAATCAAAAGCAGCTTGAGGGAAGAAAGAATTTATTTCATCTTACACTCTGAAATCCATCATCAAGGGAAGCCAAGGCAGGAACTCAGGGCAAGAACCTAGAGGCAGGAACCAAAGCAGAGACCATAGAGGAATGTTGCTTACTGACTTGCTCTATTTCCTTTCTTCTACAGATTAGGCTTATCTGCTTAGGGATGACACTGTCCACAGGGTCTGAGCCCTCTTACATCAATTAGCATTAAGAAAATGCCTCACAGATGTGACCAGAGGACAATCTAATCTTCAAAATTCTTCAGATGAGGTTCCTACTTTCCAGTTGAATCTATATATGTGTCAATTTGACAGCTGAAGCTAAGCATGACAAATAAGGAACATTTTTCTCTATATATTTGACCTAAACATACTAATTCAGATCCTATAACATTGGCAATATTTGACTATTATCCTACCAAAACTATCAACATTATATATCTTGGGAGCTTAGCATTAAAGCTTAGGTCTCAGGGTCATGAAGGGATCCATGCTATCTATATTACTGTCTACAATCCTTCCTAATCTTCACCCTTAACTTAACGTGGAATATTCCCCACATATATTCATTCTATCTATCTTTTCCTCTAGAGAACCCTGACTAACACGACTAGAGCAGTTTACTAGTGGGGTGGCACTTCCCCTGGATTATTATGTAGAAAATAGCAATGTTGGGAAAGTTCATTATGGCAAGGAATTTAGGGAGAGTAGCTTCCAGACAACAGTCAGAAAGACAAGGAGGTCCTCAAAGAATCTAGCCCCACCAACATCTCCATCAGCTTAGAAGTGGATCCTTCCCAGTAGAGTCTTGAATTGAGATAACAGCTCTGTTGGATCTTGAATTTCTATTCTTGGAGCTCTGAAGCGGAGGGCTAACCTTAGCCATGGTCAAACAAGAAGACAATTAATGTATGCTATTTAAAGCCATGGGGCATCCCATGTGATTTTTTTTTGTTTTTTTTTTTATGGCAAATATCTCATTGGTGTATTAACTTAGATTTCCTTTGGATACATACTCAAGAATGGTATACACTTGCCATGTTGCCATGATTTTAGTTTCTTGAGAAATATCCACACTAATTTCCACAATGGCTACATGAGTTTGCAATCCCACTAGTAATGAATAAGGATTCCTTTTCCTTGTTACATTCTCTGTGATCCCTTCTTAGCTGTTTTGGTGGGCTGTGTTCTCCTGGTATCCTCCATCCCCTCTGACTTCTACAGTCTTTTTTTCCCTTCTTCCACAGGACTCACCCATCTCTGAGGAGAGGGATCCAATAGAGAACTCCTGTTTAGACTCTCTCTGAATAATGTCCAGCTGTGGGTCTCTGTACCTGCTCCTATCTGCTGCTGGAGGAAGTCAGATGGAAGTCTGTCTGTTGATGACCAGACAAAGCACTGATTTTTGAGTATAACAGAGTATCATTGGGAATCATTTCATTGATTCCTTTCCTTTCCTTTATTTTTTTTTCCAGTCTGTGTTTGGTTCTACTCTAGGCATCTGGGCTATCCAATCTCCAGTTCCTGACTATTCAGGAAATGTAGGGCATGGGCTCCCTCTTGTAGAGTGGGCCTCAAATTAAACCAAACATTGGTTGGCCACTTCCACATGTTCCACACCACCGTTATTCCAGTACCTCTTGAAGGCAGGACAGATTGTAGTTGAAGAGTTTTGTGGCTGGGATGGTGTCCAAGTTTTTCTTTCTGTAGCCGGCAGAGTACCTTCTCATATCAAAGATACTAGAATGTAAGGATGAAGGCTCTAAGCCTGCACCAGCTTGAACTCTCTATATTCAATGAGCTGAGTGGAAGTTGCCCTCAGCAATGGGGCCACACTGTCAGTTTTCAGAGGGTGATCTTCTGTCCTAGCATCAACCTGGGTTCTTTAAGGATTTCCACAGGACCTCCTCTGCCAACAACTCACCTAAATGTAACTCAGTCTCACCACTGGAAGCCTTGTCTGGCTACAAAAGATGGCCAGTTCACACTCTGTAGCCTCAATTGCTAGGAAGGCTCACTAGGGTCACCCTCAGAGTTCCAGGAAGTTTTCATGGTACTAGGTTCCCTCTCCCTGCCCCCCATGTTCCCCTACTCCAACTTTCTCTCCTAGCACTCTCTCCCTCCACCCCCCAACCTGATCTCACCTGCTTCCTTCCCCATTGGTACCAAGTCCACCAGCAGAATCTATTGTATTTCCCCTTCCCTTGGAGATCAATGTTCCCCTCCCCCATAGCTCTCCTCTTTACTCAGCCTCTCTGGGCCTGTGTATTGTAGTTTGATTATCATTTACTTAACAGATAATATCCACTTAGAAGTGAATATATACTATATTTGTCTTTCTGGATCTGGGTTATCTCATTCAGGATAATTTTTTTCTAGTTGCATCCATTTGTCTGCAAATTTCATGTTGTCCTATATTTTTAACTACTGAGTAATAGTCCATTGTGTAAATGTGCCACAAATTCTTCATCCATTGTTCAGTTGAGAGACATCTAGTGTGATTCCAGTATCTGGCTGTTATGAAGACAGCCGCAATGAACAGGGCTAAGCAAGTGTCCTTGTGGTAGGATGGAATATCCTTTGGGTATATGCTGAAGAATTGTAGAGCTGGGTCTTAAGGTGGATTGATACCCAGGTTTCTGAGGAATTGCCATATTGATTTCCATAGTGGCTATACAAGTTTGCACTCCTACCAGAATAGTGTTCTCCTTATTTCACATCCTTGCCATGATGAGCTGTCCCTTGTGTTATTATTATGTATCAAGAATAAATTAATATATTCTAGCTGTACAGACTTGGTGACCACACATTAATCCCAGAAGTCTAGGGGCAGAGGCATGTGTATTTCTGATTTTGAGGCCAGGTTGGTCTACAGAGCATGGACAGCCAGGGCTACACAGAAAACCCTATCTCAAAACAAAACTATATATATATATATATATATATATATATATATATATATATATATATATATATATATATACTGTTCCTCACAAACTAAAATTTTTGAAGTTGTGGTCTCCATTATCCACTAAAATAATCACTATTCATAATTCATATATGGCTATGATAATTAGAGAACAATGTTTGAATTCACTTAAACTAAAATTTTATTATAAGTTTAAAAATGTATTTATACTTGTTCCCTTTCCACTGTTCATCCAGATGAGGGTGTTGCCCATGAGTTGTAATAGTCCCACTATTGCTGGTGGTTCTGTTCTGCAAAGTCACTGTGAGTGTGGAATTGGAGAGTCCTGAACTGCTGCTTCTGGGGAAAACAGAGAGAGAGATTCCTAAGAGCTTCTGTTCATTACATTTCCATCAATTAATCAATACATAACTATGTATTATATGTATTTCTGTTTAGGTGCCTGTTTCAACCATATCGCTGATTAATAAACATTGAAGTCATGGCAACAGCATTGTATCTCCCACCTTAGTATATCTTATGTAATGCCTGTGCTTTCTCCAGGAGGCTCAAGGACAGCTTTCTTGCACATTGGAACCCTGAAAAGAACTCTGATGTCATATAGGGGGATGAAACAGCCAAGTCACCAATTTAAAAAAAAATGCAAAGATGTGAAAACACAGGACTAACTAGACCCCCAGAAAGTATATTTCTTTATCATCTGAAAACCAAAGAGGGCAGAGGGAGACTCTTTTTTCTTTACTATTACTATTATTTTTTTAAAAAATTGTTTATGTGTATATGTGTGAGTCCAAGCAGTTTTATCAAATGTTAACAAAACTTACAATTGAAAATTAAAAATATAAATATAAAGGGTGCCCTTTCCTTCTGTCTCCATTCTGCCCACTCCTGTGTGTGTGTGTGTGTGTGTGTGTGTGTGTGTGTGTGTGTGTGTGTATGTGTGTGCCCCTGCATTTGTATCTCTGACTGTATGGAGGCCAGAGGTTACTATCAGGTATCTTTGCTCTCCACCTTAGCTTTTGAGGCAGAGTCTCTCATTGGACAAGGAGCTATCTGATTTGACTAGTCTTTCTGACCATGAAGTTCCAGGGATCCTCTTATTGCTGCACCCCCAGTGGTGGGATTACAACATTTAGATCTGTTCCATTCCTGGATTTTATGTAGGTGCTGGAGATATAAAGCCAAATCCTCATGCTTTACTCTCTGATCTCTCTCCTCAACCACCAAAGACTGTAGTTTTATTATTTATTTCCTGACCAATAACAATCTAGATAGTATTTCTCAATGTTGGAATTTGAGTCTGGATTATCATTTTAGCCCATAGATGGCTTGCATGCAATGCTCTAAACTGGAACTGCTTCAGGAGATCCACCTGAGTGCTTCCCACAGCAATGGCTAGTGCTGCTGGTTGGTTCTCCGCATTGACACTGGGGAACCTGGGCAAGCTGACAGCTCAAACACCTCAGAAAACATCTGTCTACTTTTTACCACTTGTCTTAGGGTTCCTATTGCTATGATAAAACAACACAACCAAAAGCAACTTGGGGAGGAAAGGGCTTATCTCAGTTTGTAGTTCCACATCACAGCCCATCTGTGCAGGAAGTTAGGGCAGGAACTCAAGTACAGCAGGAACCTGGAGGCAGGGACTGAAGCAGAAGCCGTGGAAGAGTGCTGCCTACTGGCTTGCTCAGTCTGCTTCCTTGTAGCACCCAGGACCACTTCCTGAGGGGATATACCATCCACAGTGATCTTGGCACTCCCAGATCAATCATCAAGCAAGAAAATGTAGCACAAGCTTTACCATAGGCCCATCTGTTAGGGATATTTTTCTCAGTGGAGGTTCCATCTTCTCAAATGATACCAGTATGTGTCAAGTTAACATAAAACTAGCCAGCACATCCCTGACAGAGACTATATCTCCTGTGACTTACTCTCTAGTTGATATAAGCATTCATTAAAAAGTTGTTGAATTGAATCAGTTCTTCCTTTCTCTGCTCACCTTCCTGCAGTTATGTCGTTAAACAGTAAATTAATCAGAACAACCCAAACTGACGACAAGAAAAGAGAAATAAATTACCCAGATAAATGGAGAGAGGTGAGTGGGCTTGTCTGCATTACCTAAATTACTTCCCCAGTTACCATTTTATGTAGCATATGTTAGAGAGGCCTTAATTGAACAAACTTTCTGTCACATTACTATGAGAAGCACACTGTCTTTTATCTCAAGAGGGTGCAGCAGGAAGGTCACAGTCCTTGAGAGTTTTAACGTAAGGAAATCTTTTATTGTTGTCAGATACGTGTATTAATTGGACAATTTCTCCCAGCCTTGATTACAAACCCCCGCTATGCTCTGAATAGATTTGTCTTAGAAACTACCTTGACAAGGTTTACAAATCAATTTTGCTTGCAGAGTTTGGGCTTTTGTTTGGAAAGGGGTTTTCGTGTTTTGCTCATTTTGTTCCTTCTTGGCACCAATCCCGGGCAGCATCTCGAGAACAATGCTACACCTAATTTGCTCTTGCAAATGAGAGCGATTAAAATAACTCAGCAGGAGTGATGAAGGCTCCGGAATGATTTACAAGGCCCAGAGTGAAGCCTAATAGCTCTGTTTATTCCTCTGTCATCTGACTTGCCAATGGCCTTGGCATACAGGTGATAGGCACTTCCTGCCTGCTTTGACCTGCATTGTCTACTCTTCCCTGAACTTCACAGCTGCTGGTCTGATCCTCAGTGCTGGTGCAACAGGAATAGGTCATCTTTAGCAAAAACACATATGGAGCCAAACTGTGGGGGGTTTGCTTTTCTGAACTGGTGGTGGTGGTTCAGAAGGAGCTGTGTGTACATTCGTGCTCATGTGTGTGTGTGTGTGTGTGTGTGTGTGTGTGTGTGTGTGTGTGTGTATGCATTCCCAGAGAAAGGCATCATATATTACAAGGTGCTGCTTGCACAGATGGGCTTAATATTTCTGGATTCCTAATAGTTCTGGATTCCTGTCTATTCTTGGTTTCTTACCTTTGTCTTATTTAAACCTGGTATTGAAACTGATGTCCATGAAAAGACATACAACAGAGAAGCCAGGCTTGGAATAGGCTAGAAAAAAAATTGAATGCCTGTAGCTAGAGCTTTCCTGCCTGGCCCACAGTCAGGATAAATCTCTGTCACCTGCCAGTCCCACAGCCGCTCAGACCCAACCAAGTAAACACAAAGACTTATATTGTTTACAAACTGTATGGCCGTGGCAGGCTTCTTCCTAATGGTTCTTATATCTTAAATTAATCCATTTCTATAAATCTATACTTTGCCATGTGGCTCGTGGCTTACCGGCATCTTCACATGCTGCCTGTCATGGCACGGCTGGCAGTGTCTCCCACTCAGCCTTCCACTTTTCAGAATTCTCCTCTCTCCTTGTCCCACCTATACTTCCTGCTTGGCCACTGGCCAATCAGTGTTTTATTTATATAGAATGATATCCACAGCAAATGCCATCTGTCCCCTACCCCACCCCCCACAATTAGAAGTCTTCCAATTTCAGGTTTCTTCAGACCATCTTCACTCCTGGTCAAGGCCAACAGAAACATATCTCCATTAGGCCTTTGATGAATTGTCAGCGGCTGTTGTGGATGACAACAGGTTATTGACGTTTTTCTCTCTCTCTTTTTCAAAGATTCCCTCAAATGTATTTGTGAAAGACCTGTATATTAAGATGGAAGGACTGAGCTTACCCTCTGAAATGTCTCTGAGATTTTGAGCCATAAATTATCGTGTCTTTCCCTTTGTGTTTTCTAAATTGTAAAAATATACGGAAAGGATAAATCAAGATTTTTTTGTTTTGTTTTGTTTTTTTGTTTTTCGAGACAGGGTTTCTCTGTGTAGCTTTGTGCCTTTCCTGGAACTCACTTGGTAGCCCAGGCTGGCCTCGAACTCACAGAGATCCGCCTGGCTCTGCCTCCTGAGTGCTGGGATTAAATGCGTGCGCCACCACCACCCGGCTAATCAAGATTTTTTTTCTGTCTGTGTCTATAGTATAAGAATGAATGTGTGTGTGTGCATGCACACATGTGCTTGTGTGTATATTTGCATATATGTAGAAATCATATATCTTTCTCAATCATTCTCTACTATATTTTTAAGGTAGTTTCTCTTGAACCCAAGCTCACAAACTTTATCAAGTCTGGCTAAAGGGATCAGTTGTCTCTGTCATTTTAGTGCCGAGAATACAGGTGGCTACCATAAGTACTTGGCTTTTACATGGATTCTGGGGTTTTGAACTTTGGCCTTCACACTTTCAAAGCAAATACTTTATTCACTGAACCATCTCTCCAGATGCCCATCAGGGTTTTAATGAAATAATTGTGTAAAATAAGGCTTTCATGCTTGACTTAGGGATAACTAGGACTATCATTTTTATAATGGAAGTATTTTCTTTTTATTTTCCACAGGAGTTGATGGGTAGCCTTGCTAGCAACTTAGCAACTTTATGTTCAAGAGTTGTCTTGGGTGAAGAAACCAAACCAGGGTCTATAACAACTGGAGGGGCCAATTAGTAGGTTTCTACTTCTGCTCCATGCTGCGCCTTCAGCTCTAGATAAAATTGTCTTTATAATGTAAAAGTGTTAGCTAGAACCGATGGCAGTGAGCTGCTGTGCTGTGGCTTGCTATGGAAGGACTCACGTGCTCTAAGGATTAGACTGATAATAAATAAGAAATACTCATTAGGTTAAAGGGGAAAGTCCATTCACCATGGAACTCTATTATGATAAAAAATGCATGTCTTTTCTTTGGTAACCAGAAGTAAGATGCATATCTCACAAGAAGGAGTCAGCTTCCACCTGTTGTTTAATGAAGATATGAATCTGATGCTATTCTGTCTCCATGTGCTTGAATATTCACCAAATTCTACAATGATTGTTGTCAAGTAGTTCTAGCTAATAACAGGCTTATTTGTAAATCCCCAGAGGTCTCTGGGTGCTTCTATAACAGGGAATACTTTTGATTTCCTCTGTCATTTGTATGTAATTAGGCATTTAGTTCAGATGTGCTTTCTAACCTCCAGTCCTTGCCAACAGGTTCAGCTGCATAAACTTGAGAGGTAGGTGGGATGCTTTGTTCACCGGAGTGAAGACTGTGTAGACAGCTTCCTAGGAGTTATTCCAGCCCCACTGTCTCCAAAAAACATGAGTCCTCTTCCTTATGTACTTGAGAGGTCAGCCTGTTGTTGACACCCTCCTATCACTGGACGGTCTTATTCTGCCTGCTTTAGCATAGCTTTCCCAAAATGCACTGCTCCATTGCTGCCAGACCTTAGCTCAGATGCTGTATGAAATTACCCCAAGAAGGTTGTAGTACTTACTTTTTTATATTGCTATGATGAACAACATAAGCAAGGTTCAGAGAGATGGATCTGTGATGGAGGATCGAAGGCACGGCAGCAGGCAGCAGGCACGCTGGCAGGACAGAAGCTGACGGCAAGCCTCTTGAACCATACGCATCAAGCAGACGAAGCCACTGGACATGGTGTGAGTCTCTTAAGCTCTCAAAGCCAGCCTCCAGTGACACACTTCCTCCAACAAGGCAACACCTCCTCAATCTCCCAAACAGCGCCACCAAATGGGGACCAAGTGTTCAAACACATGAGCTTATGAGGCACCGTTTCATTTCAACCACCACAGAGGAGAACTTTATTATTGGTTCATGGTTTCAGAGGTTTTGGTTCCTGGTCATGTGGTCTATTGATGTGTGTCATTCTAATAATGGAAGTATATGATTTTTATTTTCCATAGCACTGTATTAGTGGCTTACCTACCTTACTAGCAATTTTGCAATTTAATGTTGGCGGCACATCATGGTGAGGACATCATTTAGTGTGGGGATTTCTGACAGCAATTGGGAAGCGAAAAAGAGAAATGGCCAACATCCCAAAATCCTTTTTGAGATCTCCTCCTCCCCAGTGACCCAACATATTTCTAATTAGGCTTCGTCTCCTAGAGTGTGCACCTCCAGCCAATGACAGCAAGGGTTTGAGACCATGCCTATATTGCATGGATTTTGGAAAACACTCCAGACTCAAACTGTAGCCTATAATCCCCTCATCTCCCACCTCTCATTGCTGAGATGCTATAACCATTTCAGACCTAATCCATCTCTTGATGTGGGAGCCACAGCTTTCCAGGGCAGGGGATCAGGTTTCAAGCCTTCATGTTAAGTGAGAGGGCAGGAATGGCTGGGACAATGGCTCTTGCTCTGTCTTTCTGTGCATCCTTCAGACTCTCTCTAGCTCTTTGTCCTCTCACTCTTTGGTGTCTTCTTTGTATCTATATAATTGCTCTTATCCACTTCATTCAGTGGGGTTTCTTGCTTATTTTTATCCCCTGCTAGTTCAACCTTTGTTGTCTCTTTTTCATTCATTCAATGAATGAATCTCTGGTGCCAAGGATACAGCTGTGACCGACACAGTAGGCACTGGCATGGTGTTTGTATTTAGGAGGAGAGGGTGGGACACCAGCCAGGAATAAAAGAGTAAACCATATAATTTTTTTTTTAAATGACAGCTGCTATGGCAAAAAGAATGTAGGAAGGGCAGAGTGGCATAGAGGAATGGGATTGCTCTTTTAAACATGGTGATCTGGAGAAATGTTCCTGAATAGAGTGTGTGTGTGTGTGTGTGTGTGTGTGTGTGTGTGTGTGTGTGTGTGTGTATTTGTGTATCTATGTGTATATGCATATGTATGTTCATGTGTGTATGTGTTGTACTTGTATAGGAATGTGTGTGTGTGTGTGTGCGCTTGCGTGTGCATGTGCATGTGTGCGTGCATGTGTGTGTGTGTGTGAGTGTGTGTGTGTGTGTGTGTGTGTGTGTGTGTGTGTGTGTGCTAGAAATGAACATCAGGAATCTTCCTCAGTTGCTTTTGAGTTTAGTTTTTGAGACAGGTCTTTCACTGGGACATGGAGTTTACTAATCAGTTTACTAAATTGCCTTTGTCTGGTCAGCAAGTAGTGGGGATCCTCTTGTCTCTGCCTCCCCAGCACTGGGATAACAGGTTCGCAAAGCTGCACTTGGCTTTTTTGGGAGGGGGGAGTGGTTATGAGTACTAGAAATTGAGCACAAGTCCCCTTGATATCACAGTACACACTTTACTGAATGAGTCACGTCCCCAGTTTCTACAATAGAGATTTTAAAGAAATGTAAGAGAGAGACAGCAAGGAGACAAGACAGATTAGCAAATGTCAACTGTCCAGAAAGAATATGGGTGAAGTGCCACATGTAGAGTGAACAAGGGTAGAGGGGCTCCATATCTGATAAGGTTTTGCCACCCATGTAATGTCTTAGAACTTTGGTGTAAAGCCCCAGCCTTCCCTTCTCCATTCCCCGCTCCCTCGTGAGCATGCTTTGACCTGTACTTACTCAGGATCTTGGGTAGCCTATTGCATCTCTCTCTGTGTCTAAAAATCCCTCTTTTTTTTCTAAAGTTACTTGAAAAAACTAGTGTCATCCCTTTCCATACCCCAAGATCTTTTCTTTCTGGAAAAACCCAGTTCCTTCCTCAGTAATGACTCCAATTATGGAATAGAAATTTATGCCTCTCCAGCCATCTCAGAGATTGAGATCATAAAAAGCACATGCGGTGTTCTTACTGTTTAATTTTTTTTTAGCTCAGGGATTTAATATAACAAATTACCCTCTATCTCATTTACAGCTACTAACATTCACCAACTTTCTCTTGAACAAAAGGGTAAGGTAAAATACTACTTTGGGGAGAAACGAGAAGTGAAATTAGTTCCTGGGGTAAAATTATTAACAGCAAATCTAAGGCAATCACGTAGCAAGAGACAAGTCAAACCCCAGCACTCAGAAAAACAGTTTATCGAGAAATGCAGTATATGCTCTCTACCAGTCTTGCCAGTGTAAGAAGAAAACATTTTTGGATTCTCTCAAGGTTAAGAGGGAGCTTGGAAAAATCCCTTTTGATCACATGCATTTAAGGACTCACATCATAAAACAAAGGGCTGATAACACAAAGCTATCATTAGCTCTTAAGGAGTGTCAGAGGGTCTCATTTAATCATTTAGTGCTATTAAGTAGAAATTAGGTTTCCATGGAGGTAGTGACTTCAGATTCTCAGGATTCTGATCCTCCTTTGCTCATCATTTTCCTCTACAGGAAACAGAAAAGAAGCAAAATCCAAGAAGCAAAATCTTTTTATCACTTCTAAAGCTGCAAACCTGGGAAATAGCTTTTTGGGCCCAGTTTCTTCAGTGGGACAGAGAGGGGCGATGCACTGATTGGATGTTAGATTGTGAAATGAAATAACACAAATTCATTGCTCTGATTCATTCCTGGTATTGATGAGGGGTCAGGAATCTTGAAACTTGTTGCTCTGGGTTTCCCTACTGTATTATGGGTGGGATCAAATGATCGGCATAACTGAAAATACTGGGAGAAAGCAGTGTCTTCTGGTTTGCTTCTGTTGCGGTGATAAAACACTGACTGAAACCAGCTTGGAAAGGGGAGGTTTTATTTAAGTTTACAGGACACAGTCCATCATCTAGGGAAGTCAGGACCCGAACTCAAGCAGGAACCTGGTGGCAGAAACTGAAGCAGAGACCGTGAAGGAATACTGTTTGCTGGCTTGCTTAACCTAGCTTGCTCTGCTACCTTTCTTATACTGCCCAGGTCCACCTGCCTAGGGATGGTACCACCCACAGTGGGATGGACCCTTCTACATCAATTAGCAAATAAGAAAATGCCCTACAGAGGTACCTGCAGGCAAATCTGATGGAGGGAATTCCTGGATTCCTAACCAGCATGTAGTGTCACAGACCATCACAGTACACAGACATGTCTCAGGTGTTTTCTTAGTGGGGAAAAGAGTGACAATCCCTTACTTACTTTGTTCCTTGTCTGCTTTCGATCCTGCTGTCAATAAGCTTTCTGCCAATGTAATGAAATATCTGATATAACCAACTCATAAAGAGGACTGTTTTATTTAAACTCATAGTTTAAAGGTTTCATTCTGTGATTGGTTGTCCCCTAACTTTGGAGCTTGTTTTGAAGCAGTACATTATGGTGGGGCATTAGAGGGAGCCATTCCACTTCTTGGCCAGGATCAAACAAAGGAAGGGGAAAGAAACAAAAATCCCACAGTTCCCTTTCAGAGCACAATCACAGTGACCCAAGACCTCCCATTGCACTCTACCTCTTAATTCTTCTATCCTTTCCAATAGCACCAAGATGGAGTCAAATCACTTAACAGAATAATAGGCCTTAGAGAACATCTCAGAAACATACTGTAGTAATCCTCTTTTCAAATGCAGTTTGTTATAGCCAGAAGCAAATCAGAATGTACTTAACTCAGTTACCCCAAATCTAAGCCACAAGCTGTGTTCTCTCAACTGCTGTGACTTCCTGAGGATTTAGCTCTTGCTCCAAAAACAATGACAGTATCACCAGTGGTTCCCACCTCATCCTGCAGTCAGGGGGAAGTGGAAAGTCAACCACAGGCACATGCAGGAGCCAAGTCCCAATGATGCTCTGGCTCTGTTGAGCTACATCTTGCATGACCTCTCATCCATGCAACTCATTAGGTAATGCCATGGAGATAATGTGGAAGACAAATCAGGGAAGCCAGAGATTCATACATCACAAAGAACACATAAAACGTTTATCTATGCCCTTTATGTGCAATTGGGTTTTCATTTATGTTTCCTAGAGTTTCCCATCTTCATTTTTCTTTCTCTTCCCTTCCTTCTCCACATTTCCTCCCTCCTCTTTCTTTCTCTCCCCTCCCTTCTTCTCTTTCCCTCTTTCCTTTCTCCTCTTTTGATGCTTATTTAATAAGCACTTTCTTGTGTCTGGTATTATATGTACTATTGCATAGTACAACATCAATATTAGTGAAAAGCTTTCGCCCTTATTTTGGATAGTTTCCAAGAGCTAGCTACATTTGAAAATACAGTAGGCATTTCCAAGTGGAAACATGTCAGACTCTAGGCTACATACCTAAAGTCTAGCCCATCTTAATAAAACTGTAGAATCCCTAAGCCCTGAGCTAGATGAGTTCAGCTTAGGAGTCTTAACTTCTCCAGTCCTTTTGCATTCACTCATGTAACCGGCCATTATTCTTACATAATTTCATAAGTGTATATTCTTCAGTGCTGGGGTTTGAACCCAAGGCTTTATGTACGCTAGGCAAGCATTTTATCTCTGAGTTATAGCCCTTGCCTCTGCTGTATTTTTAATAGTCTTTCATCCCTAGAGAGAATCTTTTTTTGAGATGAGCCTGAGCTCTCCTGTTAACACTGATTCTCCCTTAAGGACCAACACTGAACCAACGTGCTGTAATTCGTGGTTTCTGATGACTTTTACATTTGAACAGAGTTCTCGTCCAGAGAATCTTCTGAGATTGGAAGCCATCTTCCCTTAGCTTCCTTCATCCCCTGTTCCTCTGTTTGTGTTTTAGATTCTTCCAGCTTCTTGCTCACTCTCTCATGCTTGCCTTGTAGTTATTCTCTAACTAGAAGGTAAGAAAAGTTTGGTGGTGAAATTTGAGTGACTCATCTGCCTTTCTTGTTATTGCTCCTGGAAAGTTCCCAGAGACACTGTTACTGTGTGGGAGAGAAGAGCTGAGGGCTTTTTTTCATTGAATTTTTAAAAAGTGGTTTCATTAATTCTTTGAGAATTCCATACAATGTATTTTGATATTCACACCCTTCCCGACTCCACCCAGATCCATCCCATGTCCATACTACCTAACCAACTTTCTCTCTCTCTCTCTCTCTCTCTCTCTCTCTCTCTCTCTCTCTCTCTCTCTCTCTCTCTCTCTCTCATCCAGTTTGTGTTGAGGGACTACTCGTGTGAATGGTGACTTCCCTGGGTTATGGTTGGTATACATGGTTTGACACCATTCAAGAAAACTGGTTCTCCATCTCCAATTAGCAGTCAAACGCCAATAGATTCTCAGCTAGGGAAGGGACACCCTGCCCACCTCCCCTCCTCCATGCTGTATTTTTTTCTTACTTGAGCTTGTGCATGCTGTCACAACGACTGTAAGTTCATATGTACATTTGTACTTTTGTGTCTAGACAACAGTTTCCTGAAGTCATCCACCACTTCTTGCTTTTACAATCTTTCCATCTCTTTTTCTGCACAGATTCCTGAGCCTTGAGGAGAGAGGCATAATATAGACATTCCATTTATGGCTGAACATTCCAGTGTCTTATTCTTTGTATATTGAGCATTTGTGGGTCTCTGTGTTAATTGCCATTTACTGTCATCTATTGCAAGGAGAAGTTTCTCTGATGAAGGTTGAGAGATGCACCAATCTATGGGTATAATAATATGTCAATAAGAGTTGTTCCATTACTATGTCCGTTAACAGAATAGTAGTAGTAACAGATTTTTCCTTAGATTTTATTTATGTAAGCTGATGCATATATTATAGGATCATGGTGCCTTAAAGAGTAATATGCAGTACTATCCAACACACTGATTTCACAAAAGAGACTCTGGGGCCCTTAGGGATAAAATAAATTTCCTGAAACCATATGATAGTTTCAGAGTTGGGAACCAAACCCATGGGCTCCTGGCTGCCAGTTAGTTCTTTCCACAAAGATATGCTATTCTACCTGTCAGTGGTATAAGATTGTTAGCTGGTGTAGTTTCTCTTGAAAGTTTAATTGCAGGGTACACCTCAGTAATAGTTTATCTTTTTCCTTTTTTTTTAATTAAGAGATTTTCTATTTGTTTTACATATCAACCACGGATTCCCCTGTCCTCCTTATCCCACCCCCAGCCTTCCCCCCTAACCCACCCCCCATTGCCACCTCCTTCAAGGCAAGGTCTCCCTTTTTCTTAGAAGCACAGGAGTTTAAGGAGGATGTATGAGGTACATTAAAGAGGAAGGTGACCTTTCAGATCAGCCCTACTAACTTGGTTTCTAGAGATAAAGGGAAATCAGGGCAACTGGATCCTTTCTTTTCCTTTCTTATAAACCTGAGGTTGGTAAACTATAGCTTGCTTTCTAAAACCAGCCTATGTCTCTTATAAACAAAGTTTTATTGACACACAAGCATACCCATTTATTTATGTATCTGTGGCTGCTTTTGATCAACAACTGCAGAGCTGACTAGTTGCCATGGAGATGGTATCACTTCAAGACCAAGCATCTTTACTATGTGGCTCTGAAGGCAATAGTTTTGCTGAGCTCTGACACAGAGAGGTGAGAATTCCAATTATGATTGTGATTATAGTCCTTGCGTTTCTCTTAGTCCATCTGTGCAGCCTCTGCCTTTGACTCTATCATGATTGCTTTTGATAATGAGAATTTAATTATACAATTTAAATCAATGCACAGAGTGAAAAGGTACTAGAAAGTTCAGGCTAGGTGAAAAGGATACACACAGTACAATATAATTTATGCACATTATAGAGAAGCAGAAATCAATGCAATGCCTTATTTGTGTACATGTTCAATAAACATATTAAAATTAAAAAAATGATAGTCACCAACTTTAGCACCCTGGCTACCTGTACTTGCCTGTATGAAAAGGAAAAAAGGATGGAATGAAGAAAATATAATGGAAAGTTAATATCGGCTATATTTGGTCTTTGTATCCTTAAGAATCATATTATTTTCTGTATCTTGATATGTTTTGTATGTTTTATAATTATAGGTAAAAATTCAGATGAGTTGTTTAAGTCACTTAGTTTCTCTGAGTTTTAGAGAAAACATCTAATCAGGAGGTTTTCTGTGCTCCTTGATGTCTTAGGTAGGGTTTTATTTACTGTGAATAGACACCATGACCAAGCAACTCTTATAAAGGAAACATTTAATTGGGCTGGCTCACTTACACTTTCAGAGGTTCAGTCCACTATCATCATGACAGGGAGCATGTAAATGTTCAGTGAGACATGGTGTTGGAGCTGACAGTGCTACATCTTGCAGGCAACAGGAAGTTGACTGACTCAGTGGATGATATCCTGAGCATAGGAAATCTCAAAGCCCACCCCCACAGTGACACACTTCCTCTAGCAAGGTCATACACACTCTAACAAAGCCACACCTCCTAATAGTGCCACTCGGGATTATGGGGACCAATTACATTCATACCACCACACTTGGTTTGATGTTTATTCTTCCACATGAGGGACATGCCACAATAGGTACCAAACATGGAGAGACACAGAGATTTTCTTACACAAATGTACATGTATATGTGTTGAATACACAGCACCTTAAATACACTCTGAACATATCTCTGTAGATAGGTGTTGTGGTTTGAATGTGGGATTTCCTCCTTTGGCTCATGTGTTTGTAAACTTCATCCTTAGCTGATGGCACTGTTTTGGAAGGCTATGGAACCTTGTGGAGACTTGTTGTAGGAAGTGGAATGGGCATGGAGTTTTTATAGCCCATCCCTACAGTCTACTCTTTGCTCTCTAACTGTGGATGCCATGTAGCCATGCTATTCTCACAACTGATGCCATTCCTTTACCATTACAATGGGCTGTACTCCCACAAATGAAGCCCAAGTAAACCCTTTCTCCCTTAAATTACTTCTTATCAGGTATTTAGTCCCAGCAACAAGAAAAGTAACAAATACAGTGTAGTAGGAATTTACTTAGGGTCACCAACTAGCTCCCAAATAAAGACACAGAGACTAATTATTAATTATGAATGCTCGGCTTTAGCTTAGGCTTGTCCCACTAGCTCTTTTAACTTAATTACACCTGTTTCTACTCATCATATTTTGCCTTGGGGCTTTATACTTATCTTTCACTGTGCATGGCCTATTTTCCTGCTTTTTCCATGCCTGGCTGGCTGGCCCCTGTCATCTCTCTGGTGTCTCTTTTTCTTTCTCCCCCTCCCCAGCCTAAATTCCTCTTCCTACTTACTCTCCCTGCCTGGAAGTCCTGCCTATATCTCCTTGCTGACTATTGGCCATTCAGCTTTTTATTAGACCAATCATGTGACTTAGGCAGGAAAGGTAAAACAGTAACACATCTTTACATAGTTAAACATATATTCCATAACATAAACAAATGCAATACATCTTTATATAGTTAAACAAATCCAACACATCTTTGCACAGTTAAACAAATATTTTACAACAATATGGTGGTTAAATTTGACACGACTTTCTACTACTATTCCTTAAAAACCAGAGGAATTAGTGTGAACAGATTTCTAAGGGATGAAAATTTCCCTCCTATACATCTATATTGGACTTTCCTTATGTAAAATCTCTTTATTTCTCTCATTAATAAGCTCATACTATAAAAGATATTCTAGGTCTTATGCTTTTCCTGTAGATATTTCTTATTCAGAACATATAAATCTGACCCCATAAAATGATCCAATAACATTTTATGTAACTGGAAAAAACATCCACTGTGCAGAACTAAGAAAATTTTATGTCATCCTTGAAAGTTCTCAGAAACTCAACTTCTTAGATACAGTGCTATTTGATCATAGAACCTGCATTGTATTGATGGCAGGGCTGGAGGGAGTGGCAGTTGGGTGCATGCAATTACAAAATACATTTCTGTGGACCTGGGAAGATCTTGTTTTAACAAAGCACTCAAAACTCATGTTAACCAGCCATTATCCCAAAGAGTTCAGAAAGTTTAATGGCTTCCAATGAGTGAATCTGAGAAATCTTTTGACCTTGTAATACCAGGACTTCTTTATAGTGGTAGGTATGGATTTTTGGTTCTAAATGAAAGTGGAACTATGATAGAAGACAAGTTATAAAATTCACAATTAAACTGGATAGAGAGGCTTTCCCTTTCTCTGTGAAATGAAGCCCTGAGGGTATAAATTGAAGGGGAAAATCCCCCCTCAAATTAATTGAGAATGAGGCTAGATCTAGTCATGTGGTGGTTGCCTAGCAACTGAACCTCATTGTTGGAAAGAAGATGAGGGTACTTCAGCCACTGGGTACCACTTAAGACACTGAGTTGCCTGAAGGATGTGAAGAAGGGAAGTCTGCTCTTTTGGAAGTTTCTATTTAAAGATGCACAGGATTTATACTGAATGCTCCAGTAGCTTTTGCCTCTTAAGCCAGATTCAACAGGAAAATTCAGCTCAGTTGTTTGTTCTTCCCTGAAGCTTTCCCTGACTGTTCCTAAGGACCGCCAGATTCCAGGCCATTTCTGCTCTCCTGGTGTCCCTTTTTATCCTGTGCATTTTACTACTGTGCATAGGTTTCAGTGCCCTATAGTCTTGATCGCTCATTTCTGTATTTTCTCAATTTAACTGAGTGATTAGTGCATGCTTTTCTTTATATATACAACGCATGTCCCTATGCCTTATAGTTTGTAGATGACCTGGAATTTGATGAATCAGTGAATAGATACATAGATGTATATAGAAAAAATGTATAAGCAAATTGAAGAGTCCATCAAGCTTCTAAGGTCACGCTACTTGTAATATTGGCAGGCTTGAAAGCTCTTTAACATGTATACATGTAATGAAATAACTGAAGCATATGCAATTTTTCTAAGAAGTACTTTGCAATCAGCCTATGTTAAATCATGTTCTGGGAGTTTGCTTCTATTAAGTTGCCTTTCCCTATTTCCATTGTTGTGTCCTCCAGGCTGCCTAGGCAATTCTGGCTGGTTCCTGAAGTGAGTTAAAATTATTATGCAATTGGCCGTGCTCTCCTATCCCTCAATAGGCATTCCTGCCTGCTTCTTCCTGCTTATTGGACTTTGCCTGTAGCTTATTGCTCTGTTTATTATTGCCCAGGTGCTTTCTCTTCTCTTTCATATTGGTGTGAAGTATTCTTTATCTTAGGTGGCACATGAAAGTTTTCTTGGGGAAACTCATGGTTCCCAGAGGCTGTTAAAATGTTTATTTATGACTGTAATAACCTTAGATCTACCCTGGATAATCCTTAAAAAGGATATTATGCATAGGGCTGTTTCCTGGCATAGAGAGCTATAGAGGAAGCACCTTTGTCACATGCAGGTTTTCACATGAAAGGTACTAGAGGGATTTTGTTTTGATCAGGGTTTTGGCAGGAAACAGATGGCACACAGATTGTGTCATTTAAGGAGACTTTTAGAAAGAGACCTTTTACCAAGACGTGCTCAAGAGGTTTTAAATAGCTAAACACTACTAAGAGATAATAGGGAAATGTTCTTGTTGGCTTTCTATTATTGTTATGCATCTCATCACCAAGAGCAACCTAGGAAGGAAAGGGTTTATTTCATGTTGCAGCATACAGTCCATCATTAAGGGAAGTCAGGGCAGGAACTCAAGCAGGAAGCTAGAGGTAGAGGTTGAAGCAGTTACCATGGATAAATACTCCTTCCTTCCTGGTCCCTATGGCTCACTCAGCTTATTTTCTTATACAATCCAGGTTGACCTGTCCAGGGTTAGCACTACCCACAGTTATTTAGGCCTTCTCACATCAACCATTAATCCAAAAAAAAAAAAATGCCTATGGGTCAATCAGATGGACGTATTTTCTCAATTGAGTTTCCCTCTTCCCCGATGACCCAAGTTTATATCGATTTAATGGAAAAAATAATCATTGCAAAGAGATTTGAAGGCATGGTTACCAAAACTTAGAACACAATGATAGATGTGGGGAAGAATGCCTGAGAGAAGCCTTGCAGGCACCTCAGGAAGGCATGGTAAAATAGATGTCTCCAAATCTACATATTCTTTCCTGTGATTCTTGGATGGTAGGTCTAGTGAAACCCAACTGGAAATTTCAACATTGATCAGCCTCATGGTTGACTTCTAATAAAGTACTGAGCATGCTGGAAAGATTGCTCAGTGGTAAGAGCACTTTCTTCTCTTAAAGAGGATTCAAGTTCGATTCCCACTACTCATATTGTGAGAGTTCACAACTCCTTGTAACTACAGTTCCAAGGGATATGACATCCTATTCTGGCCTCTATGAAGACCTGAATATATGTCACACACACACACACACCAATAAAAATTAAAAATTTTTAAAAGTGCTGAGCTAGAGGGCATTGCACTGGTTAACTGGGAAAGAACTCTCTCTCTCTCTCTCTCTCTCTCTCACTCTACACACACACACACACACACACACACACACACACACACACACAAACACACACACACACACAAACCCTCAACCCCGACATGCATGCCTATATGCCCCCACCCCACACTCTGTTCCTTGTTGACATTATCCCTAACTAATTTGCTTTCATGTGAAAAATATCCTTTGTAAATTTAAATAAACACAAACTTCCTCTGGCTAGACAATCACTCTACCAACTGAGCTACATCTCCAGGACCAGGTTAGAGGACAGTCCTTAATACAAATCAGTTTCCAAGTCCTTCTTTGAATTTCCACCTGTGTTCACAGGGTAGAGAATTACACTGATCCTGCTTGGGGTAGGTGTTTATCCCTGCTCTAACAGGTATGGTTAACAAGAGAATAAAGTAGTCATATCATTCCTTTGGCCTTACTAATGGGCAGTGGATGTTGGTGAAGCCCAGAATTTTCTGAACAGATGATAGAGTATGAACTGGATCGGTATCTTACAAAATTATCTACTACAAAGACTCAGTGTACCTCATTCTTCCTCAATGAGATCTTCTTAGACTCTTATAGTTTCTAGATCTTTCCCTATACTTTACCAATACTATTATTTCTTTAAATATTTGTCAATTGCTCCCCTGAGAGTATAAACTGAAGAAAATAGTCCATGTCTTACTCATCATTGCACAGTCAGAACCTAACATAGTGAACAGTGAAGTGATCTAGACTTTTGGTTAAGTGAGTGAATGAAGAACAGTCACAGTGCGATCAAAAAATTAGGGCCAAGATTATTTTTTCACTAGAAGCCAATCTGGAAGCTCTTGTTAGCCCTTGGATCTTCATCTCCAATTATATCTATCCCAATAGAAATGAAGTCAAAATGATATGCTTATAGAATAATGGCCTCCACTTGAAAGCTTTTGTTGCTTGGACTTCTGGATAGCACTGAGGGCAGACAGTTCTGATTTAGAACCAAACTGTTTTAGCTGGTGTGGTCTGCACCTCACTGGCAGAGGTCTGCTGGAGTTTACAGCAGGGCCCAGCAGCAGCAGGGCTAGGGATGAGCTGGGATGGTGTTGTCCTGAGGAATGGAGATAGAATCCAGGGAGGGGTACAGTTCCGCTGGCAGGTGGGTCACTCAGCCATTCTGGCTTAGGTGGCCTGGGCCTGCTTGGCAGAAGTCTTCTAGGGTTGGGGGTAAGGCCATAATCAAACTGTTATTTCTGGAATGACACTGGATGAAACACTTCATCTTTCTGAACCTCTCTAAAGGTAAAGATATTTCTGCTTCATAAAGTTTTGATGGAGATTGAACTCGATAACATAAACACTGTGTTCTGCTCTTGGTGATGGCTCGTATTTGTTGACTGTTGCTCTCAAGGCTGGACTGGGGGCAATAATAGGAAGGAAATGAATTCTGGCTTTATGTCTGCTTTGGTTGCCACCCACCCTGGCTTGGTACTTTTTGCCCAGATATCATGTCATTCATTCTGTTTTCACAATTTGAAATATTAGATTAATTTCAATTCCCATCTACGCCAATACTTCTTTGAAACCATCCCTTCCTGTGCGGAAGTCGTCTGCAATCTCTGTAGGGTCCTCTTCTGATTTTCAAAAGACATGAACTGCCTTAGGGTTGTTTTGAAATTCAAGGTCAAATTGAAATAAAGGAGGGAACATACTGATTGGCAAAGAGCAAATGTTTCCTTGTGTGGCTCTCATTGCTGTGGTCACTACTGCTGATGTCACTGTGCTCACTTTCTTTGGAATCTTTGGTCTTTTTTCTTGCATCATGTCTTCTTGAGAATGTAATGATCAATAGACTATTCTTGTTTCTTGTTCTCTTGCAGTAGCTGAGGTAATTAGACCTACCAGAAGGATGATCTATAAGGGCTAAATGAGCAGCTTCATTCCAGATCCTCAGTATCTAGGCATCTCTCCCCTGGGAACAGAGTGATGGATATTGACTTCTCTTTCATTTCTTCATGATTTCCCAGTGCATGAAGCAGCAAAACTGTTATTTGCCATTCATTTCCTTGCTATTTCTTTTTAAAATTTGCCTGATTCAGTTATAAGTTTTAAAATATGATTGGGGTCCCCATAAAACTTTATCTCTGAGTATGAGAATTGTAAACATGAAGTCTATAGCAAGAATCGTGAATTTGTTAAGATTCAGTTCAACCACACATGACAAATAAGAAGCTCAAATTGCAGTGGCTTGATAGGACATTCAGGATCCCCAGTGGTTGGCAGTGGAAAGCTTGTATGATAACTACTTATTTGTCCGGGACATAGACCTAATCTGTCTTTATGCTCCTCCATCTTTTCTGAGACCTCCACTCTGATGGTTGACCCATAGTCTCAACTGACTAAATATATTAGGTCCTTCCCTCTCAGGCATATATAAGCAGTAAGGACACTCAATAGACATTCTTGAATAAGCCAAGCTTCCTAGAAGAGGCCCAAGACCATCCAAGCCACCTAGTAGATGTAGAGGACAGCCTGGCTGCCTGGAAGAGGCTCAGGCCACTTGAGGTGCCAAAGAGAGACACTGTCAAACCTTCAAGTGGTGCAATGTGCTCCAGGTTTACAGCTTCTATGGGCTAGCACCCATGATCATGTCGACTTTTGTGATGCAGTTGATTATGAGTCCTTTCCGCTTCTGTAAAGGACCCCTCACCTATACTCTTACAAGTAGCCTATGTAAACTTCATTGGTTCACCACACTGGACTTCGGTGATATCCTTTGGTTTATTGTTGATTCCCTATCTGGGACGAGTAGACATGTGTTCACATCTCCCTAGTAATAGTCTCACACAACAGCAGGCACTCTTGGACTAAATAGGGCAAAGGTGAAAGAGCACAGAAGACAACACTTCCCCAACTCATGATTGTAGGATTTCTAATCATAGCATGTAAAACTTGACACTTGTCAGTGAAAACCTAGCTTCATCTTACCTGGGCCATCTTGGCAATCCCTGAAATGTATAAGTTCCTTCAGATACTCAACTGATGTTCTAAATACCTGCAACATAAAGCACCAGACTTAGGGCCTGCCCCTGTGGTGATATTTTGTTTGTGCTCTAACAAATAAAGCTTGCCTGGAGATCAGAGTGCGAAGCTAGCCACCAGAGGACAGGCAGTGGTGGCACACGCCTTTAATCCCAGCACTTGGGATCTCATACCTTTGTTTCCAGTACTTGGGAGGCACATGCCTCTAATTCCAACACTTGGGAAGAGGAAACAAGAAGTGATATGGCTGGACAGAGAGAGGAAGTGATAAGACAGGGTGGAGACAGGAGCTTGGCTTTTTCAGTCTGAGGATTTCTAGAGGTAAGAAGTCTTTCTAGTGGCTGCTGCTCTGCTTCTCTCATCTTTCAGCTTTCACCCTGATATCTGACTCTGAGTTTTTATTATTAAGCCCAGTTAGAATTCAAGCTACACGTCTCTTAGGGAATTGCTGGGATAGTCGGTAATGCCGTCACAGTCTCAAGTTTGCTAATAGTCTCCACTTGATCCTATGCCCTCATTCTTAAAGTGTTTCCTGATAACACCCTGAAGGATTAAACTGTTTACACTAATCTTTTGGGGCATGGTACATACTTGTTGTTTCTCTGCTAACAGATTTGCATCCTTCCTGGTGACTATTTGCTGACCAATGAGCCACGCAATTTGGATTCAACAGTAACAACAACAACCTACATTTGTCTCCTTTCTCTCTAATTCATTCTCTCTCTCTCTCTCTCTCTCTCTCTCCCTCTCTCTCTCTCTCTCTCTCTCTCTCTCTTCATGTGTGTGTGTGTGTGTGTGTGTGTGTGTGTGTGTGTGTGTGTGTGAGTCCTCCTGTCCCTGCTCCCTTAGTGCTCAGATTGTAGAGTGTGTGGCTCTGTCTAGCTTTTTTTTTTAATGGGTGCCAAGGATCTAAACTCAGTTCCAAATGCTTGTACATCAAGTGCTTTACCCACTGAGTCATCTCTCCAGCCCCAAAAGCATTTGTTTTACTCTCTCCCTCATTGTGCTACTGCATGTGTCTCTGTCTGCTGTGTCCACTTGACTTACTTAGCCACTCCAAACCAGCTTGGATATTGTCACCCTTGAAGCCTTGACCTGTATGTCCTATCTGATCCATCTCTCTTTCATTAGTGTCATCTATGTTTTTTTTTCATGGATTTTAAATATGCTTTTGTCATTGCGCATATCACTTTATTGCTAGAAATGGATTATACCCTGTAGAAAAACATGCTGCTTCAGGGCAGTCATTTGATGTCCTTTTTCTTAAAAGAGACATTTAAGGTGAGTTTTTCATACTTCAGATGTTAATTTAATCACTGAGAAATCATTCTCTCAAGTTCTCTTTTTACCTAAACATGGTGCTGGACTCTGAATGCCACTGGGAGGGATGGGATTACTGGTTAATCAAAGACGTCTTTCGTTTCACACTTCTATCATTAAATTCTCTTGTTCTGCCTGTAATCATCAAGAGAAGAAAGGAGAGCTCAGAAATTAAAAGTAGTCACTTTGAGTTATTTCCACACCATTTGGGGGAAAGGAGGGCATTTATTTTTCCTCAGAAAGTTTAGCAAAATGATGTTATTTTTATTTATCACCACAGGGTTCCAAGCAGCATCTTGCCTAATTATGCTAATTGAATTATTCACATTACTCATGAGTTAATATTGTCTTACCCTATGTTTCTAGCTCATTAACTAATAACCAAAACTCAAGTAATTAAGGTATTTAGAAAACGAATCTCATGTCAATCCTGGTTTTCTTTGAATGGTTGGATGGAAAACATTTAACCCTTGACTCTTATCACCTTCCTGGTGGTGGCCATATCCTCATAGGACATACTAGTTTTCCACATTATGGGTCCTTGGGGCTCTTTACCATTAGCTACTATAACTTATAAACACAATAATAGAGTAGTAAAAGAGGGAAGAGAAGGCCTACAGGTCTCCCTTGTGCAGTCATCCTTATCTGTTCGCTTGCCTTCTCAGCATTTCACACACAGAGATTAAGTATATTTTACATATCCTGGACTCCATTAACATCGATGAGACAGTAAAGGGAAGGTTCTTTGAGCTCTATCGTAATTCTGTCTCCAGAAGACTTTATCAGTTTAGGTATCCAGAAATCCACAAGGAAGGCTTCACTGTCCCACAAGTTCATCTACCATCCAAGCCTGCCAACTGCCTGGCTTTGTAGTCTAGTCTCTTAGACTTGTATAACTTTAAAGAATATTTTCAAGCTCATAAACAGCAATTGTATGTATGAATGAGGCTCAGTGTGGAAATATGAGTCTTATATATGATATGCAACAACCAAATCAAGACAATTAGCATTTCTCCTCAAATATGTTTCTTTTTTTTTTATATGGGAAGCTTTTAATGCCTCTCTTATAGTGCTTATTATACTATATAACATATATTATGAATTACTGTGAGTTTATTGTGCCCTAGAACCTACTCTCTAGTGACACTATTCCACTCTACAATTATGAAATCATCTTTTGGCCTGCATGCATGAGTGGCAACATATGGTCTTTGTTTTTCTGTGTCTGGCTTATTTCATTTACATGATGTCTATCTAGGTCCATCCATGCTACTGCAAATGGCAGGATTTCATCCTTTGTTACACTGGGAATAATATTCCTCCGTGAATGTACACAACCTCTGCCTTACTCATTCACCCATGTACTCATCATTGAACTCACCCTTCCCCACTGTGTTTGATGCCACAGCTTAGGCTGTTGTGGATAATGCTGCCTGAAACAGGAATGTGCAGATGCCTCTTCAACATAATGTCCTGCTCTTCTGGTGGCCTGGCTCTTAGAATCTCTCAGTTCATTCTCTCTGCAGGAGTTTCTACTCTAACTCTCCTGGAGGCTGGACATAGACTCTTTCCTTTGTTCACTTCAGTGGTTGCTGGCACTGAGCAGTGGGGTCTCAGAAACATGGGAACACAATTGCAGCACGACATAGGGGTTGATTAACAGATGGTGTAGATTTGGGTATTTCTAGCCAAATATTCCAAAGGCTAAACAGTTTTCATGTACAGGCTTGGCCTGAAAAATGCAAAAGTTTTTACATCCTAAACCTTTGCAGAAGCACTTGCAGCTCTGTGTCCTTCCTAGTTTACTTCTGTTGCTATGGTAAACAATGAACAAAAACAATATGGTGGTTTTAATGTGATTGGTCCCCATAGGCTAATATATTTGAAATCTTGGTCACCAGTTGGTAGAATTGTTTGGGAAGGATTAGGAGGTATGGCCTTGTTGGAGGAGGTGTCACTATGGGTAGGATTTCAGGTCTTAAAAGCCAACAGTGTTCCCAATTAACTTTCTCTCTCCCTGCCTCTTGGTAATTGTTATATCAGGACTTAAACATTCAGCTACTGCTCCAGCACCATGCCTGCTTCTCTGTTGCCAAGCTCTCTGCCATAATGGCCATGAATTTATCCTCTGAAACTGTAAGGAAGCCCCCAGTTAAATGCCTTATTTTGTAAGTTGCCTTGGTGACAGCGTTTTGTCATGACAACAGCACAGTAACTAAGACAATCCATTTGAGGAGCAAAGGGTTTATTTGGATTACAAACACAGTCCCTCATGATGGAAAGCCAAGGCATAAACTTGAAGCAGAAACCTAGAGATGAAGCTGAATCAGTTAACATGGAAGAACATTGCTTGTAGATTTATTTCTGGCTCACACTTGCCCAGATCCACTTGATAAGGGGCAGCAGCACCTGCAATGATCTGGACCCTCCTACATCAATTATAAGCTAAGACAATGATCCACAGATATGCCTACAGCCCAATCTGGTGGAGGTAATTTCACCAGCACACTCTATGTGGCTTTAGCCTTGGGCAGATATCTTGCTTCCTGGATCTGCTAAGTGAAAAAATTCCATCCTTCAAGACAGGTATTTTATATCTGATTCAGAACTGTCTGAGCAACAAATAATTGGAATGCAAATTTTAAAATTCTTAAGTTGAAAAAAAAAAAAACAACTATGGCTAACAGTGGAAAGACTCCAGGCAACTGGCGCTATGCCTGGATATATCTTGGGAGTCAAGTTATGCCATTTGAATCAATCTCTTTTTGATCCTTGGTTTTTCTCTGAGGCACCCTTAGTCTTGGGTTAATAGTGGCTCAGCAGTCTAAATTGAATATATTTCCTTCCAAGTGAGTCTTGCAAAAGTCTAAGTATTGAATGTAAAGAGACAGCTTTTTTTTTTTTTTTTTTAAATTGCTTGGTGTTATCTAATCAAAGGACAAATTGTGATAGCTCATCTAGTCTAGTTCCTGGATACTTCCCTAGGGATGGATATGGAGTTAGCTCCACCCACATTCTGAGTGAGAGATGGTTTCTCAGAAGATAATCGCTGTTCCCTCCCTGATTTAAATGAATAATATTGGTTGCTAATTAGGATGTACCCTTTGTACTCAGTAAATGGAGATTCGAGTAGGAAGTGGAAAATCAAGAGAAACTGAGAAACCATCATCCTGGTCTTTCCAGATCTTGATTGCTCATGGTCAAATCTTCTGATGGGCTCTGCCTTTGTACGGTGATTGTGGTGAATTGTCAGGATGGTCTGTACAGGGCTGGTGATCAAGGATACCCCTCCCCACACACATGTGAATCACTGAATTGTCAGTATTCATAGCACAGAGTACTGCATTCTGCCATTGCCTTTCCCTTACCCAGCATTGCCAGTATCCACACAGTGATTTCCAGTGATGGTACATCACACATAGCAGCAACTCAACTGGACACCATACCTTTTGAGATGTGCTTACCGTGCCTCTCATTTTGAAAAAAAAACAAAACAAAAAAAAAACCTCCAAAAAGAACTTACCACTAAACCAAAACAATGACAACAATAACAACAACAACTCCTAAATTGTTAATTTAATTGCCTCAGTTGAAAAAAAGTGAACCCTTGTTGGCCACAGATAAAGAAATGTATCCATGTCAAAAAGGTTTGTTTCCCACCATTATTTTTCTATCCTGAAGTTCAATCAATACATCCACTTGAAATGTTTTCAAGGGAGAAAATATCTTCTTATTGTTTGCCTTTTATTCATGTGAAACTACAAGTTACATTGTAAAGACCTTTTAGGTCACAAAACCTGTAAATGGAACTGGGTTGCCTCATCTCGTTTTTGCCACCAGAATACCTCGTTTATTGGCAGTAGGTCTCTGGGATTTCAAAAACTCACCTGAGGATGCTGATTAGCCTTGAACTAGACAGACTTCACATGTTACACTTCTGAATTGTTCTCATCCTTATCCCAGTCGCAAGGTTAACTACCAAATTCTCTGTTTCCATCCACTCTGTTCTAGACTTCCTGTGCTCACCCACCTCTTTCCCAAGACTGTGATCTTTGACTTCAATCTCTGTAGTATTCTCTTGTCTCTCTATTAACAGAGTGCCAAGACAAGACCATATTAGCTTGTATCACCCCTTCAAGAGTGTTGTGAGAAGGGCATTTTAAATTCAATCATTCTCCCCTCACCAGTGATCACAGCTGGCAGTCATTAAGTGTTGCATGCAGACTCCCATTTAAACCCAGAGCTTATGTCCTCTGTAATATGTTCCCGTCCACAATATTCTGTGTCTTTCATGAAAAGCCCTGATGAAACACTTGCCATTTAAGTAGGCTGACTCATATGACATGACAGTTTAAAAATGGCAAGTTCGTAGATTTCAGCCTTAAACTGCAGTTCCACATCTAAGGATTCACTCAATCTCAGATTGAAAATAAATTGAAACAAAATCCTTTATCTGTATTGAACATCTACAGATTTTTTGGCACTTTTCCATAGATAATACAGTATAATTAATGGCTATTTTCATAGAATTTGGTTTAAGTATTGAAAGACACTTTAGAGGTGACTTGAAAGTAGGTACGTGTGCCTAGGTTCTGTCAAATACTAGGCTACATTTTAGAAGAACATCCTTGGGGTTTAGTATTAAAAGGGACAGAGGTGGGGGATTTCCTGGAAACTTTTCCCACGGATACCCAGAGGTGAAGACACTTTCATAGCTACCTTATTTAAAGTGAATTGTATCCAGTAGTGAAAGAAACTGCTCTGCAAGTCTTATTGGCTTTGTCACTGATCAGAACAGATCAGTGGGAGTTGCTGGTGTTTCCAGCTTCTTGGTGTCGTATTCGATACTAGACAGAAGCACACATAAACTGCAAAGTAGTAAGGGAATGCTATTCAAGGCAAAACGACACTACAGTTCAGATACACTGACTGTCAAAAGTGGCATTGGTCCTCGTCATTGAAAGAGTATTAGAAAGTCTTGATTATTTTGGTTTTTTTTCTGTTATGGGGGTTCAAGAAAAGAAGGTGTTTGGTTGCTTAGAGACATATCACAGGTAGTTTTGTTTTGATTGACAGATGCAGAATATACAAGCCTATAGTCATTGCCTATGTCCCTTCCTATGATGCATCTGATTGTAATCATATGAATGCCTAATTATGCATAGGCACAAGATGGTAAATAGGAAGTGCTTCTGAAAAGTTTATGCAGAGGACCGTTTACCTGATTGCCTGTGTACTCCAACCTAGTTTAGACAAGATAAGCCCCCTTACTTTTACACATCAATATAACTGGAATACATTTGAATAGAAATTGTCCATGACAGGGGAGTTTTTAATGGTAGTCAAGAGGAGGAAAAACTTATTCCATTGCTTGGAGAGGGGTGTGCATGCAGCTTGATGCAGGAGGAGGCCGTAGATTGCTAAGTGCTTTGTTAGGAGTGTGTTGCTTTAGTTTGTTCAGGTGAAAATCCCTGGCTGCCAAGTCCATTGTTAGAGGAGAGGTGTGGAAACAGCCCAAACCAGGTGGAGTCCCAGGTGGCTAAGCTTAGCTGCTTCACTAGGCTGCACTCAGGGCATTGGTTGTGTGGAGACACAGACATTCAAAATTGGGGGTTTTCTTTATCATTTCATGGAGCCATTGACTCATTCTGGAGTCTCTAGCTGGTCATTGGAGTACCACAGCATGAGAAGTTAAAAGACCTGAATTAAAGTGCTGTTTAAGCCCTCACCTTACTGTGCTAATTCTTTTTTTTTTTTTTTTTTTTTTTTTGTTTTTTTTTTTTTGTTTTTTGAGACAGGGTTTCTCTGTGTAGCTTTGCGCCTTTCCTGGAACTCACTTGGTAGCCCAAGCTGGTCTCGAACTCACAGAGATCCGCCTGGCTCTGCCTCCCAAGTGCTGGGATTAAAGGTGTGCGCCACCACCGCCCGGCACTGTGCTAATTCTTAAAAGTCTGTCATCTCTGTGAGCTTTATCTATAAAATGGATGGAATATTTCTTATTAGATTACTCTAAAATTTTAGAAGATGACACATTAAGGACTTCACATAATGAAAAGTAACAGACAGTCCTTTGATGATTTCATTGTGGCTTTTTCCTGCCTCAAAGAGAAAAGCCAACAGGCTCAATAAATACAGCATTAAAATATAAATACTTGAATGAACAACCTAGATGCCCTTAATGAAAACATACGAGCCTCCTCTTTCTAATGGAAAGTCCCCTCTGGCATGGATAGATGGTAGCAGCCAGTTCATTTTCTAGATTTCCAGCAGATTAACTGCTTGTCTGAACTCCTGAAATAGGAGTGATGAGCCTCGGAGGAGATGGACTCATCTGTTTTCCTCTCCATAATGAGAAGTTAGCACTGTGCTCAGAGCGCTCAGCTTCTCTGTATGTCCATGGTTCCCACATCACCTGCAGTGCCCAGCAGCAGGCAGCCAGGTCAAGTGGACTGGGGAATTTACCATATGAGAGTCAAGAGGAAAGGATGCCGAGTGTGAAACTGCTGTAAGAATGAGACATCAATAATCCCACAGCCCTCTTCAAATATTCGGGGCCTATCTTAGGACAGCTTTGTCATATGCTTCCGTGATCCTCAGAGTGGCCTTTCTTAAGCACCGGTGTCACCAACTTCTGAGAATCTGATAAAACCATGAATTCTTTGAAGTATACACCAGATTCAATAAATAAGAAACTCTAGAATTTGGGCCTATAAATCTGTATTTTATCCAGTTTTTGTGTGATATTAATTATATGTTTAAAATGGAGAATGTTATTTTATCTTCACTGCATTGCTATATGCCTCTCACTATGACGAGGGGGTTAGTAGTATAGAGTTGAGAGCTGATATGTCTTAGCCCAGATTTCTCAGTTGGGAGTTCTTTGTGGATTGTATTAATTCTGTGAGACTTTTATTGAGTTGGTAGGTGCTATGATATGGAGGAAATTGTGTAACACTGTGTGTATATAATGCAAGATAGAGTGTGGAAAGAATATGTCATCATCTTTCTCAAGAAAAATTCAGGAAGCTATATAGAAGAACAAGAAAATGGGCAAAGTAACTGGAGGATGAGTGAGTCCAGGTCTGTACCCATGCTTGTCTGAGAAGCTCCTCATCCTGCCATCCACGCTATTCACACATCTGTATTCACAAACTACAGTCTATCTTAAAGCATTTTGTACAGGAAGAATAGAGAGCACATGGCATGTTCAAGTTGTTTTTTATGGAAGTATGTTTACTGAGAGATTACAATGAAATCACAATGGGCCTCACTGCCATTTCCTCAGACATTCCATCAGTGGAGTCACGTATTATTATAGAATTTTAGAGGTGTCACCTCTAAAGTCACCTTTCATTTAGGTCCCTGCTCTTCACATAAGGTAAACTAAGAACAGCATTGAGTCCACCATTGTGCTACCAGCCAAAGCTGCCAATGTCCAGAGAAGCAGAGGTTGGGTTTGTTCTGCATGTCCTTCAGATTCAAGCCCATTCATGTCTTAAACAAGCCTTTGCACATCACTCTAAATAGTTTCATTGAGGACTGATAAGACAAAATAAGGGTGAATGACTCCTTAAAGACATCATAAAGCAGGTGTTTGCTTATCAAAATGGCCAAAGAAGTGGCTTCGAGTTGCTCTGATATCTGTAGAATTTTGCCTTGTGGGTGTTCAGTGGGTGTCACAGTGTGAATCCCTCATGAGTTACATTTCTCTTGCACAACCAATTTAAAGATGGGAACTGCTGTAATAAACATGTGCATGCAGACAGCACACAATAAAATGAAATAAAGTAGAAAATTATTTTCAAGCTTTGCCACTAGAGATGGGAAAGCCATAAACAAGTTTTTCCATGCTAACTACACTCGGTATGTTTATATTCATCAATGAATGCTAATAAGACATACCAGTGCCGACTGCCTTGGGCAGAAATAAATATTACGCACTCACAGTAATTAATTTATGGCAAAGTACAGTCAGTAAAGTGAATTTGTGAAATTCACAGAGTACTTGACAGCTTCTTATTGAAGCTGAAATAAAATCCAGCCAGTAAATGTACAATGCAAAAAAAGAGTGTTTAGCAATTGCCACAGGATTATATTAAGTGATCTGGGATTCTTTATTCATCTGCTCAAGCCAGGGGTTACACATTAATTTCATTGTAACATGTGTATGTGTATAGTGTTTTATAAACTGAGTAAATGATGACTAGAATAAAAAAAAAGACTGTGAACATTTTCTTTCAGAATGCTTTGCTTTACATACACACACACAGACACAGACACAGACATACACACACACACACACACATACACACATACACACATACACACATACACACACATACTGATCATCTCCAATGAAACCATCCATAATGACTTGCAAGTAATGTATCATTAAATTCTTAAAGAGACAAATAGGCTTGAATCTGAAGGATATACAGGACAAAAGTGTTGTTTGGTTCTGTCATGTTTCTGTATATGAACTCTTGTGTCTGATAATCTTTAATATGGATCTTATAGAGACCCCCCCCAAACCCAAGTGTGTCCAATCAAATGTTATCAAATCTACAACTCACAAAATACCAAATGGTTTGGGAGGTAAATACTATTAGCATGACAACTTGAATAGTTTAAGAATCTCTTGCCCCTAAGAAGGCAATCATTTTAGTTATATTTATTGGCTGATTGATTGATTGTATGTTTCTACCATGGGGGTCAGAGGATGACTTGTGGGAATCAATTCTCTCCTTCCACCCTGTGGGTTCTGGAGATCAAACCTAGGCAGTGAGTTTTGGCAGCAAATACCTTTGCCTGCTGAACCATCTTGCAGGCCATCCATTGTTAGGCAATCTTGGTGGAAGAAATCTGTGCAAGCAGTTTGTTAGAGAATCCTGGTGGAGAAAAAGTGAATGCAAAAACAAAAGGAAACATGAAAAGGCTACTGGAAAAAGACAGCATTTCTGGATGCCTACTTACAACTCAAGCTACAGCTGAAGGATAGGAATCTACCTACAGAGCTGACTCTTCAGGCCAGCATCCTTGTACCTCACGTTAGTGAATCATGTGACATCCGGGCTAGAAAGCAGCGGGCTTCCCAGGAGAGATGGCTCTCTTTTGGTGAGGATTCAGGAAGCTGAGATCCAGTATGGAATAGAAGGTAGAGTTGGGTACCCCAGCCCAACAAAAGGAACCAGCATTACCCAGAAGGACTCACTTAGGAAATCAAATTGCAAGCTGATTTATGAATAAAGGACTGTAGAGAACAGAGAATCATGATCTTGTATTCATTAAGTGTCTTCGATACAAATCTATTTGGGTTTCTCCTATTCACCAAGTTTTTCCTTTCTAGGTAAGTTTAAGAATTAATGTGATTATGATCCCACACTTCTCTGTGCAGGTTACTGCATAAAACACACCAATAGGAAGTGTGTTGTCCTTGATATTTCCCGCCTAATTTCTTTCTTTTCTCTTCTTTCCTATTTTCTACCCCTACCATTTCTGTTTTTCTCCTATTTTATGTTTAATTTCCCATCTTTCCTCTCTCCTTATCCTCACTCTCCCTTCCTATAATTCTCTCCTCACCTCCTTTCCTCTTGCAATCCTTTACTCCTCTTATTTCTCATCCTCCATACCTCCTCTTCTTTCCTTTCTTGTCTCCTTCTTTGGTTTGTGAAACCACAGTTCCTGTTCCCAGGTGACCAAGACACTTGCCATATTCAGACTGGCTCTTTGTCTCTAATCTGGCCCTTGTGTCTAGCACCATAACAACATTTGTTATGTTTAATTTGGTAAATTAATAAATAATCAAAATGCCTACATAAAATGATTCAGGTGATGATTCAATA
Source organism: Peromyscus eremicus (assembly GCF_949786415.1). NCBI lineage: Eukaryota > Metazoa > Chordata > Mammalia > Rodentia > Cricetidae > Peromyscus > Peromyscus eremicus. The sequence continues at coordinate 122,988,720 of NC_081418.1, read as the reverse complement.
AATAGAAAGGGAAGGTAGGTGATTTTGCAAGTCTCTGGGTTTCCTTCTATTATTACTTTAAAGAGGCTTTTCTCAGTGGGCCCCAGTGCTTCAGAAGAATGACTCCACTAGGTTTAAGGATGCTCTGTCAGGTTCCCAGTTCTCAATCACAGTATTCTTTGTATAGCTCACATAATGCAAATGAAGTTCACTATCCCCACCAGCCAGAACTGAGCAGGATCTGTCTCAACTGCCTGACTCATTACCCATCCCATCTGTCTATGATGCTCCTCTGGCAGCCAGAAAGCTTGATGTATTATTCATCTCATCATATTAGAATTATTGTATAACCACCAGGCTATCAAAACCAGGGGACCAGAAATAATGGGAACAGGCCTTTCAAGGACTTCTCCCTCTGTCTTAATGTCAAGGAGAATGATGTATTTGGGGGTGGGGGACTGGGGAAGAATTTCAAATGGAAATGAAAACAACTACAGATGCAAACAGGTATTCGCAATTTTATAATGATCGACTTCATCAAATTGGTTTTAACAAATGGAAGTACAGCAAGGCACAAGATAACTACATTTTGATCCATGATAATTCTGTACACAGTCATGATCTTGTGAGACTGTACCACTTGTGATGGTGTAGCCATCTTGGTTTGTATAAGTACTCTCTGTGATTTGTCACCTGACAAGGCATTTATCAGAATACATTCTTTTCTTTTGATAATGTGTGGCTATATTACACACCATTTGGCTAGAACCTTCCAGAAACATTAATCAATTTTAGAGATTCAATAATGTCCCATGAGGATATTGTAACATAGTTCAGTTTATTCATAAATAGATTAAAATAGATAAAACTGTTCTTTGTGTGATGGTTTAGTGATGTCTGTAGGGTGATATGCTGGTCAGAAATGTGAATAAATCTAAGGCATTAACATGAATTATAGTTTTGCATTGTTAATTTGCCTCTTGGATTGGGTAAATTATGGGCTTACATCAGAATGTTCATTGGCTACCCTAGGGTAGTATGACTCTGGGCCACACCTTGCTCATTAAAGCATTCTATTGACTAGCAAGATTCAAGCTAATCAATGCAGAGCAAACCCTTAAGACCAATAGGCCTAAACTCTATAGAGTATACACAAATGCATAAAAGAGTGTGAAGTCTAGGAGTTCAAAGGAGGAAGCTATTAGAAAGCCCAGGAGAGGCAAAAAGTTCTTATGTAGATGTGAATACTCCCAAACACATCTCCAATATTCCCCATAATTACCTTACACAGTTCCAAAATGTTGGCAAGTCCATCCCCCAGGTCTGCCACTCAGACTTTGGCTGTGATTCTGTGATGGCTCAATGAATCTGTACAGGACATGTACAGTAGCCCTTTGATCTTTTGAAGCACAGAGATGTTGCTAGGAGACAAAGCACTTCCATTTTCTACCTCACTCTAGAGCTACACGATCTCTGCCTCTCTGGTTTCCATATTTACTTTTCAAAGGAAAGAGGTTTCTTGGCTTTTTCTGAATATCAACCATCCTAAACACCCCTGAAATGGTACCTTTGGAAGCTTCATCCACATCACATTTTCTTAATAAATCTTCTTCCATGGTCCATTTCAGTGTTGTTTGCAAGTTTTTAAATGTCAGGGTGTGCAGATTACTTTTGTTGTTGTATGGGAAAGGGATACCTTAGTTAAAGGACAGTCTCTGTCAGATGGGGCTGTAGCAAATCTGTGGGGCCATTTTCTTGATTAATAATTGAAATGGGAAGGCCCAGCTCTCTGTGGGCAGTGCCAGTCCTGGCAAGGTGGTCCTGGGCTGTATAAGAAAGCAGACTGTGCAAATCACAGAGAGTAAGCCAGTAAGTAAGCAGCATTCCTTCATGACTTATGTTTCTTACCTCCAGGTTCCCGTCTTCAGTTCTTATTCCGACTTCCTCTCATGATGGACTATGATCAGTATATATAAACCAAGTAAACGTTTTCCTTCCGGGAGTTGCTTTTGGTCACAGTGTTTAATCACAGCAATATAAAGGCAATTAGGGCATGAGAAAACTTTAGACTGTCTCTATTTGGTTCAACTTAACTCTCTCTGATCCAATCAGCTTCTGGCCAAAGGTGGTGTTATATGGTATAGCTACGGGCAGGCTTATTTACAGTGCAGAGACAGAGAAGGGGGCAATTCCGAGGAAACACAGATGTGGCTGTGGCTGGGAAGAGATCTCCTAAGACATTTCCTGCTTCATTACAGGATTGCATACATTGAAAAGAGCAATGTCAGCACGAGATGATCATTGACCGGAACCGTACAGGACAGGACAAATAGGCTTTTAATGGTTTCCCAATTTAAAGGAAGTGTTCTTCGGACTTTAAACCTTTTTGAGGGGTTATGAGCAAATTTTAATTTATAGAAATTCAATACACTACTCAAGATAATAGTCACAGAAGCAAAAACATTTATATTTGGCAAGCTTAGATCAGAATTCTTAGTATCAAAGTGTTGTGGTTTGAATGCAAAAATGTCCCCTATAGGCTAAATATTTCAACACTTGGTCCACAATTGATGGTGCTGTTTGGAATGGTGATGGAACCTTTAGAAGGGTCTGTCTTACAGAGTTTATAGCCATACTCCATTTATTGTTCTTTCCGTCTTGCTTCCTGTGTGTGGATAAAGATGTGATCAGCCAGCTCCTGTTCCTGCTGCTATGCCTTCCCTGCCAAGCAGACCCTATCCCTCTGAAACCATAAACCAAACCAAACAAAACCCTTTCTTTCTTAAATTGCTTTTGACTATTACATTTTATCACAGCAACAAAAAGTAATTAATACAGAAATTACTTAAATTTTATTCCATTTGTTTATTCACCCATTCATTTATGTGTAGGTGTGTTTGTGTGGGTGGACTCATCGGGCCTCAGCTCATGTTTGGAAGTTGGAGGACAACCTACAGGAGTCAGTTTTCGTCTTCAATCAGGTGGGTTCCAGGGATCAAACTAAGGTTATCAGTCTTGGCAGCAAGTACCTTTACCCACTGAGTCACTTCACCAGCTCCTGCCTCATTTCAATGAATATTTATGTTTACTAAATTGTTACTTAAAATCTTACTGAACAGTGAGTAATGTTCTCCAGTGTATTTTTTTTTATATAGAAAGTTTTCTCAACATCTAAGTTAAACAACTTCTTATTTCCTGGCTTTCCACTTTCTCTCTGAAGAAAATATACTTAATTCTCTAGATCTTCAGGTTGAATTCACGCTGTGCCAATAACTTCTTAAATAACAAAACTGACCTTCAATAAACCCTGATATATGAGTTTTATAAATAAAATCTATACTTCTGCCACTGCCAGTGCTCATACTAACACATAGATCCAGAACTTCTCCTTCTCCAGCCCAAATCAATCAGCCACTAAGTCTTGCTGATTTCTCTTTCTTGAGTTTATCAATGAAGTTTTCATATGACTTTGTCCTTGTCCAGCATTTTCTAACAAACTTTCAAAAGCTCGCTAGTATTTTTCCAGTCAAGTCTTCTTTCCCACACTGGCATTCCAGAATCCTACTACCTTTAGCTCTTGGTGTTAATATTAGTCTGGTTTTCTGTTAGGATAACAATATGCCTTATGCTAGAAACATCATGAAGAAAAAAAAGGAAGAATGTTTATTTAGGTTGGAATTTTGAAGGTTAAGATAAACTAGCCTAATCTGTTCATCTCTTACAGAGGTCCATATGGTTACATCACTAGGGAAGGGAAGCAGAACAGGAGACAGCCATATTATGGAAGGTGCTAAGCACAAGATGTGGACTTGCTTTATGGTAACCCACTCTTGTGAGATCTCACCCATTCTGCAAGGCCAGTGATGATACCTTCAGAGAATAGTGTCTCTCCTGATGTAATTACCTCTTGAAGCTGTTTCTGCCTTAATACCATCCCTCTGAGGGTGAAGCTCTCAAATAAAAAGTTTAGCCATGATCTGGCATGTGGTGCTACATCAAATGTGTACACAGACAGCACTAAGTGGACTCTGGATTTACAAAACAGGAGCACATGAAGTTGGGAGGGTGATGGGGTAATATGATGGAGGGGGTATAGGAGAAGAATTACAGGGGAGGGAAAGAGAAATGAGTCTTATTAAAACACATATACTCATGTATGAAATTCTCAATAAAAAGAGAAATCTGGGTGTGTTGGAACATGCCTTTAGTTTAGTACTCAGAAGGCAGAGGCAGGAGGATTTTTGTGAGTTTCAGTCCAGCCTTATATTCATAGTGAGTTCTAGGCCAGCTGGCACTGCCCAGTGAGATCCTGTAATAAAAAAAAAATGAAGGGAAAAGAAAAGAAACTTTAAGAGGAAACTCCAGCCCCACGGTATCCAGTGCCTCTGGCCTCCAAGGGCACCTGCATTCATGTGCACATATCCATATGTAGCCACACATACAAATAACTTAAAATAATAAAAAAAAACTATTCTAAAATTAGAAAGAAAAATAATGCTTTATATTTCATTTAAAAATGGTCAGAGGCACCCCTGAGAAAATTCAGATTTTTATCATATCCTCATGTTTCTTTCATAGTTTAGTGTTCGGAGTACATGTGAATTAATTATCTCTGAGAAACATTAGTAATTCTTCAGAGTTCTCCAAGGTTGTCGTCCTAACAGTTTCCATGCGGCTGCTTTAACAGCAGGGGCTTTGAGTAAGAGTGCTCTTCAGTGTATTGTCTCTTGATGAGCCTGTATGTAGCTTTATCTCAGAAACTTTCCCCAACCCATCACCCTAGTTTCCACCTAAAATTCCTTCCTTCTTTTTCTTCAGGGCTCAGAACTGCTGTGGAACGCTTGAGCAGACCCAGTCTCTGGTTGAATGTTACTTCTCTAAATCCCAGAGTTCTCACACAAGCCACTTCCTTGGCTCACAAAATCACTCTGTGTCATGATTTCTTTGTTCATATAAAGCAATCATTGCAAACCAAAAGGAAATTTCTCACAGATGGGGCAACATGGATATAAGGGTCATTCTACATGTCTAGAATCTATTTCTTCTTGGTGACTGATCACTGATTCCTGACTGGCTGCCTTTTTCACTCTATTTTGTCTTTATGCATTTGGTATAGAAAGGATACCTCTCAAGACACCACCTCCAGGGATGATGATTCTTTGGCCTGAGCCACTTGGCATATCCCCTCTCTGCACCCACCCCACTGCCTGGCCACATGGCTCTTTCAGAGAGTGCTCTACAAGCACCAGAGCCAAGCAATTTCAAGGAAGCACTGCTGAGGTTTCTGGGAAGCAGGACTCCCCCACCCTTAAGCCAAAGAAGGCCTGAAGTGGCACAGCAGACCACAGGAAACCCCAGGATGGAGCCAGCACCCTGAAAGGCAGAAGGAAACAAATGAGTGAGAAATGGTGTCATAGTTTGGCCCTCTGTATCCCACATTTTAGCTGTTGATGACAGCTTTGGTGTTCTTGGTTTTAACAAGATTGTCTTTGACAATACAGAGCATCCTAACAAACATAACCATCTTGAGCCAATGATCGTTTTCTACCTCCATACATGAAGGTGGAGGCACTGGTATTTATCTCAAAGAACTGTTGGGAAGATTTAAAAAGGCAGTGTGTTTGAAAGAATCAAATGGCATGGACACTTAACCAATTGGTTGTATTAATATGTTTATTTATAAGCAGTTGAAAAAATCTGGGATTTGGAATCAGAGTCAACATGAATCCAGAGCAAATTCTACCATTTTTTCCTGTTGGGTGGGTAGCCTCATGTATTAGTTACTTTTTTATTGCTTCGATAAAACACCATGGCTAGTGTAACCTGTGGAAGGAGGGGAGTTTATTTGGGCTTACAATTCTAGAGTCAGAGAGTCCATCATGGTGGTGAGGCATGATGGCATGCAGCAGGCATGGCATTAGGGCACAAACCTGAGAGGTCATATTTTCAATGTCAAACATAATGCAAAGAGAAGGAGTAGAAGTGGGTCTAGGCTGTGAATTATAAAAGCTGGTCCCCAGTGCCATACTTCCTCCAACGAGGCTATACTACTAACTGGGGACCAAGCATTCACCTACTTGACCCTATGAGAGACATTCTCATTCAAACCACCACATTATATTCCCAATGTGTGTTAGAGGTCTTGAGGTCTTCTTTTGGAAAATGAAGCACATTAATGATACTGCTCTTAAACTTTGTGTGTGTGTGTGTGTGTGTGTGTGTGTGTGTGTGTGCCATTTTCAGAATCATACTGGTGTGTAATATGAAGTTTTACTGGAGCAGATAATGCTTTTCTTTCCCCTTTCCCCTTTCCATTTGCTCTCACCCCTTCTCAGGTATGTGACTATCTTCTTAAACAAAATAAACCTGAAAGATTGCTGCTAAGAATCTGAATGTTTCCTTGTAAGATGGTATAACAACACAACATTACAAAGACAAAGGAATACTAAAAACACAAGACCCACACTCATCAAGGCTGGGTGTTGGTTATGCAAGCACGGGGACTAGAGTTTAGATCACCAGCACCCATAATAGATTGGGTGTGGCAGTGCATGCTTGTTGCCCCAATACTGGGGAGGTGAGGATGACATGGCCCCTGGGGCTTGTTGGCCATCTAGTCTAGCAGGGTTGATGAGCCCTAGGTTAAGTGTGGGACCCTGACCGAGACTTTAGGGTGGAGAAATGATTGAGGAGGACACCTGGCCAACACACACACACACACACACACACACACACACACACACACACACAAAGAAAAGAAAGTTGCTCTAAGTGAATTCTGTTATAGTTGCACTACCAGCTGTTTACCTAGCAACACCTTCTGATTATAGGTAAGCAATAATGCGGCCATAACCGTAGACCTATCTGTTGCCAGGCCTGGGACTCAAGTACAAATCTGGTTGATTGCTACTCCTCAGTTAACCTTGAATCAAGATGACAAAAAGAACAGGGAGTGGAAGGCTGATATTGAAAAGGAAGAGACAACAACCTGGTGTAGAGTCCAAGGCTCCTCCAGGGAATGAAGCTAAACCCTACTCATCAAAAGGAATGAAATCCTTGAGTCTTTTATCTAGTTCTTCTAGTTTTTCATCTCTGTTTTTTTTTATTATTTGCATGTGGGTCCTGGCATGATTTCAAAAGTCCCCAAGAGCTTTTCAGAGAATCTCCCCACTGCTCTCTGTACTTATCCGTAATACACTATGCAGTTCTATTAGAGGATGAATCAAAGCTCTCTCTCTCTCTCTCTCTCTCTCTCTCTCTCTCTCTCTCTGTGTGTGTGTGTGTGTGTGTGTGTGTGTGTGTGTGTGTGTGTGCCAATTTGATTTAAAAGCTTCCTGCTTCTCCTGGCGCTATAATAAATGTTCGTTTGCATTTTCTCGTAAAGGTATTTTATAGAGGAGGTGCTTTGCTCTTGTTTCATTATTTTTTCCAAATGTAGAGAAGATAAATTTTGATGTCTTTGTTTGCTCTCATAGAGTCCTATGTGTACATTTAAAGTTGTCTTATTTAGATAAAGGAAAAGATAAATCTACAGATATGAATTAATATATTATAGAGAAGAACTAGCGTCAGAAATTTCCCCCAACATCTGTCTGATAGTATGGAATACAGAGTCTATTTGTTCTGGTGCTTTGTTCCACAGCAGATTCCCACCCTTATCCTTCACCTGAGGTATCAATGCTAGGGAAAGGTTATTTATTCTCTAAGCGTCCCTCTAAAACAGGACCAGCATTCCTGGGGTACCTAACCTGGACCTCATATTCATATTCAAATGCTAGAGATGAAACTGATGTGAAGACAGACTGTTTCTCTGAAAGCATCAGTGTGTGGTCCAGCACAGTTATCATAGCCTCCCTGTTCTTTCTATTGCTATGCCCCCTGATGCCAGTAGAGGTGGACTACCTTCTTCATAATAACGTTTTGGAATTATAATTTGCAAGATTATCAATATTTCCCCTACTTCTAATGTGATTGATAACAATATAATGAACAATAACCAGCATTTTAAACAGGTTTGTATCAATCACTGTGCTAAAGTCTGTCTGTCTGTTTCTCCATTTATCCTTAAAAATAATACATGAGGGGCGTACAGTTATTATTATATTTACACAGAAATGCTCAATCACTTGTTTTTGAATAAAAAGGAGACCATCTTGTCAAATGTATGACTCAGACTTTGCCAGTCTTGAACACTTGAAGTCCCGCTGTTCCTAACCACAGTGAGTGAGAGGTCATTTAATAGCACCAAGCACTGAGTAGAGGAGGAAGTTGTCAGGAAGGGAAAAAGGTGCTTAGTGTGACTATTCAAAGTGGGCACCATGCAGTCTCCAAAAGAATCTCACTGGAATACTGGGAAATGCTGGCAATTGGTTAGATGCCAGGGGTGTGTTTGCTTGGCTGGAACTGAGAGTTAGTTTTCTGGCACTGGGAAGTTGTAATACATGAACCACATGTATTATCCAGCACCATAGGTGGAGAGAGGGAACATTTTGAAGAAGAGGTCATTTTAACAAATGCAGAAATCCATTTTAATAACAATTCATCAGAATCTTGGAAGCTGGGTAGATATTTATCAGGCACATATGAAGGGCACCTGGAGAAGGGCCTTCCTGGCAGAGCATTCAGCACAGGTAGCAGCAGGTGAGTAGGTGGCAATCTGCAGAAGAGTGACAGAAAATTAAGCTTGGGAAGAGTTTGGCCCACTGGAATGATGTGGCTGGAGAAATTGGCTTGGTTTTTGATTGACTTTGGAAGGATCACATCCTAGAGCAGGATGCATGTAGCTCTTAAGGGAATTTTAGCAAAAGAATAACCTTGTCAGGTCCTGTTTCTAAGGCTCATTCTGGTATGATCCAGAAGATGTCTGGGAGAAAGAATATACACAGCATCTCCTGTGCTCCCAGACCTTAGCAAATGCTAAGGGCATCCTTAAAACAAGTCCTGAACAGATCAGAGGGGAAGACGCCTGGCCTGCTGTGCCATTGAATGTCTCAGGAAATGATACACTATGTATTGCTCTCGGAGATGGAAGATTACTTGTGGCTTAGATTTACATCTGTCAGAAATCTTGAGAGCTGAGTGGCTTCACAGTGTCGCTGCTGGATATGCTGTGAAAGCTTGTTGGTCAAATCAAGTCTTGCTGCTGATTATGAAAAACATGCCTTGTTATTTCACCACTCAGTTAATAAACAAATATCAATTTGCTGTACACATTTTGCTGGATGGATGGTTCACTACACTGGAGAACAAACATGATTTAACACCATCAGGACCACTGGTGATAAATGTGGTCATAGGTGACAGTTATCAAGCTATGTCAGACATTTTGCTAAGTGTTTTACATACATTGCTTAATTTAACCCTCACCAAAAAAAATCACTAAAAGGTAGATTTTATTACTTTTTTATTACACTCATAAGGCAACATACCCAGAGATATACAGTATGAAATTATACAGCTAGTTGGAGGTAGAATTGGAATCTTAAATTTGTCTAACACTGGAACCAGAGCTTTCGACTTGATATGTAAGGATAAAGTGATGCATTATGGGAAAGCAGGCAAAACAGTGCAGAGACTCATTTAGAAGCTACTAGAAAACTGTGAAATCCTTTGCAGACTTGTATGCTAATAACAAAGGGAATATAATTCTTACAGGTGTTAAGAGTCAGTGTGACAGGGAAATAATGAAAATATAGGTACAATATATTAATGGCTTCAGGAAAAAGAACAGGGGTTGCATTTTGCATGGGAGGATCAGGAAACTGTGGGAATGAGAGAGCTGTTTGCTAGGCTGGGTTTTCTTTAGATTCAAACTGTATTCATTAGTTTTTTTTTTTGTCTTTTTTTTTTTTTTTTTTTTTTTTTTTTTTGTCAACCTGGCACAAGCTGGGAAGAGGAAATCTCAGTTGGGAAATTCCTCTCTTAGATTGAGCTGTAGGCATGTTTGTGGGGCACTTGCTTTCTTGATGAATGATTGGTATGGGAAGGCACAGCCCACCATGGGTGGTGATACACCTGAGTCTGTGGTCCTGTGATGCAGAAGAACACAAGCTGAGGAAGCACAAGGAGCAAGCCAGTAAGCAGCACTCCTCCAAGGTCTTTGCTTCACTTTCTTTAGGTTCACGCGTCTGCTCCTGCCTTGACTTCCCTGTATGATGAACTATGACCCAGACTTGTCAGCCAAACAAAATCTTCCTCCCAAAATGGTTTTCGTCAGTGTTTTATCCCAGCAGCTGAGACCAAACCGAGACATAAACATGGACATAAGTAATGAAGCATATGTTGTCTAATGGGAGGGGGTGATATAAAACAGTTATAGCAAGGGGAACTGAGACGGCAAAGAGAAGAATAACGGTCATTTGTGAATTAGATTACTACTCTGGACAACTGAGGTTCTGTCTCAGCAAGTACTCCAGGTGGCACCCATAGCGCTACTCTTACTTTGGGTTTCTGTTAATAACTCCATCCGAACAGCATGGTAGCTGCATATTTATCCTTCAACACCATTATGTCTGACCAACTGACACTGTCACCATCAACTCTCCAGCATGTCCACCGAGCCCTCGCTCAGAGATCAACCTGTGGGCAGGAAACATCCAGTGTGTATAATAGGATGAGACTGAAATATACTAACACAATGTACCTGAGGGGAATGGACCAGGCACCCAGAGCATTGCTTCCTTAGTTACTTTTCTCATTGCTTTGCCCAGAAACCTGTCAGGAAGTAGTTTCAGAGAGGAAATATTTGTTTGGGATCATGGTTTAAAGGGATCCAGTGCATCCTGTGGAGAAGGCTTGGTGATAGGGGCAACACAGGTGGTAGAAAGAGTGTGCTGTGTACTCCTCACACCTAAACGGAGCAGTAAGCTGAGGATCTGGGACCAGAAGTGCGGTTGGGGTCACCCTGATGGCAACTACATACTTCCTTTAGCTAGGCACCACTTCCTAAAGACTCCAAAACCTTTCAAAACAGTACCACTAGCTTGGAACCAAGTGTTCAGATAAATCAACAGACAGCTAATTGCATTTGAGCTGGAGCCACTCACTCCTCATTGCAAAGGAGGCAGGAGTATTCCTCTTGGCCACTGTTGACTTAGACAAATATCTGCAGTTCTGGTACAGTGCTCCTAAAGAAAGCAAGAACATCTCCTAGTCTCTGTTGCCCTGATATTCTGGGGATGACTCATAGGGAGGCCAGAGAAGCTTCCTCTGAAGAGATATGAACTACACTGTGATGGTTAATACTGATTAGCCTGGCAGGCTGTCATTTTACTTGGGAGACACAGCTCTGGCCTAGTCTGTGGGGGTGGTTTCTAGATCATGCTTACCCTACATATGAACAGCTCTGAATTAAACTGCAGCAATGGCTTCTCCACTGTGATGGACTGAGTCTCTGCTCTTTGGCCCCAAATGTTTCCTTTCATGAGCTGCTTTTGTCACGGTACTGAGAAAAGTAACTACTGCATGAACTGAACTCAGAACACTGGCATACAAAAGCTGCAAAGTGTGTGAAGCAGAGAAGATCGTGTTAAGCTGGGAGCCCTGAGGAAAGTCAGTGTGGCAGAGGTAAGGGAAGGATGAGGCTGGGAATTAAGGAAGGGAGGAGTGGCAGGTAGAGACTTCTGTAAACTGAGAACCAGTTACATTGAAATATCCCCCTCTAATTGGGCATTATGTTGATTCAGTTACCAGTATTGTCATGAGATCCCTGAGAAATAACAATAATTCCTGAAACTATTAGTGTTGGACCAATTGCAGGGTGAGGTATGTGAATACAGTCAATCATTTGGTCCCCCTGATGTCGCTAAAACTCAGTGGCTGCATGTACTACTTAGGATGCATTTGGGTGTAAAAAAAAAAAAAAGAATCTATTCCTTAACTGAGTCAAATAGGCCTCCATCCTCAGAGATTCGGATGGTACTCCCCTGGTGCCTTGCTCCATCCCTCCTCTTGGTTAACTCTTCTCTGCTCTCGGTCCTGGGACTGGTTCCACTGGTAACTTCAATGGTACGTTGCTTTATTCTAGGAGGTGGGTATTCTACTTTCTTGACCACAGGCTATACCTGTTTAGCTCATGTCTTTATAAACACAAATTTTGATCCTATTCCTGGACCAGCGATTGTCCATAGAGAATTTCTACAGAAGAATGACTCAGTTTTGAACTCCATTCACCATTAGAGATGGAAGCAGGACCACTGTGAACTCAGATGTAACAAGGACACTTTTGAAGGTACTTATGGCTTTAGAAATTAAAATGGGATAGATCTACACCAAAGTAATTTTTTAAATAAATCTATTTATTTATTTTACATCCCAGTTGCAGTTTCCCTTCCCTCCTCCCCTCTTGACTCTCCCCATCCACTCCTCCTCCATTTCTATTTAGGAAAGGGGAGGTTTCCCATGACTATCAACAAAGCATGGCATATCAAGTTGCAGTAAGACTAATCACCTCTCCATGTGTTAAGGCTGGGCATGGTGACCCAGTATGAGGAGTAGGGTCCCAAAAGCCAGTAAAAGGGTCAGAGACAGATCCTGTTCACATTGTTAGGAGTCCCACAGGAGTACCAAGCTACACAACTGTAACATATATGTGGAGTACCTAGGTCAGTCCCATGCAGGCTTCCTGGTTGTCAGTTCAGTCTCTGTGAGCCCCTATGAGCCAAGGTTAGTTGATTCTATAAGTTTTATTGACCCCTATAGTGCCTACAATCCTTTCTCACCCTCTTCTGCAGGATTCCATGAACTCCACCTAATGTTTGATTGTGGGTCTGAATCTGTTTCCATCAGTTGCTGGATGAAGTCTCTCTGATGACAATTAGGCCAGGCGTCAAACTGGTCACAAGCCAGTTCAGGCTATGTATTTGCTATTGCTAGGAATCTTAGCTGAGGTCACCATTGGAGGTCCCTAGGAGATTCCCTTGCACTGGATTTTTACGTGACTACCCAAATCCTCCCTTTCCAGGAGTCTCTTTCAATACTCCTCCCCACTACACCCCAATCTGATATCTCATGTTCCCATCCCCACCTGTCCTCAGTCCACCCATGAAATCTCTTCTATTTCCCCATCCCAGGGAGATCTAGGCATCCCCCCCCCCCCGTGAACCCTCCTTGTTACCTAATCTCTCTGGGTCTGTGGATTGTAGCATAGTCATCTTGCTAATATCCATTATGAGTGAGTACCTACCATGTTTGTCTTTCTTGGTCTGAGTTACCTCACTCAGGATGATTTTTTTCTTGTTCTATCCATTTGCTTGCAAAGTTTCTGATGTCCTTGTTTCATTTGTTTTTTGTTTGATTTTTTGTTTGTTTCTCTGTATATCTCTGGCTATGCTGGAACTCACTTTGTAGACCAGATTGTCCTCAAACTCACAGAGATCTGCCTGCCTCTACCTCCTAAGTGATGGGATTAAAGATGTGTGCCACGACTGCCCAGCTAGTAATTATTTTAAAAAAAATAAGAAGAAAATATAGTTGAGTAAACCTCCAAAAACTATCCACTCAGACTGATTTCATCCCTTCCTCAAAACAGCCACAGAAAATACAGTTTTAATAATTGATAAGTTCCAAAGCATAGTTTCTTTTGAAAATAGTAACCTGAGATGGACTGATATTGCAGTTAAAGCCTGGGTCCGAATGCAGGCTCCAGTATTTTCCACGTGTCTTATAACAGCAATTAACTTAAATTCCTTGTTGCTATTATCAGAATACCAGAGATACTGAAAATCCACAGAGAATCATACACATTCTCATATGAGATCGTATTCATTGAAATCACAGAACTGTGCTGGGATCAAGATAAGAATCTAATAAAGTTAAGCTGTGTCATTTCCTGTTTGCTCAGCACAGAATACACCCTTTGAGTTATGAAAAACAAGTGCTTGAACCTGTGATGTGCTAGGAGGTTTCTGTCTGGAAGACATCTTTGGGAATAGGTGAGCTGCCATGAATTTAAAATGATTCCTCCTCAATGCTTGGTTTATAAAGCAGAGTTGGAAAAGGCAGCGAAGGCATTGGCAAGTGGTTTCCTGATACAAAAACCTAATCAGGACCCGAGAGCTTCTAAGCACAGACGTGACTGAGCCCCTTCAAGGAACAGATGCACTTAAATAGGAATGAATGGAGTGATAACCAAAGCATAATTAGTGGGAAGGCACAATAATACTGTTATTAGATTGGGGATGTGTGGAATTGGAGAAGACTCCAAATATCCTTCTTTCATTGAAGTAAAATCATTAGAGGGGATTGGAGCTGGGGAGAGAGACAAGGATGAGCTTCCCAAGGATGAGTCCATTGTGTATGCCAGAACACATTCAACCATTCAGTAGTTCTGCAGATCTCTCTCCTGAGAGAATGAGAAGATAATTTTCAAGGCAGCTAGGCCCACATAACTGCTAAAATGGAAATGAAATTAATGGAATAGTTTTTATATTTCCTCTCACATTCATCTACAATAAATCACACAAAGCCAGAGCAATTTACGCATTTATCATACACATATTCCTTTTCATCCTAATGGCTACACCTCTGTCTTTATATTCCAGGGGAATGGATTCAACATCTAAACAGCTATTGAAGCAGTTAATGCTGAAGCCCCTAAGTGGCCGGAGTGCCAATAATAAGTGATAGTACAGTGCTTGGCTCTAAACAGAACATCTTTATCACCCCATCCAAGGCTTGGGAACAGTTCAGAAGAAGGGATAGAAAGGATGTAAAAACTGAGCTTGGGGAGACATGCAGCAAGAAGACATCTTCAGGACATGATGCACCTGTGTTACTCATGAACTCCCTTCATCTGTGGTTACTTGCACAGGATTGGGCTTGGGAGCATTTCATCATAGACAGGGAGGGGGTCCATGAGGCCCTGTCCCTCCAAATGAAATTATCAACAGTTAACACTAATTGGTAAAAGAGGGTATCATATTTATTTCTTGTTAACTTGACACAAACTATTTATAACTGAGGAGAGGGAAATTCAACTGAAGAATTGCCTCCATTAGATTGTCCTATAGGTATGTCTATGGGGCATTTGCCTATCACTATTTGATGTGGGAGGACCATTCCTGATAGCTAGCCCCTGTTTTATTTATTTTTTTTAAAAGCAGGTGAGCAAGCCAGTAAGCAGCCTGTTGTCTGTTTTTGCACTTTTGGGGGGACCACTACCCAGCTCCCAAATAAATCACACCTGGAGGCTTATTCTTAATTATGAGTGCCCAGCCTAGCTTGGCTTGCTTCTTACCAGCTTTTCTTAACTTAAAATTATTGTGTCTGTCTCTTGCCTCTGGGCTTTTCTCTTTTCTTACTTCTGTAAATCTTACTCTTACTCTATGACTTGCTATATAGCTGGGTGGCTAGCCCCTGGAATCCTCCTCCTTCTCTGGCTACTTCTGTATATTCTATCTGCCAGCCCCACCTATCCTTTCTCCTGCCTCACTATTGTCCATTCAGCTCTTCATTAGACCATCAGGAGTTTTAGACAGACAAAGTAACACAGTTTCACAGAGTTAAACAAATGCAACAAAAACACAAGTAACATGACTTAAAATAATAGTCTACAATAGCAACCTTCCTCTCTAGCTTCTGCTTCTGTTCCAGGTTCTTTCCTTCACTTCCTTCTATCATTAAATGTGACCTTAAGCCAAATAATCCCTTTCCTCCCCCAGGTTGCTTTTGGTTCCCATTTTTACCTAAGAAATAGAGGAGACTAGAATGGGGGTACCACTTTCATCCACGGATAAGTCACCCTTGTTCCACTAAATACCACTCCCCCAACACTCAGTCAAGTATCTCATATTAATTTCAATGATCCACACAAACAGCAGACAGGAAAGTAGGAGGAGGGATGAAGGTGAGTAATGGGGAGAAATATGACTGAAATTCATTACATAAATATATCAAACTGTGAAATAATAATAATAAAAAAAAACAGGGCTGTAGTCCATTTGGTCTTTAGTTGCGGAACTGTCAGGAATGTTCAAAATATGAAGAGACCAGTTCACTCTTGTGCCATTCTTCCTGTCTACAAGGAGATACTGTGCTATTTCAATGTTGGCTTTGAGTAGAAAATCCCACAGCAAGGAAGCCTTGCTCCTCTTCTTTTCTTATTGAAGTTTTATTGAGAACTGAAAGCAAAAGCATCAGGTGACTCAGGGGGCTTTTGAGATGAGAATGTATGTTAGTATTGAAGAAAACAAATGGGCATCCTCTCCACAGAAGTTGACTATCCTTGGTGTGATGTGCCTTTCTACTGTAATCCAAAAGAACTCTGTGTGTCAGAGAATGGCACTACCATTTTCTGCCCAGAGGACCAAGGCAAGCCAGGGCATCCAGGATAAAAGGTCTCCCTCTTGTCCTTCTCAGCCCTTTAAGTTTGAACTGCGATTTTGTTGAAATTCAGCAAAGAAAGAATATCATACACTGAAATCCTAGAGTGAAACTGTCTGAAAACAGTAGTGTTTGCCTGCGGGTAGGCCTGTGTTTCTCAAATGCGTTTGAACCTTGGGGGCCTAGCTGATGTGAGTTGTGATATACGTAATGTAATAATAAGGTTAGGTCTGTTTGAGTGAATATGTCTTGCTTGAGGATTAGTGTGTAAATAAAGAGTGCATCTGACTACAAGAGCAAAGTGGCTTGAACAAGTAGGGATTTCAATTTGCTTGTGTAATATGGATGACAACATAAGGTAATGGTGTTTTTAGAGGTTCAGGTTCAGTTTTTTCTTTGGACCCTTAACAGCCATCTGTTGCTGGGTCCTAACAGCTCCCTCGGGGGAGGGGGTGAGAAGGAACAACATCAATAACACAGACACCAGGAGTCAGGTGAAAGGCAAGCAGCAGACTCCTTTATTCAGTAATGGGGAAGGCCTTATATGCCCTCCTCCTAGCACCCAGGCTGTGTTCCTAATCTGTTGACATTTCATTGTCATCTGTAATTGGCTGGGCACAAGCAGAAGCTCTGACAGCACCTATTGCTAGGCCCTCAGGCAGACTCCAGGTTGGCTCATAAGGAAGTACATTATGTGAATGCCTTGGCAACTGGTTTGAGCCAATTTCCTTGACCCTATGGGCCTGTCCTACTACAGCCATCATTAAACTTTGCTTAGCTTACCAGCTTTTTCTTATAAAATGTTTGCTCCCATTAGTGTTAGAATACAGCTTCTGTCCTTCTGGAGAGCAGGGATGTGTTTAAAGCAGGAAGACCAGGACAAGTAGTTGGGTAGTTGTTATAATTTCCTTTCTGTTGCTTTGTTAAACCACCCTCACCAAAACCAACTTAGGGTATAGAAGGGACCAGCAAGTTACTTCACTGAGGGAAGTCAGGGCTCTCAGGCACTGAGCCCAAATAATCATTTCCCTCTGTAAGTTGCTTTTGCTAGGGTAAACATGTCTTTTCATATCTCTGTGACAAAATGTCAGACAAAGACAAGTTAAGGAAAGAGTGTTTATTTCAGCTCACAGTTTGAGAGTACTGCCAAATGTTACAGGACCATGAGGCAGCTGGTCTGACTGTATCCATAGCCGGGAAACAGAGGGAGATGTCTGTTGGTACTTACCTCCTTTTTATTGAGCAGTTCCTACCCTTGCATGGGAGTTCTCACTTCAGTTAACCCAAACAAGAAAAGCCCTCACAAACATGCTCAGAAGTGTTTTGCCTAGTTGCTTCTAGATATTGTCAAGTTGAAGATATTAATCACACAGGGAGGCATTTTGTCACAGAAAGCAGAAAAAAGTGACTGATAGAGAGGCATTGTCTAAAGTTGTTTCTCTCTCACTTAATATCCTCCAAGTCATTTCAACAGTGTCAGAATAAAGTCTCAAGCTCTGCTTGTGACTTTCAAAATGCCATATCCCTGGCTCCTCTCTAGCCCCAGATCTTAATCTTCCTCCTCACATTTGAAGCTGATTCCAGATTTGCTCAAATTTTTAGCAGAACTAATGCTTCTTACTACTGAAGCCAGGACACACTACTCTTTATGTCTGGATCACTCTGTTGCTGTTTCTGGTACAACTGACCCTCTGCCATCCCTCCAAACTGCCATTTCCTCTGGGAAGCCCTCACTGGTGTCTCTCCTGCTTTATAGTCTTTTGGCTGGGCGGTGGTGGTGCACGCCTTTAATCCCAGCACTTGGGAGGCAGAGCCAGGCGGATCTTCGAGGAGTTCGAGGCCAGTCTACAGAGTGAGATCCAGGAGCAAAGCTACACAGAGAAACCCTGTCTCGAAAAACCAAATAAATAAATAAATAAATAAATAAATAAATAAATAAATAAAATAAAAATATAGTCTTTTGGCATCTTCTCTTGGCATTTAGAATTCTTTATCAAAAATACTTCAAGAGGAAATTCTGCCCTTTCTCAAAGAGCTTGAGTGAACAGACAAATCTCAGGCATTGGGCTGAGGAGATAACTCAACTGATAAAGTATTTGCTTTAGAACATGAAGATCTAAGTTTGACCTTCATAAACCTACATGAAAAAGGCCAATGTGGTGATGCTCAGTTGTAATCCCAGGGCTGGAGAGGTGGAGAATGGCAGATCTCCATGGCTTACTGCTCAGCCAGCATAGACTACTTGGTGAGTTCCACACCAGTGGGAAGACTTATTTTAATAGATAAGATGGGTGACATTTGACCAATGATATCTTAGATTGTCCCTTGACCTTTACTTACACAAGTATAAACATTTATATGTTCCCACACATGTACACATGAACACACACACATACACACACAACCACATACACACATATACACACACAGACACACACAGACACACACAGACACACAAAGACACACACACACACACACACACGCATGCAGAAACCAACCTCAGACCTTAGGAAATGAGAAAATAATGTACTATAAATTGATAGGCACTTGAGTAGGGGCCAATGTGCCTTCCCTCAATATCCAGGTCAATGGGAAGATGAATTGGAAGATGAGACTAGAATCTGCTTTTATAAGTACTGCTTCTCTCTTTAATAAATAATGTCTTACTGCTTATGGCTTCTTTTGTAAATGAATTTGCCATCTCACATTTAAATATATGTTGTTTTATTTTCCTTCTGCTTTACAAATAAATGAGTATTCTAGGGTACTCATTCAGCAGATTTTCCTCTAAACTGCATTACCAGGCTTGTTAACACCTATTTCAGGCAGGTTAGAAATAGGCTATGGGACAGAGAGCCCACGGGAAATGTAGGAGCTAGGCTCCTGATAACTCCAGGGTCATGGAGTTCACAGGGAAGACAAAGGCATCAACTGAGTTCCTATACCTAAACTTGAAACTCCTCACAATGTCCAGGCTTGTGAGTGAGAAGACATCCTCTTACTTAAGCTATTTTGAGCTGAGATTTCATTATTCATTAAATTGGAAGTGTATTGATTGGTTGACAAGAAGAAGGTTCATGTTCATCCTTGTGGCTAGCACTAAAAAGTCAACTATGAGAAAAGGAGAGGAAAGTCAACCGTCAAATAAAAATGAAAGATGCCTTTTTTACTGCCTCAGCGCCTGTCATGAGTTGCTCTATTTGTTTTGTTTTCTAAGGATACAACTTCATTTGGGATGGGCAAAAAATAGACAACTTTCTTGAAATTAATTCTGCAACTGCCAGTTTTGCCAATTTTAATTCCCTGAAAGTCAATTTGGTAAAAGCACCCATTTTAAGCTTTAATTTAAATTCAAAGTATATGATATAAAACATATCTTATAATAAATGAATGTTAAAGAGAAATTATTCCCTCCATGCTGAACATTTAGTTCCAAATGATAAAGTGATATTCTGAATATCATGTTCAATAGCAAAAGCTATTGACCCATTAAACTTTCATCTTTCACTACACAATTACAATGAGTGGATTTGTTGTGTTTGGCTCAATGATCCTTTGGTGACTAGGCTTTCTAGTTGGCCTGGACCTAATGGTTGGCAGTAACCACGCCCCCTCTTCCAAATTGCCTTCGTACCACTTGAATTTCAAGCACTAGTTGGGCTTCTGTTGTACGAAGCAAGGAATCCAGTGTTTGTGAGAGAATATACGGGGGAAATAGGATATTATCCACAGGAGAGGTCACAATGCATATCATGCAGCTGCTCTGCAGGTTGCTTCCACTACATCCCCATGCCCAAGACTCTGGACCAATACCAGTCTGCCACATTTCTGCCATAATTGCCTTTAATAACCACTGTAGTGGTTAAAGAACCTAGTTTTTAGTAATGACTCAGCCATGTACTAACTTGCATATGTTACTGTAAGCTATGTTTTGCTGCAGTAAGCAATATCCTGAGTCTCAATTTCTCAATGTCTTATAACAAGCTATTTCATTAAGGAAAATACTTTTGTGTACATACACCTGAGTGCATGATAGGTGTGTAAGCACATTTGCCATGGTGCATGTGTCAAGATCATAAGAAAACTTTGTGAAGTTGTTTCTTTTCTTTCACCTTTATGTGCATCAAGTCACCAAGGCTTTATAGTAAGAACCTTTACATGTTGGCCATCTAGCCAGTCTATACTACTATTTCTGGCTGATGTTCTATGTCCAGTGTGAGTCAATAGAGAGAGAATCAGGTCATCTTTGCTATTATGGAAGGTCCCTGTAAAATTTATTATGTATAACTAAACAGCTTAAGCACCTGGCCTCCTTGGTTATGTTGTTAGAGAAAGGGAAAATACTGATAGTCAAGCATAAGATCTTAAAATCTACTCATAAGTCACATTTACATTTACATTATATTGTCCCATGCAAGTGACACTGATATCCTTCAAGAGATCAGGCAATACTTCTCTTTGTATTTATTTAGAGGAGAGCTAGACATTGGAGAACATTAGTATTGTCAACCAAAGATAACTGTTCTGTTCCTCTGTGAAGTCATCTCTAACATAAGGCTAATAACATCCATGTCATTGAGCTGTCTATGAAGTTAAAAATGAAGTACAGAGTGGAAAAAAGCTGAGTGCTTTATTTGGCAACCAATCAATAAAATCAACTATTAACATTGCTGTCCAAAATATAGATCTTTAGGCTTAAATATTATATTATAGTCTCACATATACAGAATCCATTGTGTTGGGGAACATATGGAAGCAGAAACAGTTCACAGGTTTAACATACTGGGACAGAATGGGATACAGTCATTATATTACAGAGTCTTTTAAAAATATACCTATTGGGGCTGAGGAGATTGCTCAGTCAATATAATATTAGCTGTGCAAGCATGAGGACCCAAGTTAAGATTCCTAGTACCCATGTTAAGGGTCAGACATGGCAGTGTACACCTGTAATTCCAACATTGGGAGCTATAGACAGGAGGATCCCGGAGGCTCACTAGCCAGTCACATAGCCCATTGGTGAGATCCAGGTTCAGTGAGAGACCTTGACTCAAAATATAAAGTGGAGAGCAATATAGGAAGACACCTGATGTCAGTCTCTGGCCTCTAGACTTTCCTGTATGGGCTTATGCACCTATACAAACATGTGCATACACATGTATATACTACACACATATACACACACTTAAAATATGCCTTTTATGTAGAAGATTCAGTTAATCTATTTTCATTGAAATGAATAAGTTGCCATATTTTGCATTTTGTTTCATGTCTTCTTCCCTTCTTATAAATAGCAATATCAACCACCTATCCAAACTGTGAAGCTGGGCTTCTCTTTTCCTTCACTTCTATTCCAGCCAGATAAGCCCTATTAATTCTGCTTTTACACCACCAGCCTGAAACTCTTTTTTTTTTTTTTTTTTTTTTTTTTTTGGTTTTTGGTTTTTTGAGACAGGGTTTCTCTGTGTAGCTTTGCGCCTTTCCTGGGACTCACTTGGTAGCCCAGGCTGGCCTCGAACTCACAGAGATCCACCTGGCTCTGCCTCCCGAGTGCTGGGATTAAAGGCGTGTGCCACCACCGACCGGCAAAGTGAACTCTTTTTTTTTTTTCCTGGAACTCACTTGGTAGCCCAGGCTGGCCTCAAACTCACAGAGATCCGGTTGGCTCTGCCTCCCGAGTGCTGGGATTAAAGGCGTGTGCCACCACCGCCCGGCTATGAAACTCTTATTATTGTTATGAGAAGAGTTTTTATATGTCCTTCACCCTGAATTCATGTGTGGAAGTCATAACCTCAGTATGACAATATTAGAAGGCAGAGGCTTTGAGAGATAATGAGGTTTACATTTGGTCATGAACGTAGAGTCCCATGTGATGGGATCCATGCCCTATTAGGAAGAGAAAGAAACACCAAAACATCCTCTCCTTCATCTGACACTGTAAGAAGTTTGCTCCTGGAGGCCAGAATGAGAGCCCTTGTCATGAACATGGAAAATTAAGCTTTTCTCTGTATTGTATCCATCAGTAGTTTTTATTTTACTCTATTATTTTATTTCATCATTTTACCAAGAGTTGTGGAGCTCACTGGGGAAAAGACAGGCCTTCATCAGAATACTGTATTCTTTCCTAGGGGCTTGGGTTTCCTCCAGAGTTCAATCCATTGGCTTCCACTGGCTTCTGATTCCCTGGCCTAAGCACCTGGCATATATTCAGGTTGCTTCCTGGTGATGTTCTCCGCATTTCCAAGTAAAATTGTCATCAAAATGAGGTAAACACAAAGGCCACTGTTGTCACCCCTTCCTCCAGTGGCTTCTCAGTGTTTACACTTTCCCCTCAAACCAAGAATCACTGGCTTCTGTATGACTTTTCCCATTCCTATGAACAAATGCCTGACAAAGGCAACTCAAAGGCTTGCTTTGGCTCATGATTCAGGGCATTGAATCCATCCTGGTGGGGAAGGCATGGCAACAAAAGTAACTCACAGTGTGGTAGCAGTCTTTCCGACATCTATGTGGATTAGGAAGCCAAGAGAAATGAATGTTCATACTGAGTGAGGAACACCAGCCTCTGGGATGGTGGCTTTTACTTTCTCAGTAAAATCTCTATGGAAACACTAATGTGCCCAGGGGTGTGTCTTCTTGGCTTGTGACTGTGTAACATAATAAGATGTCCTCCTATAGCTCAGTGTCCCCTATTCAAAATTTAAAGGGTAATATTTTGTGCCATTGTCATAGTAACAGTGTGAAGGAAGCTCTCATCAGTAGCAGATATTATTAATCAAGAATGACACTGTTCTACACTAAGCTCCATTTACCTTTCTCATCTCCCTTTTCTGGGACAGATATTCACAATAAGATGAGGGCTGGAGACATAGCTCAGTGGTAGAACATTTGCCTCCCATTTGTGAAGCTCTGAGTTTGATCCCTAGGAAGGCCAAATAACAGCTCAACATCACCCCCCTAAATTTAAGTATAAAATGCCATACTTTTGCAATCACTTCTACATGAATGGCTACCTAGAATTAATGGTGTTCCTATTACTGTATCTCAACCACTTAGACATGGAAGACATGAAGAGTTTAAAAAGGTCAAAAAGAACAGGAAATACCTAATTGAATTCCTAATATCTTCCTTCCTGCCTGCCTGCCTGCCTACCTTATTAAGACATAATCAAGAGTTGAGGACCTGCTAGCTTTCTCCCTTCCATGTTAGCACAATATGGAATATGAACAATCACCATTGTTCAGATTTTCTTTAGATAACCATGTTGATGGTATTCCATGTGTATAACCTCTCTGGAACTTCTAGGAGATACAATCTAATCAATTATAGAACTCTAAGGCATGGGTTGTCACATTTGCTTCTAGTATTAAAGGCTGAAAATTTCATAACACTTATTAGACATTGCTAATTTTCTCTTACGTATTATTTTGGTTACACAAACTCCAACAGTTACAGAAAACAGAATTAAACTGTTCATAGTTGGAAGCATTTATATTTAGTTCCATTTTCTGATTAAAAGATGTTTATCTTATCTAATTTCAGTGTGATACTGAGGCAAAGAAGGTTATGCTATTATGGTGGGGAACCTGGATTCTGTCCTGCCAATATTCCTCAAGGAACCAGAGGCAGGCAAAAGGAAATCAATCTAGAATCAGACATTACCTGTCAGCATCTGCCACCGAGTATTTCATTGATAAAAGCCGAGGAGGAACACCCACTGAAGCACCAAGCACTTAATGTACCACTTAGCACATAAAGGCCCTATGGAAATTAATCTGAGCCCAAGACCCCAGGTTCACCCTTCAAGGAACGAGGATGAGACAACACCCTGCCCTGCAGCACCTCCTGACCCATCTACCCAGCGGCACTGTGAACAGTCCTGACCACAGATTTTCTAAGACGCTCGAGTTTGACAGCTCATGGAGTTTGGGGGTTTGTGCAGTTGTGAATGATGACAATAGGCGACTGTGTCTTTCCTTTCCTGTTGCCTATCTCACTTTCACTGCTGGAAATATTTTGATTTCTCTTTCATGTGCCACAGATCAACACTTTCTGTTTCAAAAATAGCCTTTTTATTCAAAGGCTTCACACTGGAATGGGTAAAAATTTGAAAAATGCCTGAGGGAAATTAGCAGCATCATTTTCTTACTCATTTTCAGCCTATTAACATCATCCTCAAACTTCTACACTAACTGGGGGATGTTCTGCTCCCCAGGGTCTGCTACTGTGTTGCTTCAGCTTTGAGGAATAATCCAAGAGCAGTAAGCATGGGGCCTGAGAACTGTTCACAACACTTTCAAGGGGAGTAAAATCTTAAAATGAATGAATGAATCAATAAATCAACCAGTCAATCAAAACAGTGGCTAGAGAGATGATGGCTAGACAGTTAAGAGAACTTATTGCTCTTGCAGAATACCCAAATTTGGTTCCAAGCATCCTCTTCGGGCCGCTCACAACTCTAACTACAGCTCTAGGTGATCCAGGGCCCTCTTCTGGCATCTGCAGGCACCTGTATTCTTGGGCACAAACCTCACACAAACACACACATTTGTACATCATGTTAAAAAGAAAATCTTTTAAGATATTGAAAACCAAATGACTTCAAGTGTGCATAGAGCTAATGGGTCAGAAACAAGACTAAAACTCAGCAGGGTAAACAACAACTACTGTTATCTTTGTCTCAGACAGGTGGGTCTTCATTCTCAAAGGGCTTAAATAACTCTGTCCCTGAAAACTTTCATACATGTTTCTCCTTTGCTACTTCCACTCATTGTATGCAGCTCTGTGACAGCCTTCATGCAAAATCATTAAGAATTACCAATAATTGCGATTATTTGCATTCAATGGTATTCTGGCAAAAGCAGCTTTATTGTATTACTGAATGATGATTAGTATATAACAAGGATTAAAGACTCAGCACAGTAGGTAGGCCTCTTAACTGATATGTTATTACACTGATTACAAAGGTATGCAAATGATATAAACAGAAAAAAAGGTGTTTTTCTCTTATGCTAATTTTAGCCTGGCCCACCTGTGCATTAATTAACTCATATTCAATTAGCTGGTTCACCAAGGAAAAATTCTGTCTTGTCAGCCTGCCCTCTGTGGCACATAAGGCAGCTGTAACTTATCCTAATTTTGAACCCATACTTTTAACCTTTGACTTTTCATTCTTAATACAATAAAATACAGACAAATAACTTTTGTAGGCCAGAGGGAGTTTGGAAGTATTGTGGTGTGATTCTGGTAAGGATCTGTCTTTTCTTACCAGTCCAACAAATTAGAGCAAAGGTCCTGCATTTCATTGCATGGCTATCATGATATGTTCATTTGTTGGGCTGGTGACTGTCTAGCAAGCATCTTTATTGTTTAAATAAAGGATTTAGTTTACTTTTAATTATGCATATGAGCATGTATTTGTGTGTGGGTCTGTGTATCTGAGTGCAGGTGTACCCCAGAATGCCAGATTCCCTGGAGCTGGAGTGAGAACTAGGAACTCTAGAAGATCACTTATATGCTCTTAAATGCTGAGCCATCTCTCTGGCACCCATCCTTACTACCTTGTGCTCCATAGTTTGATGTCAACTTGACACAAGCTGAAGTCATTTAATAGGAGGGAACCTCAATTAAGAAAATGTCTTATATGGGGTTGTAGGCAGGCCTGAAGGGCATTGTGTTAATTAGTGATTGGTAGGAGAGGGCCCAGCCCATTATGGCTGGTGCCATCCCTGGGCTGGTGGTCCTGGCTTCTATAAGAAAGTAGGCTGAGCAAGTCATGAAGAGCAAGCCAATAAGTAACATCCCTCTGTGGTGGTATTGTGTTCCCCAAAATATTGTGAACCCTAATAAACTTATCTGGGGTCAGAGACAGAACAGCCACAATATTAAACATAGAAGTTAGGCAGTGTTAGCACACGCCTTTAATCCTAGCATTCCAGAGGCAGAAATCCACGTGTTCAAGGATACAGCTAAGCATGGTGACTTATGCCTTTAATCCCAGAAAGCGAGCCTTTAATCTCAGGGAGTGGCAAAAAGGTATATAAGGCGTAAGGACCAGAAACTAAAGGCATTTGGCTGGTTAAGCATTTGGCTGGTTAAGCATTTGGCTTGTTAAGCTTTCAGACTTCTAGCAGCACAGTTCAGCTGAGAGCCATTTGGATATGAGGACACAGAGGCTTCCAGTCTAAGGAAACAAGACCAGCTGAGAAGTTGGCCAGGTGAGGTTAGCTGTGGCTTGTTCTGTCTCTCTGATCTTCCAGTGTTCACCCCAATAACTGGCCTCAGGTTTGATTTTATTAATAAGACTCTCTAAGATTCATGCTACATCCCTCCTCGACCAAGCTTCCTGTCCTGCTTGAGTTCCTGTTATGATGACTTCCTTTTATGATGAACAGTGATTTGGAAGTATAAGCTAAATAAACCCTTTACTCCCCAATGTGATTTTTGGTCATGGTGTTTCAATACAGCAATAGAATCCCTAACCATGACATACCTGTCATTAGTTGTTATACCAGTGCCCATCTTTTCTTCTATTGCTTCTGTTACAAGCCAAGTCTGACATTTCTTTGGGCCTCCAGCTCACAAATGAAGACTTAGAGACTTATTATTAATTATGAATGCTTGGCCTAACTTAGGCTTTATAAAAACTAGTTCTTATAACTTAATTAACCTGTTTCTATTAACCTACATTCTATCATGTGGCTTGGTTGCCTGTCCAATATGTCTCACTTGTCCCACTGGCATCTCTCATGTCCCTAGATTCATCCCTCTGACTTCTGCTCTCTCCCTGGAAGCCCCATCTATTCTCTCCTGCTTAGTTATTGGCCATTCAACTTTTTATTATACTAATCACAGCAACACATCTTCACACAGTGTACAAATATCTCACAACAAAGACTAGATGCAGTAAGGATAAATAGCTTTATATTTATTTCCTCAGGGGCAAAAATGGCCAATTACACCATCACACCTGCCAATTTAAAGCAATTTGTGCAAGTGAATCAGTGAAAATTCAGTAGGAAGAACCAGGTGGGCTGTTTGGCAATGTTTATGGGTATGTAAGAAGCACTGGTAAATTTTATAAGGATTGCCTACCCTGCATGGGAATTCGTATTCTTCCTTTTGGCCTTAAGACTGAGCTACATGTAACCCTTTTCTGTTGCCTCAGAGTTACCAGTAGCTAGGATCTTGGCTGGGTATTTCTAGGTTCTTGGTCTCTTGTTCAGGATTGAAATAAAAGCTCACACATAAGGAAGTATGAAGGGTATATTATTTAAAGTGAAGGGACAGAACAGTGTGGTAGTTTGAATATAATTGGTCCTCATACTCTCACAGGGAGTGGCACTATTGGCAAGTGTGTCTTTCTGAAAAGGGTTTGCTGAAAAGGTCTTGTTAGAGGAAGTGTGTCACTGTGGGGGCGGGCTTTGAGATTTACTATGCTCAGGATACTGCCCAGTGTTTCAGTCAACTTCCTGTTGCCTGCAAGATGTAGGACTCTCAGCTACCTTTCTAGTACCATGTGTGACTGCATCCTGCCATGCTTCCTGTCATGATGATAATAGACTGAACCTCTGAAACTGTAAGCCAGCCACTGCAATGGAATGTTTTCCTTGTAAGAGTTGCCATGGTCATCACATCTCATCACAGCAATAAAAAAAACCTTAATTAAGACAAACAGGTTAGAAATATACCATAGAAAAGTGGTGAGTCATTTGAATGAAGATACTCAAAGGGCTCCAGTGTATTGCTTGGGGTTTCTATTTGTGGGATCTAAAGGAAGGAAGGACTGACAATTAAGGGGTGTAGTTGGCATATTTCTCTATATGATTGACAGATTAGCTTATATAATCACTTATCTACTGAACATGTCCCTTCCTATACTGCATTTTATTATAATAATAGGCATACCCAATAATGTGTAAGATAGTAAATGAGATTCTTCCTAAAAATTTCACTTTGGGACACGTTTTCTCCTAACTGTATATATGTTACAAGCCATTTTAGATTGGATAGGCCTTTACATTCTTGCAACAGTATATAAACAGAATATGATGGAATAGAATCTAAGTTTGATGGCCATTAAGAGGAGAAGAAATATTCACTGCTCAGAGTAGGGTGTACTTGCAGCTCTACACCATGGGGATTGCTAACAGGTTGCTAGGTAAATTATTGAGAGAGGTTTGTGCAGAATAGTATGTATAGGAAAACATCTCAGAATTTCAAGTACATTATTAGAAGAAGGAATTGCATACCCCATACCAAGTGGAGTAAAATATATGCTCGCCTGCATTACTAGTGCTGGGAATACAGTGTCTGTCCACCCACTACCTAATGGTACTGGGTCTGAAGTTAGACAACCTTGGTTTAAAGGCCAATTTTGCCATTTATAACTGTGAATTTGGCAAGATTTTAGCTACCTTGATTCAATTATCTCAGAAATAATATAAGTGAGTAGTTCTTAATTTGTAGAATTATAATCAAGTTTGAAAGAAATAGTATATATAGACTTTTACAAACCTTTACATAGTGTCTGTTCCATAGAAGATGCTCAGATAATACATACTTACATTCATATAGGAATGAAAATGTTTGCTGGCACTAGTAGTACAGAATTCACCTTTTATTTTCAGCAAGGAAAACTGGATGAAGACTAGTTCTACTCTGTTGGCATCTATAATTCACATATCCCTCACCATTAAGTTTGGCATCAGAGTCTTATCATTCCAGGTAGTTAGCTGATTTGAAGGCATCTCAGAGTTTGGAGTGAAAACTATAAGTGCAGAGGCCAGAAGATTTGCAAACCCAAGGCTGGCTTCCCCAATCAATTGATTTTCACATTTATACTCTTTTATCTTGCCATGTGCAACTCCAGTTGTAATACCAATGAGACATAAATGGGTTGTTATTTTTCTTTCCTTCTTTGACCTCGGCAAGACACAATGATCCTGGCATTGGGAGCTAAACCTCTAGATTCAGGGACCAGTGCCTCCTATCCCTTACTGGTATAACCTACTGATAGACTGCCTCCTACCTCAGCCCGTTTACATTTTCTATGTCATGTGACATGTGATTTTTTTTTCTGCATAGCTAGGAAGCAATTCTAGGGCTTTACCAGGAAAATACTCTACTCCTGACCTCTGCTTTCAACCCTGTGTTTATCATTTTGATCCTCCCTGCAGACCTTTTGTTGTGGTTTAAATGTGAAATATTTTTCACAGGTTCACATGTTTGAATGCTTTGTCCCCAGTTTATGGTGCTGTTTTGGGAGGTTGTGGAACTTTTAGGGGTGTGTTCTAGCTGGAGGAAGTGAATGGGTCTTGAGTTTTATAGTTAGACTTCGTTTTATTTCTTCCCTATGGTTTCTGGTCCACCCAGGCATAGAAATCAGTTTATTGATTACATTGACATTCTTCAGTGACTTACAGTTTAATTAGTTAAGTAACTGCAGAGTCTCCTATAACTACCTATAGTTCTGTGACTATGGTTAAGCTCTGGGCTGGTTTGATCTGTTAAGTCCAATGCAGACATGAGACCAAATCATTATTGTCCTTCAAATGTTCCACAGCATAAACGAATGTAACACATCTTCAACTAATATTCTACAAGAACTCCTGACTGATTTTACTAGACTATACGGTGATTCAGAAGTATGGCCCGGTAGTTTCTCTGGTACTGAAACTCTTTGAGTTGCTGCTGTGACAGCCATTTCATAGGTTTTCTCAAAGTGTTCTGTGTCCAGGGCTTGTGTGGGAATATGCAGATAGAGAAAATCTGCAATTTTGGATTTGCAGAGTACCCAGGGTGGACTGAAAACTGATTAGATATCCGGGATAGTCATTATATGCAGATGGTGTAACAGTAACAAAATAGTGTTTTCCAAATTTCCCCCCACATTAGAACCACTTTTCTTGTTGAAACTGACAGATTCCTAGGCTCCTCCTCTTAAGAGTTACAGATTTATAAAATGTCACTTAGATCATTTTGATCCTTGCAACATCCTGATTAGGCTTATTGAGCTTAAGGAATTTGTCTAATACAAAAAGCAGTCACAAGTCTCTGAGGTATGTACAAAGATCAAATGTGACCGCTAAAGCCAGGGGAGAACACATGGACTAGAGAAAGGAACTGTGAAGTAGAATGGACCTATCACACACACACGTGTGTGTGTATGTGTGTGTGTGTATGTGTGTGTGTGTGTGTGTGTGTGTACCTGGACTATGAATGAAGTGCCCTCATGATGGGCTGCTGCCTGCCTGCACTTTGGGGAAGTAACTGACTGGTGGAATAGAGACTCCTAACTAGCTGGAGAACTTCACTAAAGAATGCCGAACCCTGGGGCCTATGCAGGGTCACTTAGCTCAGCCTGGGAGGAGGGGACTGGACCTGACTGGATTGAGTCTACCAGGTTGATCTCAGTCCTTAGGGGAGGCTTTGCCCTGGGGTAGGTGGGAATGGGGGGTGGGCTGGGAGGAAGGTGATGGGGGTGGGAGGGGGGAGAACAAGGGAATCCGTGGCTGATATGTAGAACTGAATTGTATTGTAAAATGAAAAAGAAAAAAGAAAAAAAAGAAAAAAAGAAAGAAAGAAAAGAAAAAAATAAAAGAATACCGAACCTTCAGAGTGTCTGAGATTGGCTGCCACAGTAACCATGATCTTGTTTGTGTCGTGGTGAAAATCAATCAGCTTGTGCGGGCAACATAATGGAAATTGTCTTCTGAAAACACTGCTTTCATGACAATCTGCTCCCTTTATCTTTCAATTTTTACAGTGACTTAAAAACACCCTTTCCCTCAATTTACACACATTTCTAATGTTGTTAAGACAGTTATTTCAGAAAAGAGTTATATATGTATATTAAGGGCAGCTTTAAAAGTCTTAAATAGACCTAGTAGATGAAATTCAGTGGAAGACAGATTTCTGTGGACATTTAAAAAAGAATGGTTTAAAATACCAACTGGAGGATTAACTAGACCAAAGATGCAGAAATAGCTCATCTGGGAACGTGAATGCATTCCTGGCTGCCTGGAGCACCAGATGGGGGAGGATTCTGAGCTGACACCTGGACTTATAGGTAGAATGTGCTATAACTGTTTAATGACACCCATCTCTGGCTTCAGAAGGATGTGCTGGGATGTACATGGTAGGTCAGAGTCTTTCTGGCTCATTCCAAATATAGCAGCTTCTAGAGCATTAGCAAATAGCCTTCTGAGTGTAGCAGCTTAAACCTGTAATTCCAGCACTTGATAAACTAAAACAGGGAGTTTACTCCCAGTTTGGTGGCAGTTTTGGCTACATAGTAAGTTCCAGGTCAGCCTAGGCCATAGAGTGAGGCCCTGTCTCAAAATCAGACAAGAACAGAGACTAGAATGACAACTATAAGTACTTAGTTGGCACCGAGAGAGTGGCTGGTAGAGTGAGAATGCAAAGCTGTGCTGAGGAAAAACCTCAGTCATTGCTTGGTAACTTCTACATGCTTCTGTATGCTCAATCGTACAAGCAGGGTTAGACAAACTCTCTCTACAAAGAGCTAGTTAGTAAATATTTTGGACTTTGCAGGCATGTAATCTGTGTAGGAACTACTTAGAGAAAGATGCTATAGGCAATATGAAAATAATGAGTGTGGCTGTATTCCAGTCAAGTTTTATTTATAAAACCAAGTGGTGGGTCATATACAGACCATTCTGCACAGCCTACTGACTCTTGCCATAAGGGATTCTTAAGAAATTACTATTACTCTATGGACAATTTGGAGTCTGGGAGATATAAAATCATAATTGCAGAGTTGAAGTGAGAGTGAATATTTGCTACGAGACCTTCTGCAGGGTCTGCTCAGATTTTCTGATCTTGCCTGTAGGGTGCAGATCTCTATTCACCAGCAGAGTCACATTATACTGTGAGGATTGCGTGGCAATCTGCTAAATAGGGTACAGCAAGGAATGTTCTGACCTTTGTCTCTGCTGATGGAGTTATTTCAGCAAACATCAGGAGCATTTGATGGGCACTGTGTGAAAATAGCAAATAGTTTGATATACCAATGTCTCTCCCACTATTAAAATATTTAGCTTGTCAGTCAATGTATTCTTGAGAACATTTTATTATGGATTTCTCTTTCTGTAGCATTCTCACTTGAGTATGAGTATTTGCAAATAGACAAAATGAAGTGAAATTCTTACTATTTGCCTATTTGCATTTTTTTTCTATCTTGGTAGCTTTGTTTCCAGAGGCAGTTCAGAATTATTGAGATTTTTAAGAAGTGCTTTTTGGGGCCAGTTAGAGGGCAGAGGTCTGACTGTGGTAGCTATTTTCATTGCTTATAAGTTTTTTAAAATGACTATAAATGAATAACTTTAATCAACTTTAAAAAAAATAACCCCAGTCACTAAGTCTTTGGTATATTATCTCTAATGAGAATTGTTTCAAAGCTGTTTCCTAATTGTTCTCTGGACAAATCTGTACTGGATCCTGAGTAGATGTGTTGGGATGCCTGGGGACTTGGTGAGAAGAGCACAATCACTTCTGCTTTATTAATACTCTAAATAAAATTTGGTGTTTTTTTTGTGCTTAAGGCCTGGCTGTACTGAGCTAATGATAGTGGAGTTTACAAATGAGATAAATAAAGAAAGATCCCCCTAGACAGCATTCTGGAAAGAGAGGAGATGAATGTGTTGATATTTCTTGTTTGTCATGTCACTCCATTCTTGATAGAACATAAAACCTCACCCCAAATATCTAGTGAATTCCAATAAAGTCTACTCTCTGCTCACCCTCTTCTAAAGTTCATTACCTAGCAGAAAGTTTAGGTGGCCAGGTCATCACCATGTCCCCTAAGTCTGTGTGTCTTCTCATTTCCAGCTCACTCTACACCTTCCTGCCAAGCTCTACGTGGTTAGAAACAGCCTGCTAATTTATTCAGCTCAATTCTCCACTGCATGGAATGATGGGCTTCTCCCTGCACATCAGACCTCCTACTTCCCATTTACACCCCCATCCTCTCCCATCTTCTGACCAAACTGTGAAGTTCTTGGGGTCAGTTTTCTTCCCAGAATTTGATATCTCCTTCTTTCCTATGCAAAGAAATCTTCAAATGCAACATCAACCATATATTTGAAAAAAAATTTAAATGGAACAAGTTTTCATTACTTATGTGTCCCTCAGCTTTCCCAGATAAAAATATTTTAGTTGCCATTTTATTGATCATGAACTGATTATGTCAGACAAAAGTTTACTGAATGATTTTCCTTCAGTGTTCGCATGGACTCATTTTCTTGGCCAATACAGTTACATGGGGTCACATCCAAGTCAGGTATTCTCATGTCTCTGGCTTCTCATTCAAGAAATTGAAACAAAAGCCACAGAAATTTGCAAAGGTAGCAAGGAAACAAGCAATAGAGTGGGGCAGAACAGACTGCAAGAGAGCAGCAGGCCACATGAGGGAAGATACTGAAGGACTCTTATTGTTTAGGGCTCCCTTTATGGAGTTTACAAGAAGGAGTAAGGAGTTTTGGTAGGTTAAGCAATTTCTCTAATGTTCATGTTCTTACAGTGCACTTATTTTGAACCATTTGTATGCCTAATTTTGCATAATATAGTAAGTAGAAGAATCTCCCTAAAACTTTACATAGTTCCTAGGTTGTGTTTCAGGATGTGTTTAAACAGAAATGGAGCATCAGTAAGTGGTTTCTGAGGGGACTTACTTATTCCCATAGTTTAAAATAGGTATACGTGTCCGCTGATGGAGATGGGGTTGGGGGGTTGTCAACTGGTTGCTAAGTACAGTGTTTGGAGAACAGTGTGTGTATAGTACATGTGTCTATATGCGTGTAGGTAAGGGAGCTGGTGTTCCAGTTGTATTATAGTAGATAAGAGTGTGCGTAATCCTAACCAAGTAGATTTTCCAATTACTAAAATATTCCCTATGCATGATTGCCTCAATCCTAGCAAAAGTTCTATTGATGGACTTTGGACGAATGTGAATTTTGCAGTACTTAGGAAGCTAATACAAGGTCTAGTGAGATGTCCCAGAAGTTAAGAGTGTATATTGCTCTTGTAAGAGTCCCACATTTGATTCCCAGGACCCACTCCAGGTAGTTTACAGCTAGCTGTCTGCATCTTATGCACACACACATACAGACACAGATACATACCAACTATTTAAAAGAAATCTTTTATAAAAATAAAACTTACTTGACTTATTCAAATTTTCTGTCTCTTTATTAATTCTGTTTTTATTGGCATTGCTTCCCAATGACCAGGAGAACTGTCAAAGATTCAAATAGGAGAGTCTAACTCTTGACATTGCAGCACCATGCTGTGGTCTCTCAGTGTGTTGGGTAGTGTTTATAACTGTCTTGGGATGCATGCAGCCACTGGACCATATGTTGGACAAGCCTGGACTGAAACAATAATGCTAAATTGTCTACTTACAAATTTTCATCAAATTTATATGCTTCAATAGTTTTGGCAATGGATGCTTTTATCATCATATGTTGACTTATCCCTAATAACTCTCTGACCCACTTCATGGTTTGCCTGATAGAAATCTCAATTTTGTACCTTCCTTTAGTTTGTTATTTTATATTGAAGTCAAAGTCCTTCATATTGTTTTCCATGTCAAGCTTTTGTGGTTGCTGTTCATATGTATTTTCTCACAGCACTCAGCAGAATTTTAAGTCATCATCATTCCATTATCAGTTCTATGATATTCTAATATTTTGTTTATATTTGTTTTTCTTTTTATCTTAAATACATTTTTAGTTATTTCTATTTTTCTCATCTTAGATGGAGGTGTTTGGTTTTAACTCTTTCTATCTCTGTCATATAGTGAGATTTCAAATGTGTTTATTAGTTTGAAAATTATGTAATTCATTTTTTAAGTGGAATTCTCCATATATTGTAAATTTTATAGTCTTAGGTCAATCAAATCTTCACCCTCCTGAGCAACATGGAGACCTTAGGGTGTTGAAATTCTCTACCCTTCAGAGTGGCTTGCATGGCTGCCATTTCTCAGTGTTTGAGAGTGTTTTTCTTTTCTTCTTAACCCTAGTTGTTCATGAATATTCATCTGATGTGTGTAGAGCCACCTGTTTGTTGGATAATCACTCACACTTGTGTCTCACAATTTTCTTTGCAAAGCCTTTATTTTACTGTTCTCTCAGAAAGAAGGTTGCTTATGGTTAGCTCTAAGTTTTGTTTCTTCTGAAGCTATAAGGTAATATGGTATCTTCGCTTTTTTTTTTTCTTTTGAAATTAGACTTTTTTAATTAAAAAAATTTCATTTTACATACCAACCACAGATCCCCATTTTATCCCTCCTCCCGCTCCCTTCACTTCTGCCTAAACCCCCACCCCCACTCCTCATCCCCTCTTGCAAAAGGGTAAGATCTCCCATGGGGGCCAGTAAAGCCTGGTACATTCAGTTGAGGCAGGACCAAGCCCCTCCCCTCTGCCTCAAGGGTGAGCAAGGTGTCCAATCATAAGTAATGGGATCCAGAAAGCCAGCTCATACACCAGGGACAGATCCTAATCACACTGCCAAGGGCTCCTCAGACAGACCCAGCTGCACAACTGTCTCCCATATGCAGAACATCTAGTCAGGTCCCATGCAGGTTCCACGACTGTCTGTCTAAAGTTTGTGAGTTCCTATAAGCTTGGTTCAGTTGTCTCTATAGATTTCCCCATCATGGTCTTGAGGCCCTCCACTCCCACCCCCATCCCCTGCTCATATAATCTCTCTTTCCTCTCTTTGACTGGACTCCCGGGGCTCAGCCTGGTGCTTGGTTGTGGATCTCTGCATCTGCTTTCATCAGTTACTGGATGAAGTCTCCATGATGACAGTTAGGGTATTCCCCGATCCGATAACCGGGGTAGGCCAGTTCAGGCAACCTCATGACTATTGCTAGCAGTCTAATCTGGGATCGTCCTGTGGATTCCTGAGAATTTCCCTACCACCAGATTTCTCCCTTACCCCTTAATGTCTCCCTCTATCAAGATATCTCTTCCATTGCTCTGCACTCTGTCCTTTCCCCAGCTCGACCATCCTGTTCCTTCATGGTTCTTGAGAGTGATTTTCCCAGCAGCACATTTCTTTTCTAGTTGACAATTTGACAATGTTTCTTTTCAGATTTCTGGATGTATTTTATTGTGTTCTGACTTCATTTCATTTTCTAAAAGGAAGTCCTCTGACCATCTAATTATCATACTACTTTAGGTGGTTCATTTTTTTCTCTAGTTGCTTTTGATCTTGTTTTATTAACATTTCGTGTTTTCCCTATATCTATCAGGCTATGAGTTGTTCGTTGATTTCCCCACCTCCCGGAATTCCTTATTTTTCTCAAATCTGCAAATCCATGTTTTCTAAATGATGAAAATTTCTCAGCCTGTTTTGGTCAACTGTGAGTTTCACAAATCATGTGAGGTTCTATACATGTCATTTAGTCCAAGTTTGTTGAAAATGCCCAACAGCTTTGCCCACAGGCCAGTCTGATGGAGGAAATTCCTCAGCTGCTAGATTCCCTCTTCCTAGATGACTCTGGGTTATGTCAAGTTGACAATAAAACGTACTAGCTCTATTATGTCATTTTTCTATCCAATCATTTTTTAACCTTTGTGTGTATTTATATTTACAGTCCATTTCTTGTAGAAAGGATATATCTGGGACCCCATTGGTTGGGATGACATATGTAGTAAAGGAATGACATAATCTCTTTACTTTGATGGCTAAGAATTGAAACAAGGAGAAAATGAGTTAGTCAGGATGAGAGCTAGTGACTACATGTGTGAAGTAGAGTCTTTGGTACGGAACACTCAACTTGGTGGCTATTCCACTGGAGACTGACACTGTGTCAATATTTACACCCATCCCAGGGGGTTTATCACATATCCTGACATTGGTTTGGATTTCTGAAGAAGTGTTTCAAATCAAGGTCAGTAGCAGTGGGGAGCCATTGTACTGAGTTAATTGAAAGCTGTTGACTTTCTAGCTTTAGTGACTTGTTCACATTGTGATCCATAGTCTTTTGCACCAAGCATCTCCTCTTATTAGTTTCAAAGATTCTAGACAACTCCCAATCCTCTGTAGTACAAATCCAGGCAGGTCAAACTGCTGGTGATCTTTTAGAAGGAGGAGGAGTCTATCTATGTGCACACTTGGCCTTTGACCTCTTTTTGATATTGTTCCTTCCTGAATGCAAACCCTGTTAGCCCCTTCCCCTGTATGGGGATCTCCCTTGAATCTTCCTTTGATTTTTTTTCCTATTTTATTTTTTTCTGAGACAGTATCTCATTATGTAGACCAAGCTGGCCTTGAACTCAGAGATCTGCCTGTCTATTCTTCCTAAGGGCTCCAATTAAGGGCATGCACCTCCACACTTGGCATCCATTAAAAAAACACTTTTAGAAATCTTATTTGAATATGAGGGGTTTGCTCTTTATTTTTCTTTTAAAGCATGATGGTGATGGAAATGAAGAGTGTTGCAAATGAAGTTGCAAACTACTCAACAACTAGGAGAGCCCACTTTCATGTTACTTAATTCTGTTTTTGTCATCGCTGAGCTACAAATGAATGTCATTGTGATGAGTACTGCATGGTTTCATCTAACACATGGTAAAGGTGTAGAAAGAACTCAGTCACAGGATGAGAGACATCTATTTCTACTTTTCCTTGGTCTACTAACCAACCATTTGAACTTGGATAAGTAAGTTCTCTGGGGCTTGGCAGTATCCGTAGCTGTTAAACAAAAGGCATGGTGTTTCCATCCTCTGACTGCTGATCCCTAAACTCTGGTTTAATGCTGTTTCAACATTATTTTAAAAAATACATTGCTTGGTATAATATCTATGTTAAATATATGCAAAACTAAAAAAATGCTCCAAGCTAAAATTATTAATTTCTTAGGATCTCCTATGCTAAGATTTTTGCTTTCTTTCCGTTTATCAGGATCCTGTTCCTAAACCTAACCATTGCTTTTATGATTTTATGCTATTGCTCAAACTGCTTTTCCTACAGGGGGAAAAATTCTTGGTGCCACAGACATCTCGATATGCACACTCTTCAGAAACCATGCTAACTGTGCGTTTTCTGTCATGTGTGATGGGATTTTCACAATCACATGGGCAGTGTTATTCCTCTGTGCCACTTCAGGGTGGGAGGTGGGAGCAATGCCATAGATGAAGTTCAACAGTGAAACCATTGCCCATATGAGATGGGATCTGCTAAGGTGAAATAAACCACCTTATGTGAGTTAAGTGATGTCTGCCTTTGTGAATGGCAGAGTCATAGTCATGAGTGAAGATGGGCTTTGGGGTATGCTTTGGTTTGAGACTTGACTGCCAGGAATTAGCTTAGATCTAAGGAACAGAGAACTGGTTATCCTTGCTGAACTTCACTTCTTCAAATAGAGTAAGGGCTGGGAAAATCCCACTGTTTGTTGTTTTTATAATGGTAAGTGACTTGATCTATAGTAAAGATATCCACTGTCTGCTCTGCAACATATTGTTGAAACTCAAAATAAGTTAATTTATTTTACATCTTTAAAAACTTATCCATGGCTGTGGCTATCAATCATGATTATGTTAAAATACTTTTTTGAGGATGGAGAGAGAGGGCTCAGATGCTAGGAGCACTGGCTATTCTCCCAGAAGACCTGGTTTTCATTCTCAGCACCTGCATGGTGGCTCACAACTACTGTAACTCTAGTTTAGGTAATCTGACATCTTCTCTTGGCTCCGAGGGCACTGAACCTACATGATGCACACATGTTCATACAGACAAAACACCCAAGCACAGAAGAAGGTCTTAAGATACTTTCTTTTTTATAGTACTTACTGCTTCATGTTATCTGAACTCGTCTCCTAAAATAGAATTACAAGAGATAAATATAGCAAGTGAAGGGACTCTAGAGGCTCAGATTCATTACAATTATAGTGAACATTGCTCACCATCACAGGAGCAAGGAAGAGCTTGGCATGTTTTTCTTCCTGGATTTCTGAACTGATTGCTCTCTTTTCTCCACTTTACTGCCTTCTTCTCTTAGAGGTTCTGACTTAGAAACTATTAACATTTTCTCCTGAGTGACACACATTTGACTCTTGACTTCCAAGACACAATATGATCCTGTTTTTCCCCCTCACCTTACTGATCTTATTTTTCTGATATTTATTCTTCTGCATTTGTTGCCTCTGCTAGGCTTAAGGATGCTTGTGTGTCTTATGTCCTATGGAGTTGGGTAGGTCTTGCTCCTCTTATTCCCTAAATGCACATTTTCCCCTAGCATGTTTTACCTTGTGCTTTG
The DNA here is from genome assembly GCF_949786415.1 of Peromyscus eremicus. Classification (NCBI taxonomy): domain Eukaryota; kingdom Metazoa; phylum Chordata; class Mammalia; order Rodentia; family Cricetidae; genus Peromyscus; species Peromyscus eremicus. The sequence continues at coordinate 122,949,133 of NC_081418.1, read as the reverse complement.
ACAATTACCTCTCAATTTGCTTTCTGCCCCTGTCTGGACCTGAACCACCATCCCCAACCTACTCATTGATGGGTGTGCCTGAAAGTCTAGCAGGCTCTTCAAATTCTGCATTGCCCAGTCTTCCAGCAATCTCATTTCTCTTGTGATGTCAGAATATCTGATGTATGCACCATATGCTTCAGAAACATTGTTGTTCCTGTTTTTCCTTTACTAGCCACACAGACCTAATTAGGAATGCCTGTCTGAGGCACAGATGACATCTGAATCCCTTTCTCCTGTCTCATCATTGATTACCTGTGGAAGGTAGCATTATCATAATCTGTTAGATGGACTTTTACTCTAGCCCATTATCTTCATACATTTGCTTATTTTTAATCATAGTTTAAAATACTTTATTGTGTGTTATTAATGTTGTGTGTACATGTGTGAATGTTTGTGTAGTTAGGCACATGTGTACCATGGTATACTTGCGGATGTCAGAAGTTATCTCAGGTGAGTTGGCATTCTTCTTCCACTATGTTGGTTCTGGGGGTTGAACAGAGTTCATCAGATCTGACAGCAAGCACCTTTACCCACTGAGACATGTTATAAGCCTCCATCTATTCTTTTGTTTCTATACTTAGCTATTTACTATCCCCATTTTTTTTTTTGACTAAGAAGATAGAACTAAGGGACAACTGCCTATAACTCTAGTTACCTGGGAGATCTGTAAGATCTCCCCTGTAAGATCAGTACATGCACTGAACCTTTGAACCATCTATCCAGTCCTAGAGGGATAATTTTAAGAAAGAAATCCTGAAACAAACAAATAAACAAAAAAGAAAGAAAACCCCATCCTATCACTTCCATGCTTAAAACTTCATAATTATTGACAATAATAACTGTTACTTATTTTAGTCTACCAGGGACTTCCTGGTAAGGTTTCTGCCAGCTTCTAAGTCTGCAGTGAATGGTTCTTTCCTGTACGCATTATAATACTGTGGATGCTGCATATTTTTCATTATTTCACATCTTTCCTTCTCTCTTTAAAATCAGCTCTGCTTTAAACAGTATCAAGGCACTTCTACTCAGTATAGTTTTTCTCTTGAATTCTTTTAGTTACCTTTATTGTGGTTTTGACGAATACTTCAGAGAAATAATATAATGTAGGGAAGGTTCATTTTTTGGTCATAGTTTCACAAATTTCAGTCCAAGGTTGTTGGATTCACAACTCCAGGTCAAAGGAAAAGCAGAATATTATGACTACTTGAAAAATGTGGCAGTTTGCTCACATCATGACCACAAGGGGCAGACATGCGCATGCCTAGCTGGTGGGCTACTTAGACTGTGCTGCCCATGCCCATGGCTGGTTTTGTTGCTTCATATTCATTACACATGCCCGTTATCTCTGTCACCTTCATTCTTTAGCCTCCAAAATGTGCTCTAATTTTCTTCTCAATCAAGGCAAGTTGACAGTCCAGTGTCACCATCAAAATTGTCCCTTTTGTGGACCTGTGCTGAATGATCTGATCTAAGATCATCCCAGAAAACTTTAAAAAGGATAAATAACTGGCTTATTTACAAATGTTATCTGAAGGGGAAACATTAGGATATTGAGTGCAAATGATAGTATTCTTGGCTTATCTTTATGGATTTTACTTGGAAATGTGTACAAGAAAAGATACAGCTATCACAAAGGTCAAAAAAATTCTAAAGTCAAGACAAGCAGAAACAATGAACAGCTAAGAAATGGAAATTTAAAGTACTTCTGGAAAACTTTACTCCCAAACATGATGGAATAGGTGCACCATATTTCCCCTCCCACTGTTAACAAAATGGAAACATACACAAACTCTAATATAATGATTTTTTTTTTGCAATCACTTGAAAACAGAAAGTCCAGAAATTCCAACCCTGATAAAAGGGTCAGCAATGAAGGGAGCTCTCCTGACCTAATTGATGGTAACATAGGTACTCCCAGAGGTACTCTTTCTTGATTGTATAAGAGTTATAAATTATCTTATACTGTACCTTCAACCTCTTCCCTAATGTACCTCCATTTTGAGTGCTGCTTTTGAAGACCCATAACTAGTTATCTTTCTGAGTGCAAACTGTCTTCTTTCATTTCTTTTCATGTCTTCCTCTTCACTCAATGTCCCATTTTCCCTTTGAGATGGTAAATATGCATCGTGTATCAACAGAGAAAGAAGGATACTATAATTTAGAGATAGAAACCCCCTCTTCCCTTTCACCTGAAATTTTAAATTGATGAGGAAGAAAATATTCCAGTTACTTACTGTTGAATAAAAGACTGCTAATATCTAGCTGTATAAAGTAATCACTTGATTTTGCTCACAATGTATGAATGCCCTCAGATCTAAGAGAGTACAGAAGGGAAGGCTGCTCTCTGCTCTTCAGTGTTGGAAGCCCTGAAGACTTAATGGCTTAGAGCTGGAATCATGTAGGATATTTGTCATTCACACATAAGAGTTTAGATGAGTCCCCAGCTGAGCTCAGCTGGGTTATTAAATTTAGTGCAAATCTGTGGCTTTCCCAGACTTGAGATTCCTTGCAATGCAGTTAGTTATACATGGGTAGCTGGACTTTATACCCAGTAACTTCAGACTTTAAGAGAAAGTTTCAGTAATGAATATAAAAACCACAAGACCCAGCTTTGGAAGACACATAGTGGCCATTTCAGCCACTGTAGTAGGACAGGCCAATAGAGTTGAGGAAATTGGCTCACAAGTTGCCAAGGCATGCACATAATGCACTTCCCAATGAGCCAACCTGGAGTCTGTCTGAAGGCCTAGAAACAGGCACTGTGAGAGTTCCCAGCCAATGAGGGATGACCACACAATGCCACAAGACTGCACCACAAACTGAGTGCTGGGAGGATGGAATATAAGGCCTTCCCTATTATTAAACAAAGGAGTTTGCTGTTTGCCTTCAACTGACTTCCAGTGTCTGTGCTGTTGATGCTGTGCCTTCTCACTCCCTCCTCCTGGGAGCCGTTAGGATCCAGCAACAAGCCTCTCTCTATTAGTTGGTGTCATCATGCATGTGCCCAGATTCAAGAGAAGGAGCTCCTAGTGGGAGGAGAGCCACAGTTTCAAAATCACACTTTAAATCTGCTGTGATTGGAGAAGTAGTCATATACGCTCTGAAATCTTACTCCAGAGTCTCCATACTTTTTAATAAATAGTATCTTTTCATAGGTGTAAACAATGCACCTTGATCATAGGCACCCTATACTCTATCCTTCCTCTCTTTCTTGGATCTTCCAACTCATCCTTCACATTCTCTCCGAGAGCACCCAGTACCACACCATTCATTTCCTCTTCTTTCTTGTTAATAACCCACAGAGTCCACTTAGTGAGACATGTTAGAAAGTTGACTGACCTTGTTGCTTTGATCTTGTGCAGGTGACTATAGGTGCAGTGAGATCATGACTGCGGTGGCCATGTTGTGTCATGAAGACAGCATTTCATGGCACTCCACCACATCTTCTAGCTTTTATATCCCTTCTTCCATGAGGTTCCATGAGCCTTGGAGGAAGTGGGCTGATGTATCTATCCCATTTAGGGATGAGCACTGAATAGAATGTAACATGTTCTTGGTCTTAGTCTTTGGTGTCTTGCTATGAGGTAGAGCACAGTTTACCTTTTAATTCTGATTCATAGAGTAGCAGTAGTTTATGAACATGGCTTTTCAGTTTCACAGATAACACGATTTTCTCATTGTGTGTTACAAAAAATGTGAATATAATACATTTTATAAAATACAAGTATTAAGTAATAGATGGACCATTTGATTAGATGATCAGTAGAGAATGGTTCCTCTCAACCCTAGTCTGTGACTTCAGATCTCATTCCCCAGGGCAGAATTGGAGTCAATTGCATTGGTTCATGTAAGCTGGTGTCTGTGCTGTACGTGGTCCAACCATGACACTTCCACCTGGGTTGTTGCCCTCCAAGAACATGAGTGGCAAACAGGAACTTCTCATATGTTACTGACAGTCTACTATAGTAAATTCATTATTGAGCAGTCACTACCAAATTCTGTTGATGTGTGTGCATTTTGTCAAGGCTACTCTGATGTCCAGCCCTTTCAGGAAAGCAATTCCGTGAGGAAATTGCCTGGGATAGCAGCAGTGGACTAAGCTGGGTGACAGTCATGTCATAGCAATCAATACAGGAACAAAAAAAACCTCAAATATTAATGAAAGATGGATTTGTTCGTGCACAGGATCAGTGTTTCTTTGTAAATGCTATTTTACTTCCACTGTCTGCTTTCCAGCCAAGGCTGAGTAGACGCTCAATGACACTAAACTCAAGGTGACATTTCTCATTTCAATTATTTCCTAAAGTGCCATCCTCCTCCTTTCTCTCTCACCACTTGTCAAGAACTGCAGATGACATAATGAAATACTCCATCAGCTGCGGAGTCCAGAGTCTGGTGAAGCAGCAGAGAATCATGTCCTGCTGTCTAAATGCAGAATAGTTACTAACTGATAAGATGGGATAAGGCTGTGAGGAAGATCTTGGGCTCAGATTAAAATATTGGGATCATGTTAACTTAAAGAAAAGTTTTACTTTCAGTTTAGTCAAGTTACTTGTTAATTAGATTTAAATTAGAAACTCCAGTGATCAACTCATAGGAATGACTGTACTACCAGGTACCATTTCTTAAATACTTAAGCTGAAAATTACTAGACTCTCATTTTCTGAGAAGTTAGTGGTCATTTTTTTATCCTTTACGTTTACGGATTCTGCAAATATTTTGCTTTGAATGATTATTTAGAATATTATGGCAATGGTCATAGAGGAAGCAATAAGTATTTGGTATTATACTGGCAATGACTTTTTGAGTCATTTCTGAATTAGTTGTTTGGATCTAGCTGAGCAATTCCTAAGTCACTTTTGAATGTCAGTCTCTGAATCCATTGAAAGGAGTATGTAGGTATCACCTGTCTTTAAAAACATGGAACATTTAAGTCTTACTGTCATTGGGAATATATTAGTTACTTTTCTGATGTACTGATGAAATAACTGGAAAAAAGGGCAATTTAAAGGAGAAAGGATTTATTTTGACTTATTATTCCAGATATATAGAGTTCATCATGGTGAAGAAGGCTTGGAAAAAGTCAAGGCTGATCACATTTTTATCCACACACAGGAAATAAAGAGAGAGACTAGGCGACTATAAAATCTTAAAGCCTGCCTTCAGTGACATATTTCTTTTAGAAATGCTTTCCCTCCTAAAGGTCCCATAACTTCTCTAAACGGCACTACCAACTTCAGACCAGATTTTCAAACACATGAACTTATGAAAAACACATTTCTCATACCAGTCTATACATGGCCAATTATGGATGATAATTACTCATTTGGGGATGTAGTGTACCAAAGAGAACACTACTTTTAAGCCTCTAAAAATGTGAATGCATTGTTCAATGAAGAAAATATTGCTTAATTTAGTGTTTTATTAACTTCAGTTTAAACTCATGATAATTTTGCTAAGAGTGAGAGGGACTGAGACCTCCAGAAAGACAGCATGATCCAGTGAATGTTTCTTGAGGTGACTGGGTTTTCACTCATGACCTGGAATGAAAGACCTGAGGTTGAGACAATGATAATCAAGTTTCTTTTCCTCCTCTCCTTTCTTCATGTCTCTTGGTGGTCAAGAGAATACTAGCTCCTCAAAGATGCTCACATTGTAGTCGCTGTATCTGTAAATATGTACTCTGCATGGCAAATAGACTCTTGAAGGTGATTAAAGATCTTGAAATAAAGAAAATATCCTGGGTTATCTACCTGTGCCCAGCAGATGCACAGGGATCCTTAGAAGAGAAAGAAACGAATGTTGCAATTTAAGAAAGAAATGGGGAATAGAATTTATGCTTTTATCCCAAGAAATGCAAGGTAATGTAAAAGGAGTCCTACCATAGCTCAGCCTCACTAATGCAGTGTTCAGGCCTGTTGGAGACTTCAGTCCTACAGAATTGTAAGATAACAAGCCCATGGAGTTTTAAGTTACAAAGTTTGTAACAAATATGACCTCTATCACTTCCTTGACCATTTCATTCACATCTGTGTTCCTCTTCATCTCCTAACAGACCCCAGTCACTCATGTCTTTTCTTTACCAGGATGCCTTAACAAAACAAAAGAAAATGAAACAGGGCTCATGCCACTGTGGCTATATGAGTGGGAAATGCTGGACAGTAGAGTACTATCTTAAAAGTGGCTGGGTTTTCTGAAATATGCAGGGGTCAGAGGTAATAGGGGCTGTGCTTGCTTTTTGGGGCAGTGTTTGAGGGCTTGTTACAGGATGATACATAGCTGGAGATGTCAACATGATAAAAAGCTACACATAAAAACGGTGTCAGTGAGACCAGGGAGTAGGATGGATGGAGTTGAGGGTAATGACAGGCCAGCATTAGCCAAGGAAATGCAGGCGAAGACGTTCAGGCTCCTTTGTATGTGTCGTATGTGGTCTTGTTAAACTACCATCATTCTTGTAACCTCAGTGAAAAAAGAATCAATAGCTCTCCTACGAGGAATTTCAAGTTCTCCCTACATTGAACTTAAGCTATTAAAATTCCCATTCTTAAGAAATGGGGATGTTCTGATTAATCTGTTTGGCTCTAAGCACTACTATACATTGGACGACAATTCTACTAGGGTTAAGGTCTCAGCAGTGGAGGGACTGACTTGGCTGACTTGACCTTGAACTTGGGTTGCGAGGCAATGCTTACCAGCTAATCTTCTAAGCATGCTGCACGGTGGAGACCTCAATGCATAGTCTGGTGGCTTTGGTTTCCAGTCTTTTTCTTCCCATTGGTATTTGCAGCCTGCTCTAGGATGTGCTTCTGATATTTTATCTTTTACAGACAGTTCTTCTCCCAGTTTGGGTACCTGGTTACAGGACTAAAGCCTTCCCTCTCTGAACTTGGTTCTATCCCTTCCTGCTAGAAAGAGATATCACAGACAATTCAAGGCATTAAATGCTTTTCTTTGTATTTCCACTTCATTTCAAACCACAGGTACCTCTTGAGTTACATGAGTATTTGCCTTCTGGCTATGTTATTGATTGCTATATGCAAGGTTTTGAGTTGCCACAATAGACAGCAAGGTGTGGCATATAGCAGTGTGGAAATAACTGAGATTATAGTAGCAAGGATCACATCACCCACAACGTAACTTTGCATTAGGTGGTAATTTTGTTTATTTACCTTCTCAGTATGATCTTGAAATTGTCCCATTTCATACTTAAAATGCCTATCTCGCATTCTACTTCTTCCTGTCCCTTTTCAGTTTATACTCTCTGCCTTATCAAATTGTCTCTGATGCTTTCCCAGTAATTAAATTCTGTAACTTTGCATACCTCAATCCTCATTGTTTTCAATCTCCTTATGAGACATCATAGGCATCCCTTTCTTCCTTTATTTATTTATTTTACATCCTGACCATATCCTTCCCTCATTCCCCTCCTCTGGCTTCCTCCCTCTTCTTCCCCCTAAGCCTCCAATCCACCCCTCCTCTGTAGTCACTCAGAAATGGGCAGGCCTCCCTTGGGCATCAGCAAAGCATGGCATATCAAACTTCCATAAGACCAAGCACCCTCACCCATATTAAGTTTGAGCATAGCAATCCAACATAAGGAATAGGTTCTCAAGAGCCAACCAAAGCACCAGGGACAGCCCATGCTGCCATTACCAGGAGTCCCACAAATAGACCAAGCTACACAACTGTCTCATATATGCAGAAAGCATCCCTTCCTTCTTAAACTGTGATCTGTCCATACTTTTGTTATGTTTTTCTTATTGTTGTTATTTGTTACTATTTGTCAACCTTCATGGTTTTCTTCCTCTTTGTCTCTGCTTTCACACCTAAATCCTATAATCCCATTAGGACAACATATTCAACTGTGCTTTCTGATTGTGTACTTTACCATAACCATCTCATGATAAGACATTTCTCTCTATATGCCACTCTGGCCCCTTTTACTTCCACATTATGACTATATAGTGGACCTTTGAGGTGTGTAGGCACCTTTGAGAAAGTTCTGTGGGGGTTTCATGTCTTCTCTGCCTAGTGCCCCCTGTCAGTACATGAAGCCAACTAAGGAGACTGGAACAGGGCTGTGCTTTTCTATTTGTATGTCATGAGGCTTAAATTCTAAGATGCTGAGTATGTGGCTGAGAAGCTCCACAAACTGAGGTTTTCTACGGTAATCCACTCAAGACTGATTCATGGTGATGCTACTAGAAATAATTGTTGCGCTGTCGGATGTGATTCAGGGCACCATTTAGGGCAGGTGCTCTGAACTGATTGCAGTGGGGAGGTAGTCACATTAGCCCAGCCTTTGTGGGTTATGTTCTCTATTTTCCACTGTTTCCCTTTCTACGCTGTTTTCTGGCTGAGTAGACATGACATATTTTTAATCCTGAAATGACATTCACCTCCTTTTTCTGTATATTCCCTTACAAATGAAGGAAACAAAGTTTCCAGAAATGGGACAAATGATAACCTAAAGTTTGTGTTCATGTCTTCATGAGGCATAAGTGACTTAGTCAAATAATGGGCTTCTAGTCATGTAGGGCTTTAATTCCCCTCCAGACAAACCAATACCTTGCTTCCCATGAGGCCCTCTAACTGTACCCTGTTTCTGTATGTGAAATCATTGACTGTCCAATGCATCACTCCAGGTCTGATGTAAGGATCTGTCTTTGTACTTTGAAATTCTGATAGAATAGCTGAGTGGCCGTGACTGTGGGAATGGAGAGGGAGGGGAAAGCACAGATAATAAAGTAAATGATGAGCTTAATGAGACTTGAGACTTCATTATGAAAAGTGGATGAAGGAGAGGGTGGAGCTGGTCTGCAATAATAGTTAACCATCATTGAACCCTTATTTACATGCTTGGCACTGCTCCAAATTCCACCTGCATTATCTTCCATTAAGGAACTGAAAATAGATGACAGCTGAAGTCCTAACCAGAACTGGCTGGTAGTAGGTAGGTCAGTACTACTTACTCAAGGAACTGCCACAGACTGGGAAGATCCACAAGCTGAGCAGCGAGGGATTTGTGACAAGGTGAATATAGTAACCAAAACATTAGGAACTCCTTGCGACACAGAGAAAAAGAGGTTTAATTGAATATAATATGAAGTTTTGAGTTCTCTGTTTTATGGCTTTGCTTTCGCATTTCATGTATTACACATGTCATCCTTATAGCACTTTACATATGTATCTGTTTCACTTGTATGTGTATTTTTTTCTTTTATTTTATAATTTAATTTAATTTTACATATCAGCCATGGATTCCCTTGTTCTCCCCCCTCCCGCCCCCCTTCCCGTCAGCCCACCCCCCATTCCCATCTCCTCCAGGGCAAAGACTCCCCTGAGGATTGAGTTCAACCTGGTAGATTCAGTCCAGGCAGGTCCAGTCCCCTCTTCCCAGGCTGAGCCAAGTGTCCCTGTATAAGCCCCAGGTTTCAAACAGCCAGCTCATACACTGAGTATAGGACCTGGTCCCACTGCCTGGATGCCTCCCAAACAGATCAAACTAATCAACTGTCTCACTTATCCAGAGGGCCTGATCCAGTTGCGGTACTTATATGTATGTATATTTTTGGCAGGAGAAGTGGGTCTCTGGATTAGAGAATCAGCCATTTACTAGCCATAGAGCACAAGTGCATCAGTTTCCTGAGGTCCCATCAACATAAAGACCAGGACAAATCATCAAATGGTTTCATTCGGAGTTCACATGGTATGGCTAGGAAGAGTGGCCCATCCTCTCTTTAGAAGAGAGAGAAATGAGTTTTTCTTGGAGCACAAACTTATATTTGCAAGGGAGGCAAGAAAAAGGAGGCTAATGGCTTCCCTAGACTTTGGAGAAAGCCAACAATTTCTAAACAGAGAAGTCTCTAAATCTCTCCCAAACAGTATACAATGAGCTCCAGCTTCCAAGGCATATTTGCTACAGACTCATTCCTTTTTTAATTAATTAATTTATTTATTTTACATCCCAGTCTGCTTTCCCTCCCTCCTCTCCTCCCAGCCCCTCTGCCCTACCCCACTCTCTCTGCCCCCCCCCATAAATTCCTTCTCTTCTGTTTAGGAAAGGGTAGATCTCCCATGAATATCAACAAAACATGGCATATCAAGTTGAGGTAAGACTAAATACCTCCCTAGGTATTAAGACTGGGAACTGTGACCCAGTATGAGGAGTAGGGTCCCAAAAGCCAGGAAAAGAGTTGGAGACAGACAGCCTCTGTTCCCACTGTTAGGCACCCCACAAGAGGATGAAGCTACAGCTGTGACATATAAGCAGAGTGCCTAGGTCAGTCTCATGCAGGCTCCCTAATCATCAGTTCAGTCTCTGTTAGCTCCTATGAGTCCAGGTTAGTTGATTCTGTGAGTTTTCTTGTGGTGTTCTTGACCCCTCTGGCTGCTACAATCCTTTCTCACCATCTTCTGTAAGATTCCTCGAACTCTGTCTAATATTTGGCTGTGGATTTGCAATCCAGCAATTGACAGAAACAATAATAATTGTTTAATATTAATATCAATAATAATTGATAACAATTGGGCTAGTCACCAATCCTTGCATACCCCATAGCAAGGACAGACTGTAGGTTGAAGGTTATGTGGCTGGGTCAGTTTTCCACTCCCTCCTCTTGAAGTCTTGCCTGGTCACAGGAGATGTTCAGGCTACATACCCATTATTGCTAAGAGTTTTAGCTGAAGCTATCCTTGTAGATTCCTGGGAGATTCCCTTGTGCCAGGTTTCTATCTGACCCAAAATGCCATCCCCCTTTTCCAGTAGACTCAGTATTCATTCTTTACTGGAGTCAGCCAGTTCTCAGGGAGCACCAACCCAAAACATTAAGGTGAGAATATCCACAGAGAATCATATTTCAATAGCACAAGTACAATGAAGAGATTCACCTGCTTGACTGCAGGTTTTACAAAAACTCTTCTTTTTTATTACCTTCAACCCCAATGCCATTCTGGGTACTGTCTAAGATCCTCCTAGGGCCTGGAAGAGGTGCAACCAGAGAACACCACTCTCTGGAACACTGTATGGCTGGCACAGCCTACTGTGAGAAGATACAGAGTAAGAAGAGATTGAGGACATTGAGAGGATCTTTTCTTAGAAACTCCAAGAGTTTGTAAGGATTTGTGCTAGGGACTGAAATCTACTGGGGTTTTCCTATTAAAGAGGTGTGGGCCTTGGTCTGCTGGCAGTGGTCCAGAGGGTGCCTGGACTGGTCTACTCTGGTGACCAGTCTAGTAAATAACCTAGCTGTCATCATAGAGCCTTTGTCAAGTGACTGATGGAGGTAGATGCAGAGATCCACCGCCAGGCACCAGGCTGAGCTCCAGGAATCCAATTGATGAGAGAGAGGAGGGATTCTGCAGGCGAGGGACATCAAGATCATGATGGGAGGACGTACAGAGATGACCAGCCACACTAGTGGAAGCCCATGAACTGTGGTCTGGTGGCTGTGGAGCCCCCATGGGACTGGACTAGGCCCTCTGGATATGGAAGATGGTTGTTTGGCTCGAACTGTTTGGGGGACACCCATGCAGGGGGATCGGGATCTGTCCTTGGTCTATGGGCAGGCCTCTGGGAATCCAGTGCCTGTGGTGTGATGCCTTGCACAGCCTTGGTGCAGTGGGAAGGGGCTTAGACCTGCCTAGGCTCAGTGTGCTGGCTCTGCTGACTCCCCATGGGAGACCTTGATTTGGGGGATGTGGAGATGTGGGGTGGCTTGAGAAAGAGGGCTGGGGGTGTGAGGAGGGAGGAGGGGGATCTTGGATGGTATGTGTAGTGAGTAGAAAAGTTCTTAATAAAGAAAAATGAAAAAAAAAGAGGTGTGAGGACTGAATTTTGATACTCCTTGATGGACTCACTCCTCCCCTACTAGCTTGATTTGAATCCATCCTCCTAAATTAAATGCACTTTTCATTCCTTTAACTTAATTTAATTAAAAACTCAGTATTAGCATCTCATAAGCCCAAAGGTAGCCCACAAAGAGTTAGTACATGTATCTCCTAATATGCTATTTATTTATTGATGGGAAGACTAGAGTAGTGAGTACCTTGGGCACATTGGGCATCGAGGGAGCAGGGCCTTGACATATCATTCATGTTCCTTCCCAATCTTCACACTAGTTTCCTTCCTTGAGCTTGGGGGAGGAAACAAAGCAGGTCCTCAGAAAGCCAAATCTTCACAGAAATAGATATTTGAGAGAGAGTTGCTGCAGGTTCGATTTGCTAGATAATTTATTTCCTACATACGGCTTTCCCTATGGCACAATGAAATACATTTCATTTCAAATTGCCTCCAAGCTCCAATCAGCATTAAGTTCATAACACATATTCAGCAGATACAAACATTTCAAATGACTAGAGACTGAGTCCAGATCCGTGAATGCTTCTGCTGATTTTGGCACCTAAATATTATCTATCAGAAATGGCAGTAGAATTCTCTTATTTCCTCTCTCAAATAGGAATATAAAAACATTTACCAACATGCACACAGGTGGAGAGCCCTGGACTACTTCATGTTCTGTGGATTCACCACTGTTTTCTCAATGGACATTACTGTGATTGGACCGGCATTCTCCTTGGTGTGGCCATGTTGCAGCATGTACTGATTGGCCTGTAGAGCACAATTTTAGCACACATTTTAGATTAAAAAAATAAGATAGAGAAGTAATTGAGAATCATATTCAGATATTAACCTCTGGCTTACCCATACCCTGACAATGGTTAGCACTGAATACAAATATAAGAGGTGAATGCCAGTGCTCACTGCAGAAAGTGGTCCATCTTTAGCTCAGTCAAAGCCAAATGTTCAACTAATAAAAATCACAACCTTATTACATATTTAATAAAAACTAGTGTCAGTTTGTGTGATTAATAAGGAGGTAAATGAGCTGATAAAACTGATGGATTGCAAGAGCATTTGAGGGATGTAGAAAATTTACAGACATTGAAAACTGTTACCTTAAGCTTGATAGGCTAGATACCAAGCTGGTTAATGTTCCATGGGGCAATAAAACATTAGCACCTTAAAATCTAAGAATATATTTTCTACTGAATGTAAATCTACATGTTGACCTGTAATTTTCCAGTGACTGGATCCAGTCACACAGTAAATAGTTACATCTCATACATGTCTATGCTTCTAGAGAGCTCATGTGCTGCATTGGGACCAACAGTGAACCACATAGGCCAGTGATCCCACAAAATGAAGCTGGGTAGTGACATTGTTGCTGTCTCACTGCGCATATACAGTGACTTAATTGCTTAACAACATATTTCTTATAAGGTGTCCCCTTCATTAAATGATGAATCAGCTTAAGCCTTGAGTGGACCTTTGGGTCAAAATCACAGCCGATGTTGTCGTCACTCCTTAGTGGTTTTTGCCTCTGTGACATTTCAGAATCTGCCTCCTTAGGCTCTCCCCAGTCTGCCTTCTGTTCATAGGGTCCAACCTCTGCCTTCCCACAACTCTCGAACTCCTTCTCTCCCCTCTGTTGGTCTTACAAGACCCTTGCTTTGCAGTTCTCCCTGTCATGAGTCACCCTCATCATCACTGGAGTCCAGCTTGTCATAGCAGTGACAGTGGTGTAACACCTGGAGCCAGGTCCAGAAAGCAAGAGCTGCATTTCATGGAAATAGAAAAAATGGAGAAGAGGATGGTAGAGGGAAGCGTTAGATTGTGTGTGTGTGTGTGTGTGTGTGTGTGTGTGTGTGTGTGTGTGTAGGGGGGGTCTTGACTGCAGTATAATCAGAAGAGGCACATGGCCTTAAATCATATATATATGGAATAATATAATATACATATATAATATAATTGAATATATATAGAGAGAGATAGATAGATAGATAGATAGATAGATAATAGATAGATAGATAGATAGATAGATAGATAGATAGATAGAGAGAGAGAGAGAGAGAGAATAGCTTGGGAGGGCTTCTGTCTCTTTCCCTCCCTCCTTCTTTCTTCCCTCCATTCCCTTGTCTTCCCTGTCTCTGTCGCTTTTCTCTTTCCTCTCAGTATCAAGGTTAGAACACAGGGCCTTGAGCACACTAGGCCAGTGCTCTAGGGAGGCATACAGTCTTTTTGATTCAAAGCAGTACGTTCCCTTTTTTCTGGGTCGTCTGTACATGTCTTGAGTTATCCTTGTATATGACACCATCTTGAAAACTGTCTTCCAGTGAGTAGCTTTGGCAGAATTATTGATTTCCTTTTGTCATTTTAATTATTTCCCCATGAATCTATAATTATTATTAAGCATGTGGCCAATTTTGTAGACACAAACTTCAAAAGTCATACTGATTTTAAGGAAAAGTGTTTTAATTCTCTTTATTTGGGGGAACTTAGTACATATATACAATGAAATATAATCATATCTACCCTTCATTTTCCCCTCCATCTTTCCCCATATGCCACCAACATGCTCCCCCTCCTAACTTATGGCATCAATTTTTTTTTCTTTTTAATAACTCATGAAATCCTGTTAGTGTTGTTCATATATGAATGGGTGTGAAGTCATCCACGGGAGCATTGGAACTCTACCAATGGCTGCATCTTTACAAAAAGAGTGGTTCTTCTCCCCTCAGCACCTATCAGCTGCTGGTGGCTCCTCAGTAAGGGGTGAGATTTGGACTGGTTTGATCTTGTGCAGGTCTCCTGAAGAGCTGTGGTTCTACTGATTTACAAAGGCTCTTTGGGTAGGAAATACATCTTCTGTTCCTCTTCTAGCTCAGTGGGTCCTAGTCTGCTAGAGGTCACTACCCTGACCCCTCACTCCTCATATTCATTCAGAAAGCTCTGTCCCTAGAGAACCACTGCCTTGAGTGATAAGGACAGCTTCCATAGCTTACTTTTAGGAAGTCCAAGAAGATGCTCCCGGACTGGGTGTTGTGTTATATTTCTTGCATGCAGCCTTTCCTTCTATGCAAGATGCCAGACTCCTCATCAAGTCAGTTTCCTTTTTAAATGCTATAGGTGGGGAACAGTAAAGTGTGCTCTGATAATCTCATGGTCCCTGTAGTTGACATGCGTGTCCCACACACCCCAAGCAGTCACTACTGATGAACCCCTTTGAGTGCCTTCTAGGCTACTACAGTGAGGTGGCATTGTCATGCTGGGACTTGCTTAGCTCAGGGAAATGTGGCTGGTCAGCTTAATGCATTTTGTTCTAGCCAAGCTGCAGTTGCCTTAAATTATCCTGCGCATGACAAGCATTTCGTTGTCCAAACACAAAGCTTCCAAGTAGCAGCTGTTTAAACAGGGGACGTGGGGAAGGGGTTCCGTGAATGATTAAATAATGTGTTTTTCCACCATGCCAGTTTGAAAAGATTTTCAAAGTGAAAAAAATTCCAAAATGTAAGATTTTGTAATGTTTAAAATGTAAACAAGTATGTGTATGTGCCAGATGGTTTAAAATTAAAAAAAAAAAGTCATCAACCTTTGCTAATTCAGATAAAATCCAAATGCTACATAGGACAGAAGAAAATAAAAAAGAGAGAGAAAGGCAAAATTGACAGTCTGAAACTTTGCACAGCTGGTGTCCTCGGAAGGAGATGGGTTGAGAGGCCAGTACTAATTCTGAGGTTCAGGAGCTCCACCAGATCCACTTGAAGTCTTGTTACTCTAAGATTAGTGCTATGATGACTCAAATAATGACTCATAGCCCTCACTCAGTGAATGTATTTGTTCATTACCTGAAATTACTGCATTGATTATTACAAAGGAGATTGTAGGTAGGTTGACAGGGAGGAAGATGTGCTTCTGAGGTCAGAACTTTGTGGACCAATTTAAATAGGAAGATAACGCTATTGTAGGTAAATTTGCACAGAAGAAACTGTCATAAAGATGAAGCCATACAATAAGGGACCATAGGAGAGAACTATCTGCTATGCCACATCACAATACTATTGACTTTTATCTCAGTAGCCTTATTGAGGAAGATGTACCACCACTGGAGTATATGCTGCTGGTTTTCTTTTTTTTTTTTTCTTTCTTTTTTTATTACTAAGAAATTTTCTATTCATTTTACATACCAAGCAGATATGCCCTTCTCCTCCCTTCTCCCAACCCCAGCCGTCCCCCTCGGACAACACAACCCCCATTTCCACCTCTTCTAAGGCAAGGCCTCCCATGGGGAGTCGGCAGAGCCTGGTACATTCAGAGCCTGGTACATTCAGTTGAGGCTGCTGGTTTTCTTGATGCCTTCAAAAGACTGATAATCTGGTCCACCCTTAAATAATGTAGTAGAATTCATCCTTCCAAACACCATCATAAAAAAAGGTCAACCTCTGGGTACCAGTTTTTCATGGGCATTGGAATCACTTATGGAGAATGGTTACAATAGTCATAGTTTTAGTTTTGAATGAGTGAGTTTATTAATATATTAATAGACAAAGTAAGATAATAAATATCAGGTGACACATACATACGATAAATAATCAAAACATCATCAAATCACATGTTCAGAAGATTCAGTAGTAATTGACTGGGGATGCCACATTGAGGCAGTCAGCTGGCATTTATGATAGAGAGCTTTCTGGATAGAACAATGTCACCTTAGATGAGACTTTCAATTAAAAGAGCAAACAACAAAGGAGAAATGTAATATAATCAAATCGAGTGCTTAGAAATATCAAGTAGAAACTAACTATGGAAGCTGAGCAAGTCCACTGCATTTCGCAAACGATATCTCCCTTCATGAATGAAGATCCCATGGCTGAGCTTCTACTGTCTCTTCTCACTGCAGGCATTTTATATCATGGGAAAGACAACAGTAACATCTGTCAGAAACAATTTACTCATTAGCTCATTTTAATGATATGATGCTTCTACAAATGGGGTATTTTGCTGTTCTCATCCCTCCTTATCACAGAGTTAGGAAAGCTGCCCATACACAGACAAGGTGCTTTGGAAGATACTTTGAGAGAAGTGTCCTTGGATCTGTAATATAGGGAACGAACCCTACTTTCAGAGCCAGCTTCCCAGTGCACCTAAACTTTGAATGACCAGTTACCAATATGATGTTTATTGTATGCTGTTAAGGATGTTGTTCCCAGAGTCCCAAACTCAGATATTCTGAATCATAGGCCTGGAATGTCCTGAATCATCTTCATAAGCAAAGTATGCTGAGTAAGTCTCACATAGATGACTGCTGGAACACACTTTCAAAAGCCATCCACCTTCCTCTCTGTGAAGGACGCAGACACCACTGTATAATCTTGGTGAAGCTACTGAAACTCTGAAAAGCAGACCCATTCTTGAGACTGTCCAATTCTATTCCACCCCTGTGCTGCCTTCAAGCTACACAGAACCCAGTTGAACTCATCCCTGCTCTATCCCTTAGAAACAAGCATATCTTTCTCTACAATCAGAAGAATTTTCCAAGGCCAGAAATGAGACAAGCAAGTGAATTGTCACATAGATTACTAGAGTATATTTGAAAATTCTATTAAATTTAACAGACTTAATGACTGCCTGAAGTCTCCAGGACCTCATAGAGGTGGCTTATCTAGCCACAAGAAGAAGTAAAAGAACTCCCAAGTTCATCCCCAGTACAGCAATCAGTTCTTCAGCTTATGAAGAAAGGAATCGAGCCAACAAGGTCGTCATTCAAAGGAGCTGATACCAGACAGTGTTCTGCAAGCCAGCCCCCTTCTTTTAAACACTCCCTGGGGTAGGATAGAGCTCACAGGTACAAAGGCAAGCCAACTCCTCTTTCAAATGCCAACCCACAGATCCAGCCATCCACACTTCTGCTCCGCTCATTTGGAAATTTCCTTCAGGTCGGACAATTTGCTAGAACCATTCCCAGCAGCTAGCGAAGAGCTACACCTATAATTATGATTTTATTTAAAGGATTTAATTCAGAAAAACCCAAGCACCAGAGATATAAAAAAGAAAGATATGGGGAAAAGCACCCGAGGTCTCTCACTCACTCTGACACCCTACTTTCTCTGTACAGTTATATGTTCTCCACCCAAGAAACTTTCTGAACCTTTGGGGTTGAAACGTTGATTAAGGTACTTTGATAGACAGTGTGATGTCACAAACCATGCCTGTATGATTGAATTCAATCTCCAGTCCCACTCCTGCCTCCAGAGACTTGATGAGTGTAGGGTTGGAAGCTCTGATCTTATAGGTTTGTATTCTTTGGTGACTAGCTCACACCTTGGGCCCTATTTAGGCTTCTTGTAGTGGGTTATCTCATTCAAGTAGTATCTAAAAAGGCGCCATAGAAGTCATAAAGAACACTTCTACTGCTCAGAAAGTCTTGAGAATTTTCTAAGCTGTGTGTCAGGTATGGGAGGATGAAACCCAATACCTATGTTTTATTACACCACATCTTTCACTTGTGTCTTAAATAAATGTCGTTGTCACGGAGGGCTATTTGTCTTCTTGACTAATCTGCAGCTTCCTGCGAGGAGACGTTTACTATCTGGGGCCAGACTGCCATATGTAGAAATATTAGGAGTGATTATGTGAGCAGTTTGCATTTCTTGTATATGAAAAGATGAGCACAGATTGGCTTATAGATTATTTTGCAACTGTCTGAAGGCTGTTAGGCTGTATAAAGAAGAATAGATTTATATTGCAAGGTACATCGCCATGTAAGGAATATCAGGTTGAATAAAAAATAACACCCAAATGATTGCTTGTAGTTTATGATGTACTTTTGTAAGTGCAGAAAATAAACCATTAACATTTACTAAGCGTCTTTGGGTCAGATTCTGTGCTCAATGTTTCTAAGCATACTGATGCATAGGCACTATTGCAATTCCCATTTTGCAAATAAAGAAACACAGACAAGTAAAAGGTTATAGAATGACTCTTCAAGGTCACAAATTAACACCGTTGCTTGAACTCTGATTTATCTGAGCCTGTTGTCCTGAAGTATCCACAAAACCCCTGCTCTACAGCCTGAAAGCAGAGGAGAAAAACCTGAATAGCCAAAGTGGGACCAAGTCCTTGTGACCTTATCATTCTTATCGGGTCTTGAGCAATTGCTTTCCTGAGCTGCTGATTTCTCCTTTCATCTTGTCAGACAGAGTACACATTGGGGTAATGTCTTACATTTCTACTTTGTAGTTCAGGACCCAATGCTTAGGTTGTTAGGTTGCTGCTCTGGTTTTGAAGGAGGTTGTGGTTTATAAATCTGTAAATGTGGAGTGTGAAGAATGAGCTCTCCATTTCCTAGTCATAATTCCTAATCCCAACACACTGAACACCAGCATATTTATTTTCTCTGCTTCTCTCTGAATATAGATGAAGATCATGTCACAGAGACACCCAGGTGATGGAAATGCAAATTCCCATCCATATAGTTCTGGGAAAATGACTTCAACAGCCATAGGCTTAAAATTGCTTCTGGTTGTTTGTTTGTTTTCCTCTTGTGGTTTGAAATTGAGAGTATTTGAATGTTTGCTTTTCCCTCCTTCTCCCAAAGAGCACTGAATTTGTTCACAGAAATCTGAGATTTTGATTTTTGGCTGTCATTTGTCAAAAGATAAATGATCTTGGTCAAGGGGGTTAACCATTCTGAAATTCAATTTTATTGTATCCAATGATAAGTCGTGTCATCAAATTTCCAAGATGACAAAATCCAAAGACTTGTTAAATCTCTATGGCATAGAAGGGGCCGTATCCCTCTCAGAACCATCTTTACAACTTCTCCTTCCCAAGGCTGTCAGGGGCATCCATCATCTCCTAATCTGAGGAAAATTTGCCTGAAATACCTTTAATCTCGTTTGAACTTGAAAGAGCCTATAACTTAGGTTGTATTGCCGTACAGCAGAAGACTCACCAGAGCGGAGTGGTGGCTGCCCACTTCAGAAGGCACATCCTTGGATCCCATGTCTATTTTGTTTTCAGCATGCTTGATTCAGGAGCAGCTTTTGTCTAGTCCTGTTAGTCTTTGTGTGCTCGTCATTTTCCTAACTCTTCATGGCTCACAGGTTTTTGTTTCAACTTTCTTAGCTGCTTCAAGAACAGACCAGGTTTGCTAAATAGGCAGTTTCTGGACAAGTAAAGCATTTCTATTACTTTTTCGGAATTTTCCATGTGTAGGGAATCGATCTTCCTGATTATGAGCATTAACTTTAAGCTCAACCGAGTTTACTTTTTCAAATCTGGAGTGAATTCCATCATAAAACTGATTTGCCATTTAAAAATTATTTGTTGTGGTGTAACTTTTAAAAAAGATCCTAGCCTTTTCTCTATTCTTTCAAACTATCAAGAAAATCACAAGTAACAATAAAACCAGGGGAAAGTCCTTGTGTTGGCTGTTATTTGTTAATGGGTTACCTGTGTCCTCTCCATGTTTAGGGACTCCAAGAAAACGTTTTGGTTGTTGGGAGGAAGACATCACTAAGAGGGAAACCTGTCAGAGAAGGGGAAAGCAATGGGAAGCACCAGTTTAATCACAGCATATTGTGGTAAATAACCTTTGGATACTTATAATTATATGCAATAATTTTACATAATAGAGAATTGTGAGTTAGTGTTACCAGGGAGCAGGTTCAATTCCAAACTAGAATTTCTGTAATTTGGGTAGTATGCTACATTTTGTAAAGGTTTCATTCAGAAGTTACTCACCTGGGTCCTCTGCAAGAGCAGCAATTGGTTTCAACCCTAGGTTGTCTTGCAAGCCCTTGCTTAATTGTTTTCTGACTTAGAGCAGTGGATCACAACCTGTGGGTTGAGACCCTTTGCAAGTCGAATATCAGCTTTCTTATATGTCAAATATTTGCATTATGATTCACAATAGTAGCAAAATTACAGTTAAGAAGTAGCAATGAAATAATTTTATGCTTGGGGTCACCACAACATGAGGAACTGTATTAAAGGGTCACAGCATTAGGAAGGTTGAGACCCGCTGACTTAGAATAAAAATGTATAGTATTTGCCAAGCTCCTTTTATATGATAATAAAAAGAAAAAGAAAGAAAATCTTCAAATGTGATGTTGGTCAAAAAATGCAGCAATCTGTTTGAAACCTGGGGCCTATGCAGGATCACTTGGCTCAGCCTGGGAGGAGGGGACTGGACCTACCTGGACTGAGTCTACCAGGTTGATCTCAGTCTGTGGGGAAGGCTTTGCCCTGGAGGAGGTGGGAATGGAGGGTGGGCTGGGGAGAAGGTGAAGGGGGCGGGAGGGGGGAGAACAAGGGAATCCGTGGCTGATATGTAGAACTGAATTTTATTGCAAAAGAAAAAAAAGAAAAAAATATTATACATAACAATAAAGACAATATACAACAACAACAAAAAAATGCAGCAATCTTAGGGACACCACAGAATCAGGGTTGGGGGAAGACCTTCAGATTGTGTATCAAATAGGACTTATTCTAGTTCTCATATTTGCTAAGGTCACAAAGATGATAAATTCTTAATGTGCTTTGAGCCTTTTTCCTCTCTTGAAAAAAGAGAAAATGATAGGACTTAAGGGAGACAAAGAATAAATAAAAATTTAAATCACTTAGGTTATTGTCTGGCAAACGAGAAAGGCACTCTTAAGGTCAGTGTTTTTTGGAGGGGGTCTCAGAACTAAGATCCAACTACTTCTATCCTTACAATTTTAAATATATCTTATAAATATTTTGGCTGTTTTCTTTTCATCAAACAGCAAGTGTTATCTGTCAGTGTTGCCTTCTCTTCCCTGGGGTGCATCATCAAGATGGTGAACAGGTGTGTGTCACATCTGTCCTCCCTTCTAAACTGTTGATTATCATTTAGCAGCCCTGTTTTTGAAGTGAGCCATTTTGTAGAAACTCATTGGCAACATGTAGTTTATCTTCATGTAGAAGATAGAGGTGTCAGCTAATCTGAGTTTACTAAGTCGTCATCGTGTTGGTGTGGGGATAGTGAAGGAGGAGAGGTAAGCTAGGTATTTATGTGTTTGAGGCTGTCTAATGTCTATAGGAGCCCCCTGGCGTCAAGTAGGTGGAAGAGCTGCTTGGCTCTGTCTTCCACTCGACATCTGCTTGGTTTGCCCATTCGTGGGCTGTTAGAGAAGATTGTATCCCTGGTAGATCAATATGATAGAGGTATGCAAGCTGCTAGCTGCCTAAATCTAGAGTGGGAAGCCCTTTAAGGGATGAAAACAGAGCAAGCTGTTGCCTTTGAGATTCACTCACAGCCCTTAAGAGTGTGAGATGCAGAGACAGGAGTCTCCATTCAGAGAGAAAACACCAAAGTCTTCAAAATCCACTCAAGTGCAAATCAGCACTTTGAACCTCAGCCTTTTAAGTTACTGCTTGGTAGCCAAGATTCAACTTGGTTCTCAACTCACTTATGGAAATATAAAAGTAGTATTAAAGTAGCTGTGAGGAGACCCACCCTGTGTGGGTTTGGGTTCAGAAGGAGGTCATTTGCTTAGATGATTTCAGCATTGGTAGAATTATTGAAGATACAGCTCTTACGTTGTATTTAAAATTTTTCACCTTTTTTTTTTTCTTTTACATAGACTTTGAGTATGTACCCCAGGCTGTTCTCAAATTATCTGTGTGTTTTAGACTGGCATCAGACTTGTTATCTTCCTGCCTTAGCCTCTCAAGTGGTAAGATTACAGGCATGTGCCACTGTACTTGTTTGAAATTTTCTTTGTGCACCATTTTTATTTGCTTTGTTTATTAATATATTATCTAGATGGCTATTTTGCCTTTAAAAATCATGTAATAAGATATCCACTCAACACTATGCTGGTTTCTGATATAGTAGGTTCTAATTTTCTGTATTATTTTATGTTAGTACTTATTTTCAGGAATGGAAAGATGGACAACATTGGAGAAATGGAACAGACACAGAAAGATTAAATACGTTGCTTAAGATCACACAGCTCTGCTGTACACCATAAAGATTTGTCATTTGGATTGTTTTAACAAAAAGCTGATTGGCTGGAAGAGATTATAGGCGGGACAACCAAACTAGGAGAATGATGGGAAGAAGAAGGGCAGAGTCATAGGAGACACCAGCCAGCCAGCCACCGAGGCACTAGGATGTGTAGAAAATAAAGTAACATGGCAGAGGGTAGATAAGAAATATGGGTTAATTTAAATGTAGAGTTAAGTAGTAACAAACCTCAACTATTGGCTGAACATTTATAAGTAATCCTAAATCTCTGAGTTGGTTATTTGGGAACAGATGGTTGGGACAAGAAAATTCCGCCTACACAGCTCAGAATGGTAATTTCAGTATTCAAGCTCAGTTACCTTCAGACTCACATTTTGAGCTCGTAAATCCTAAAACTTTATTTTCTTTTATAGCACATGTTAGCATGTAGCATAGCTTCTAGCCCATAGTAGGTGTGGTGTTCTGGATGAGAAATGTCCCCTATACACTCACAAATATTTGGTCTACATAGAAGTACAGCCTTGGTGGAGGAAGGTAGGCTTTTGTCTGCCCCCCTCTCATTTCTGTATGTGGATGGATCACCTAGCTCAATGCCCTTGCTGCCATTTATGGGCTTTACATTCCACTAAGGGTTTTACACTTCTAGAACTGTAAACCAAGTAAACCTCTTTTCCTTCAGTTACTTTTGGCCATGACATTATGTCACAGCAACAGAAGTCACTAATAGTATAGTGTTCAGTTAAAAGTCATTTAAAGAAAAACAATACATAAGTAGTGTATCTGGATAGCATCCAGAGCTTGTATATAAGTGGAGTAGTGCCATACCTCATGACTGTCATCCTCTCATGCTGCCAGGCTCCTGCCTGAGGCTTTCCCATGTACTGGAGGTTGTAGGTACCAGGTGCTTCCTTTCAAAGCAAACACTGTCCCCAGGAAACAATGGCCAGTCAGCACACCACCAAAATTTGTTCTTCTTTGAGAATGACCACTTTGGGGAGTGACTGCCGAAGGCGTTTCTTGCAAGACTACTGGCCAATGCATGGAATAAGTAGGAAAATAAGGGTTATAAGGTGGGCCAGAACCAAGGCACAAGAGGGAAGCAGGCCTGTACCTTGTGTTAGTTACCCTTCTTGTAGTGACAAAAATGCCAGAGTGGAAGCAATCTAAGGAAGGGGTTGTTCTGGCTCACAGTTTGAGGGCATACATTCCATCATCTCAGGGAAGGCACAGTGGCAAAAGTAGAAGATTGGTCAGGAAACAAAGAATAAACAAGAAGTAAGGCCAGCCTACAAAATCTCAGTGCCCACTTTCAGTGGACTACTTCTTCATACAAAGTTCTGTCCCCTAAGTTTCTATGGTTTTCCAAAACAGAGTCACCATCCGGGGACCAAGTATCTAAACACATGAGCCTAGGGAGAACATTTCACAGTCAAACCCAACCCACATTATCCCTGTATAGAATGATCATTATGCCCATCCCTTAATTCTCTCCCATGCATGTACCAAGCCATACACCTGCTTACAGGAAAGTACAGGTGAAAGCGCTTGCCCATTCATCCACGTGAAACACTGCTGTAGGTGCCATCTACATGGTACCTCCTCAGATGTTTGTACCTTGTGATGACAGCACATTGAAACTATCCTTGCTGTGGATAAGTGTGTTGATCCTCTAAGGCACCACATCCTGTTCAGGGGTACACGTCTGGCAATTCTAAGTATTCTGTCCACCTTGCTCAAGGCTGCCCCTCCTGTATTCTCCTTCCTAATGTTGTGGGATTCTCCAAATATGGAAAAGTTGGACTAGAGATGAGGTTCAGCTGTTATAATCATCTATTTCTCTTGTATCCACATTGCATGACCCAAAACTGGTAAGTTCAGTTCCAAGGAATCTAATGCCCTCTTCTGGCCTATGTGAGCGCTGCACTCATGAGTGCATACACACAGGTGTAAGTACACATAATCTTAAAAAAATATTTTCATCTTTTAAAAATATATAGAAAGGAACTAGAGAGATGGCTCAGTGTTTAAGAGCATTTGTTGCTCTTGCAGAGGACCTAGGTTTCATTGTCAGCACCCACATGTTGGCTCACAACCATTTGTAATTCCAAGTCTACAGGATCCAGTGTCCTCTTCTGACCTCTGCTGGCACCAGGTTGGGGTATTTAGTTTGGAACAGGCTATCAACTGGCCTTTCACAATGGCAAAATCTTCTGTAGTATGTGCTCATATTATATTTATTATTTGTTTACAAAGTGGCTCATATGTACTGGATATTATTCTAGGTACCAGGTGGAAAGGAAAGGTAGTGTCCAACACCCCATGATGTCAACTTGCTAGCAAGCAGAAGTCAAGTAGGCTTATTGAACTTCAAAGTTAAACCTCTATCACTGAGGTTGGAGCTTCTAACATTCATAACATTTTTGTAGCAGAGTACAATTTAGTACCCCTTACGTAGGAAGATATGGAGGCAAGTTACTAGCTTTAGCTTAACAAAGCCTCTGCAAGCTCATTTTTCTGGCTTCTTTGCTTGGAGGGAAGTAGCTCATTTTCCCAGCAGGCTGGAAGCCATCTTAGCAGATGGTCCTGTGCTGTGTGGTGTGTGCCAGTTGTGGAGAATTTGCCTGGTGTGTCTGCAGGTGGCCTTACTCTTGTCCAAGCAGCAGGCTTTGGCTAGAGACTGCTTTCCCTGGCTCTCAACAGAGGATGGGAAGGGAGGAGTCACTGACAGGAGGGGATCCAGCAGTGGTTTTCTTTCCTTTAGGGTTTTCTATAAGCAGGCTTGTTGGATACAGCACACTCAAGAAAGATTTAGGGATGGGCAGAATCTAAGAAACACACAACCTTTGGAGAGTTCAGAATCTAGCAGAGTCTGCTGAGTGCTTATGGCCACCTGATTTTTGGCTGCCCCTGTATTCATGTGGCACATGGTTTCTGTTCTGCCTGAGGTCTGGTGAAGTACTACAACCCCAAAACCTTGGTCATTGGCTATGCACGCTTGCTTTCTCAGGGCTAAGCCATTTTCCTCCTGCCCATGAGGCTGATAGACTTTTCTAGAAGACTTGCTTTAATAATAAATTCAATCACTATTTTCCATTAGAGCACCATTGACTACTCTGATCTAGATTCCAGGGCCAATTGTTGTAATCGATCTTTTCTCTAACTGCAGTGTTCACATCTACATAATTGAGAAGGGAAAAAAAAGGTTCTTTTTGGATATTTGAAAGGTTGAAACTAAGTAGGTCTAAAAGTATTTATAAACATTGCATTAACTTTTCACACATTCCTGTTGCAGTTATCACTAATCAGGCAGATGGTATTTAGATATCTCTGATGTTATAGCTGAAAAGGACACAGGGCTCTGAATAGTATACAGATTTAGGTTGTGTGTTGGTTAACATCTGTTACTGTGGCAAAATACCTGAGACTTTGAAAGAGGAAAGGTTTACTTGGTCTTGGAGTTTGAAGGTTTCATGAAATCTATAGTCAATTGGCTCCATGGCTTTTGGACCTGTGGCCAGGCATCATTTCATGGCAGAAGCTTGTGGTGGAGGAGAATGCTCAGTTGGTGGTCCTAGGAAGTGACAGAGGTATAAAGGTGCTACATTCCTGTATCTTATTCAAGGACACACTCCCAGTGACCTGAGAACTCCCACTAGGCCCCACCTCTTAAAGGTTCTACTGCCTCAAAAATAGTTCTTATATGGGCACCACTAAACCATTATCCATCATGGAGGATGGCAATACTAAGGGTGTAGATTCATAGGAATGTACAACTGCCTGAAATCTGTCCTCTCATCACCCTCCAAGCCTTTGCTTTCCTGGTTATTGTTATTCTAGGTACTAAGGAATATTATTTACCAAAAGTGTCTGGTCTTAAATAAGCATTTCATGTCCATGAAGTATGGTTTTCCTTCAATGTTATTTATTAGGAAAAACCATTTTCCAATTGTTCATGAGAGGTGTTGTGACTTATATTCCTACATTAATCTTTCCTGAATGTGAAAGAAATGACCTTCTTTCAGACATTGGTAACAATTGAAATAACATCTCTCTTATTATTGGATTCTGTCTAGACACACCCCTGGAAGGAACAACAATAAGAAAGGAGCAATAATACCAATTGACTGCATGACTGTCATTGTTCCAAGCTTCCTGACATACTGACCTTGTAATGTGCTGTTCTGAGTCAAAAGGATGCCATCTTTTTTAGATCAGCTGTGTCTATTTAGGAGAGTGCGTCAAAATCAGGCCTATGAACTGTAGGCATTCTCTCCTAAAAGGAGGCAGTGTGGAGGGCCATTGGAGCCTCAGTGGAGTATACTCCCACTCCTTTCAGCCATTTTTATACAATTCTCTCCTAATTGCATGTAGCCTTGTTGTCCTAGAGGAAGGTCACAGAGAAACTGTCATCCATACTGAGTGCAGACTTTTCATGTGGTTGCTTTGGGGTCATGCATAGAAACCTTTTTCCCTTCCAGTAACCCTTTACCCACTGGCTTCCCAGGGTAAAATACGATGGAAATGTACTATGGTTTGTTTCTAGGGCTGTATGAAGAGGGAGTAGACATCCTTCAGGTCTTCCCCAGGAAAGAATTATGACAACTATAAATTACCATGGCATCTCCGAATATTTTTCTGAGATATTTGTGATGACTGGATCCTTCAACAGATCACATATAACCAAAGCTCATCTGCCCTTTCCTTGGGTTGCTATGGATACTTTCCTTCTCCTGTATAAACAAATGCAAGGCGATTGAAAGACTTTCTCACCACCACATTTAAACAGACTAGGAACTGCCATCTCCACTGAACATCTCCCCCTTCATTAAGAGTAAAGTCATGGATAAAACTAACTGAGAATCTTGTGTTCTCAGTGTAACTCCAGCTCTGGATGTGTGGGTATTCTGTGAAGGGACTTCTGTAGCAGCCTGTTTCTTGTTCATTTGCCTCACTCCCTCATGCAGCAACATGATAAGCACCTAAGTCTTAAATACCCATCTGTGCTAATGGTGAAGTGGTACTGTTGTTTCTTTTTAAGTTCTGTGTGGTTTACTTCAGTGAATGATAGAATTTGCATAACTTCTTTATTCTTTTGAACGAATTTCAATATAAAAGAAAAATGGAAAGTAGACTACAAATATTCCTCTTTAGAACCATCTGAGAATAAGCTACATGTGCACCATATAGTGTTGCAGATTGCTGACAACTCCCAAGCAGATTGTCCTTGGACATTTCTTCCTGTTTATAGACTAGTAATAGATAACCAGCCACAGCAGGAAATCAATGCAGCTACCTCACTAATATCATGTCCACAGATCCCATTTCGTAACTGTAGATATCCCAATAATGTCTTTTACAGCCAAGGGACCCAACGCATAGTCAGTCACATGTCACCTACAGTTGCCAAATCCTGTAAGTATCCTTCAATCTACAGGCTATGCAGCCTGGCTTTGATGATTTTCAGAGCTTGGGGGAGGTGCTGGCCAGATGCCTCAGTGCCTAAGGGTACATACTACCCTTGCAGAGAAAGGACTTGAGCCACTAAAACCTACATTAAGCTGTTCAAAACCACAAAACATTCTAGACCCGGGAGATCTGACACCCTCTCCTGGCCTCTGTGTGCTCTCTCTCTCTCTCTCTCTCTCTCTCTCTCTCTCTCTCACACACACACACACACACACACACACACACACACACATACACACTTTAAAATGTTAACCTTTAAAAGAGTCTAGGAGGTTTGGGAGTTTAAGTTTGCCTGATGAATTTATCTTCTTGATTTCATTCAGGCTGTGTATTTGGTGGGAGTATCTTACAGATAAGATTTTTTTTTAACATGTGACTCTTAGCCAGTGGCACATAGCTTCCCTGTGACCACTCCTAGTGACATTCCCTGTGACCATCTAAGATGAGATTTTCCAGGTTTGTTTACTCTAAGGTGACTTTTCTATTGAACATTTGATGATATCCAGTGAGGAGATAGCCTGCTGCTCATTAGCTTTTCCCTAAGGTTGGCATCATTTCTTCTATTGTTAGCAATCATTTCTCCACTTGTTGACATTCAATTGGTAAGAGTTTTGGGTTTTTGTTTGTTTGTTCTTATGTTTTTCTTGGTCTCCTGGATTTCTGTTCTTTTCAGATAAACCATCACCATCCTTGATGTTGAAACTCAGTGTATCACAGATTTGGTCCCTGAACACCACTGTTTAGTTAGCCCCCATGCCTTCTGGTTGCTCCTTCACTCCATGAACCCTTCTTTCTATCACTGTAACATTGTAGAGCATTTTGTTCTTTTCCAGTGTCAGTCTTCCTGTCAGTCTCAAAATTAACCATTTCTCTAGGAAATGCTGCTTCTTTTAACTGAAAAATGATTTTCACAGAGATCTACCCACAGGTGTACTCCCTGCTCTAGGACATAATGATAGCCTTGGACCAGTCTTTTTTTGTGTACAGAACTAGGGGGTGTGGAATACATATGTGAACACCCACATTTAAACCTACTTCCCTCTATCTAACGTATCAAAATTCATGTGTTGCCTTGACTCTAATTGCAGTTTTACGTCAATGTGCTTGCATCATTTTTTTTTTTTGTCTTTTTGTATTGTTAACTTTTTTCTTCAACAGTGAGAACTCTTGGTGGCCTGTCCCTCTCCTAGTTTTTGTCTAATATTATGTGTGTATGTGCACGCATGTACGTGCGTGCATGTGTGTGTGCACATGCGTGTGTGCGTGCATGCGTGTGTGTGTGTGTGTGTGTGTGTGTGTGCAGATACCCATGTAGTCCAGAATAGTGGCATCAGGTCTCCTGGAGTGGGAGTTTTAGATGATTGTAAAGCAAATGTGAGTTCTGGGAATCAAACTTAGGTCTTTTGCAAGAGATTCAAGCCCTTTAAATGGCAAGACGTCTCTTAGCCCCTCTCCTATGTTTTGTTTGTGAGGCACAGTCTCTCTGTGTAGCCTTGTTTATCCTGGAACTTACTAAATATATATACTAGGCTGGCCTTGAACTCCCAGAGATCCACCTAGCTCCACCTTCCAAGATCCGGTACTAAGACCATCAAGGATCTTTTTTTTTTTTTGCCTTTTTGATACAGGGTTTTTCTATGTAGTATGTAGCTCTGGCTGTCCTGGAATTTGCTATGGAGACTGGGCTGGCCTAGAACTCACAGAGATCCACCTGCCTCTGCTTTCCAAGTACTAAGATTAAAGGATGTGCCACTACACTTAATGTCTAGTTATTTATTTATGTGCACATGCCTAAGGAGGTCAGAGGGATATCAGATCCCCTGGAATTGGAATTACAGATTGTTGTGAGTTACATTGTGCCGAGAATCAAATTCAGGTACTCTTCAAGAGCAATACAGGCTCTTAACTCCTGAGCCATCTCTCCCGCCCCTTGCTCTTATGTTTTTATTTGCTTGGTCTTTCCTCTTGGAAACCAGTCTCCACCAGTCTCCAGCTAGAGGAGCACTTCTTTCATTGTGCACACTTCCTTCCACAGGCTGGTAATGTTTAAGGAGACAGAAAGGTAGGCAGGCTCAGTGGCTCCTAACAGTTTCATAAACCTGTCTTTCAAAGCACAGCAGGACAGTGGGCTTGACTTACTGTACACACCTGGCTCCTTCTGGCTCTTCCAGTCCCATGCTGTGGTTAGGGTAGGGTTGTCTTAAATATCTCCTCCTTTTTTTTCTTATCTTTCTTTGAGATTCTTCCAGTTGTGATCATTTCTTCGGAGTCCAGTCTCAGACAGCTTTGTCTGCCTCCACCTATGTTGCAGTATTTCTTTGCTTCACTGCAGCCTCAGTTGTGCTTCGAAATGTACTGCACGTGCTGTCATCCCACACAATCCCAGGGAACACTGACTGAAACACTGACAGTCAGAACTGAGACTGTGTTACGAACTGTTCTGTTTTCTTGGTACATACAAAGCTTCTTCTTGACCTTCCTCAGCATGTAGAAGGTTGGTATCTCTTAGAATTGCATTGCCTTAGAATGTGTTTTAAAGGCTGTTTGAGTTACTGTCTTGAATTTCATTAAAAAGTTTTAAATTAATTTTGGCTTCAAATTAGGACAGAATTTCGAACGATTTTTGAACCCCCCCCAATGTTCTTAGTTTTGTACTGTTTATGAGAAGTGGTGTCAAATAGAGTTATTCTTACATAAAATCAAGAATAAATATCTCATTAATAGGCAATTTTTCTTTCCTCTTTAATGAATGGTAGTTATATGTTTACCAAATAATCATTCTAAGATATTTTCCTTTATACTTTATTAAAAATAAATATTAGCTATTTATGATGACTGCATATATCTATATAGTAAGTATCACATACATGTTTCCTAGGCAGAAAGAAGATATGAGTGGAACAGTTGAGGGAGCCCTGGCATATTTTATCATTTGTGTAACAGATACAATGTTTCAGCGCCTTGGCTTTTCACAGCAGGGTTTTCCATTGTTTTATTTTTTTATTTTTTCTTTTATTTGATTTTAGAAATAGATGGTCCTTTCCAGATAATGGCATAGGTTAAGGGCCAGGGCTAAGGCAAGGGGCTCCTCTTCTTCAGGATAAATCAGTTTTTTGTATTGTGAAATGAAGGACGTTTAAGAGAGAACATGTCTGCTTTAAAGTTGGTCATTAGCTGTATGGAACTGTAATAGTTAATGACTGGTTCACAAACAGTCCATATGTTTCTTGTGTTCATTTGGTGTGTTTGATTTGTTTGTTAGTCTAGCTGATTGGTGGGTGTTTTGAGAGTCTCAATATGTTGCTCAGGCTGATCTTGACCTCCCGTGCTAAAATGATCCTTTTGCCCCAGGCTGCTGAGTGACTGGGTCTACAGGCATCACCCACTATGTTGAAGTCTCTGTTGTTAACAGTTTACAGCTCAACACTCACACGTCTACCACCCTAAACAAAGCTGGCACATCACCTTGCACTCACCTCATGGCCCACTGCCCCAGTGTAACCCTCTGTATCTAAATCAAACCAAATCATATCTTCCATGTTGGATCTCACTGTTCAGCAATCCTCTGCCTCACTCATCCTAACTTAAATGGCCTCATGTGCTTCTATGAAGGGTGCACATATTTAAATAAACCCTAGTTGTATTGAAATGTAGATGCTTTCATTCACTTAAGGTTAGGCTGTTAAGGTTTCTAATGGGAGGTGTGTTAGTTAGCTTCTTGTTGCTGTGACAGCACACCTGGCAAGGGCACCTTAAAGAAGGAAGCATTTACTTTGCCCTACAGTTCAAGGGTATTGTGATAGAGAAGTCATGGGGTAGGGGCAGGGGGCAGTTGGTCATATTGTGTTGACAGTCGGGAAGCTGAGAGCAATGAATGCTTGGTGTTGGCTTGTTTTCTCCTTTTCATTCAGTCTGGGACCCCCATCCATGGAACAGCGCTGCCCAGACCGAGGGTGTGTCTTCTCTTCTTCATTAACCTAATCTAGATAAGCTACCACAGACATGCCCACAGATCTGTTTCCATGGTGATTCTAAATTCCATCAAGTTGGCAATCAGGATTAACCATCACAGGGTATAAGGCAGGGTAGGGGCTTCAGGTGCCTTATTCTCCAGTACACAACTGTGGAAAGACTTAGCAGGGATAGAGCAGTGGGGAAAATGAGTGTTTGTTCTTGGATGTATTCACACAGAGAGATAAAAATCGTCACCTGCCTGTGCTGTAACTATAGTGAAGTGGCTTCTTCCCCCTTCAATGATATTTAAGGTAATAATGTAAAAAGGAAGGATCATGTCTGTCCAAATGGCTTCCATTCTAAAATTTTGTTTTTATTTGTGTGTGTGTGTATGTGTGTGTGTGTGTGTGTGTGTGTGTGTGTGTGTGTGTGTGGTGTAATATATGTGACATGGCATACATGTGGAGATCAGAGGACAACTTGCCAGAATCAGGTGTCTCCTTCTGACAAGTATGTTCTTGGATTCTGACTTTGTTTCTTGGGATTAGAGAAAGCACCTCTACCCACTGAGCAATCTTAATAACCTAGTCTATATGGTTTCTAACATGCTTTATCTGTAATTCTCCACGTAACACTGTGAACTAATTGAAAGGAATAGAAATGGGCTCACTGCTTATGCAAATCCTCACGTAAGTACCAAAGAGATGCCATACAACCTGCACAGCTACAGTATTCCTAGAGTTTCAACACTGACTTCCTAATACTAAATAGCTGTCACTTCCTTGACAGGGCCCTCCTCCAAAGCACAGCTAAGTATCTCAGGTGAATATTAAACCAGTGTCTAACACTGGGACAATTAAGACATATAAAGATATGAAATCAAAAGAAAAGACCCACTGTAATGAAGTCATCAGAAACAAAAGAGAGTTATTTGAAAGTCACTGAAGCATAAACCTAAATTAAACAGCTAACTGCCTGTTTTTTATGTGAACCAATGTAGACTGCTATTTAGACCTTAATTCCTAAACAAAGAGCTGCCTTCAAGGTCTAGAGATAAATAGCATATGTTCAGAGGTAAAAGGAAGCCCCAAATTAGGCAAATTTAAATAATGGAGAATGCTCAGGGAACATATAAATATGCATTTGCCTGGCTCCCTGGAAGTGAGATGAATGCTGCCCAGCTCCCAAGCCCAGTGCTGACAGTCTCCATCCATCCATCTTGATCCCTTCAGGATTCCTCTCCCCATCTGTTTATTGCCTCACTAATGTCCATTTTGAAATCTTCTCTTCAAAAGTAAATATACAAGGAAGCATAGCCTGCAAATAATTTTGGAGGGAGGTGGAGGGAAAAAAATCTCCCTATGAGAAAAATATTCTAAAATACCTATTTTAAAAATCTGTCAGTCTCCATACTGTCCACCTTCCCTCCATCCTTCCCTTCTTTCCTCATCCCTCAGTTTTTCACATTTTACTTTTGATTGCTTGCTTGATTCTTCTGTAGGTGGAGGCAGACTTCTTAATGTATATGTGTTTCTATTTTCGGTTGCTAAAACTATTTATGCTTTTGGGGTAAAGTGTGTGGGCATATACAGTGTGTAATTATCAGATCAAAGAATGTAGACTATCCAGATCCTCAAATAGTTATCATCTCTTTGTATCAGGAATATTAAAAAATCCTTTAACTCGTTCTAAATATACAACACATTGGAGGGGTTGTTGGGGATGGACCCAGGGCCTCTTGAATGTCAAGCATGTGTTTTACCACTGATTTCCATATGTCACCAGCCCCAAGTATATAATAACTTCATAGCTACCATCACCACACTGTGCTAAGGAAAGCCACACCTCTTGTCCACCTGTATTTTGTAAACAATAGCCAACTTCTCTATCTTCATTTCTTCCCCATCCTTCCAGTTTCTGACAACTTCTAGTCTATCTTCTACTTCTATAAAAATCAGCATGTTTTAGTTCCCACATATGAGCAATAATGTTTTGGATTGTCTTTCTATGCTTGGCTAATGAACACACCATAACATATCCTAGTTATATCTATTGCTGAAAATTATAGGATTTAATTTTTATGTCTTAGTACTATTCCACTGTGTATATCTATATATAATCTATATATCCATCTATCTACACACACACAGACACACACATCACATTTTTTATTAAGAGATTTTCTATTCATTTTACATATCAACCTTAGATTCCCCTGTCCTCCCTCCTCCCACCCCCCACCCTTCCCCCCAACTCATCCCCCATTCCCACTTCCTCCAAGGCAGTCTCCCATGGGGAGTCAGCAGAGTCTGGTACATTCAGTTGAGGCAGGTCCAAGCCCCTCCTCCCTGCACCAAGGCTGTGCAAAGTGTCTCACCATAGGCACTAGGTTCCAAAAAGCCGGCTCATGCACTAGAGACAGGTCCCAGTCCCACTGCCGGGGGGGGGCCCCCTAAACAGTTCAAGCTAAACAACTGTCTCACCTCTCCAGAGGTCCTAGTCCAGTACCATGGGGGCTCCTCAGCTATTGGTCCACAGTTCATGTGTTTCCATTAGTTTGGCTATTTGTCTCTGTACTTTTACCAATCATGGTCTCAATATCTCTTGCTCATAGAATCCCTCCTCTCTCTCATCGATTGGACTCCTGGAACTTTGCCTGGGAGCCGGCTGTGGATCTCTGCATCTGCTTCCTTCAGTCACTGGATGAGGGTTCTATCATGACAGTTAGGGTATTCAGCCATCCGATCACCAGAGTAGGTCAGCTCAGGCACCCTCTTGACCATTGCCAGTAGTCTATGGTGGGTGGAGTCATCTTTGTGGATTCCTGGGAACCTCCCTAACACTCTGCTTCTCCCTATTCCCATGGTGTCTTCATTTATCATAGTATCTCTTTCCTTGTTCTCCCACTCTATTCCTGATCCAGCTCAAACCTCCCGATCCCCTAAGCTCTCTTTCCCCCGACCCTTGCCCTCCATTACTCCCCCACCCCCAGTTTGCTCATGTAGATCTCATCCATTTCTCCATCACTGGGTGATTCTACTGTGTATATCTAAATATAATCTACATCTGTATAATCCATCTATACACACACACACACACACACACACACACACACACACACACACACAGAGTCACACACATTACATTTTGATTGTGCTTATCCATTGGTTGTGAGTCTGTTTCTAGAATATTTATTTTGAAAACATAGAATCTAGTATCTCATTAACTGTAGTGGGTAGCCATTCCAGCTTTGATCTGGAATTTCCAACCCCCTTTGAGGCTTCGGTAACTGTAAAGCCTACAAGGCAGGGCCAAGGGAGGACCATGAAGACCAGAGATCTAGATGGGCCAGCTCTCTCTGTTTCTGGACCCTGGACAGTGGAGGTTGATCAAGCAGAGCTCCAGAGAACACCTCTGGACTGTGATACACCTTCCCCAGATCCTGCGACCTACCTAGCCCCTCATTTTTAAGTTATGCTACTAATAAACTTTCCTTTTAACTACGTGGAGTGGCCTTAATAATTTCACCAATAATTAACACAGTTCCTATTCACTTGTGGTAGATGAGTGTGGGTTGCCCAAACTGCCCAAACCCTGATTTTGTCATTTCTTACTTCAAGACAGATTATGATGACTGACAGCTAAACTCTGGGTAGTGAGGTGAAGTCTGTGTCTTGAAAGTATTTGGGAATGTTGAGTTCTCACAAATAATATCCTTATTTCTTTATAGTTTTTAATTTTTAAATTAAAAAAATTATGTTCAGAGGTGTTTTGCATGCATGAATATATGTTTACTATATGCCTGCCTGGTACCTGCAGAGGCTGTAGAGGGCATTGGATCCCCTAGGATTGAAGTAAGAATCTCTTCTGAACCACCATGTGGGTGCTTGGAATCAAACCTGGGTCATCTTGAAAATCAGGGAGTGTTCTCAACCATGAGCCCTCTCTTCAGCCCCAGCAACCTCTAGTTCAGATGGAACAGGAAGAACATTATCACAGTGAACTTGGTAGTATACAGAATTTGCAGTAACCAAGTTGAGATCTATGTCACCATCATGTAGCCAAGAGAGAAGCCCAAATATAGTTTGGGATATTCTGAACATGTGATATTGTAAAAGGAACATTTGGCCTTTTCCCTGTTTCCTGGCATGCCAGTCCTAATGTCTTTGGAATCCTCCCAATGGTATCTGTTTGCCAGAAAACTGACAAAAAGAAAGGAAGAATGAAAAGAAAGAAAGAAATCTCAGTACTGTTGAATTTAGAAAAGGATCTCACTTCTAGTTAGTTCCAATTATGTCAATTTTTACCTTGAGGTATTGGTCATCCATTCACGCAACAACTACTTGTGAGTTTCTGACAGGAAGCCATATTAGACATGTGCAATGAACACAGTCTGGTGAAATCCACACGTAAGCAATTGCATCCATGTCAAAATCCGGCCAAGCCTGCTGGCACAGGAATGAGCAGGGGATGGAGCATGTACAAGTGACAAGTGCAGAAAAGGCTCCCGCAGCCTGTTGGAATTTAGCTAAACTGAAACCCAGGTGTCAGGGTTGAACAGAAGTTAAGCAAAGATGGCCTCTGTGTCACTGCTGTTGTCTAGACTATTTTCCCAGGGAGCAGAAGTGACTGCCTCAAGGGATTACAAAATAGCATATGGGTGAAATGATCCTGAGAAGCCACAGAAGGTGTCTGGGGAAAGACCAGGAGCACCATGCAGGGTAGGTATAGGGTAGGCCAGACTTCTGAGAGACAACAAGCTCATGGACAATCTTGTGTGAGGGACAGAGTTCACATTCTGACAAGGAATGAGCCTCTCCCAGAGCTAACTTGTAATTAAAATGTTCTCAGGTCTCCCAGTGGCAAAAAAAAAAAAAAAAAGCAAAACACAATGAGAAAATGGCTTAAGTTGTGTGGTTATTAAGATATCTCTTGGAGAGCCAGGCGTTGGTGGTGCATACTTTAATCCCAGCACTTGGGAGGCAGAGGCAGGTGGATCTCTGTGAGTTCGAGGCCAGCCTGGTCTACAAAGAGAGTTCCAGGACAGCCAGGACTGTTACACAGAGAAACTTCATCTTAAAAAAAAAATAATAAAATAAAATGATGTCTCTTGGAATATGAGGAGGTGTGGGAGCCCACAGTGACTCAAGTTTGTGCCTTGATTCCATCTTGACTCAAGGTCACAGAGTTCAAGCTTGTCTTTGCCCCTTTAGGCTGAATCAGAGAATGTTTGGGCAAAGGCGTGGTTACCAGATGTCTTGAGAATTAAGGAGGTGTTTATACTTGTTTGTATTTTGAATCTCGTGTCCTTGAGAGGGGGAGGTCTTCTCCCTGCCCTACTTTGGGTATAAAAAAAGCTATGAGAAATAAACTCAGGACTACTGCGGTATTGACTAAGACCCCTCCCAAAGCTATCCTGTGTCTTTGTCTTTTTCTTTTATGTCTTAAGTCTCTATTTTTCCTACCTATTATTTCTCAATCCTCACTCCCCTATTCAGGACTATTGTATAGGTCGGGCGGAACCTGTCAAGGAGGAAGTTTGTAAAACAAGTTTTGAGGATTGGAACCAGATCTCTAAGACTTGGATATCTCCATTTGTCTTCATGGCTCACATATCTCTACTGTCCTTAGTCTCTGTCATTTTGTCCTATTTGGCTTCTTGGTAAAGAGAGTATTTCTTTACAAATAGTCAGGAGCCCTGTGGAAATGGGAACTTGTTTATCTGTGTTTCAATCCCATGGAAGTACTGGTTAACTGATCTTCTGCCAAAATGGTTGGTTTAATCACTATTACCAGAGAGTATCCCACCCTAATCACCACACCTTGGAATGTGTATTTTCTGAAATGGAGGGGTACAGTCCTTTGTAGCTGACTCCTCCATTAAAACCATATTTTGTACATAGATTTTCCCCAGGTGAGTAACATTATTAAAGGCTCCTCACAGTTCTGTATTCACTTTCTTATAGCATGCAATCCCTAATACAGACTTTAATCAAGTACATCCATCTGTTCAAAACATGAAATACAAAAACACTATATACCACCTGAATCATTGGCCTTTGACCTTATCATTTCATTAATACCCAGTTTGGAGGGAGAGATAAGCCATGGTTGGAGCAGACAATGGAGGTTTGGGAGTTGCTACAGCAACATTCATTATCGAGCCTAAGCTGCCCAACACTGACTTCTTTCTTCAAACACTTGCATTTTAAACTAGTGAAAAATGCTCTTGGCTCTGCTGTCCAGAGTTTGAACAAATCCTGTCATTGGAAGTGAACAGAGATAGAATCAGCTAGCTTAGGTCCCACGTGTGTTTATTTTTGTTGTTGGCCAATGAGGAAAGGCAATGCTTGTGGATGGTATGAAAAGGGGCATCCTGCTGAAGCATACGTGGTGTGGCATGCCTCTCAAGAGGAAGGAAAGCATAAGTTGTTAAGAACAGCATTCTGCCCACTAAAGCTTTGCCTTTTCTCATCTTTAAAATTCTAGAACTGTCCTTGACTTCTCAGAGTAGCTAACTCCTCTGTTTTTATTCACAGAAGGTTTGCAGACAGGGCACATTGAATATATTTCCAGGAATGTAAAGGTTGTTGGGAGTTAGTCTGTCCTGCATCCAGGGGGAAAGAGTTTATTTCCACTATTGTTTGAGGAGGTCTAGCTATCTTGGGCTTCTCTTTTTGGTTTACTTAAAAAAAATGATGCACTTTTTCCTCTTATTTTTAGACAGAGCTCACCATTCTGCCACTTTCACTCCCCAAAGCCTACATAAGACATAAACAACATTCTCAAAATAGAAGCAGAAACCAGCCCTTTGTGTACATGGAGAGAGCAGAGCCTGTCCGCTGTTCCCAGTCGGCCTCTAACTTGGGAAGGCCAGGAGGTCTGAACTCATGTTGGAGGTTGTTACATCATTTTCCTTACCACTTTGCCACTCTAGCAAGCATTCTTCTTAACATCTACACCTTTAAGAATGCTGCCGGATTGATTTGGGACCTCTGGCTTGCACTGATGTTTGTGGTCAGGGAGAAATTGTATGCTAAATCTACTGAAAAGACTATTTTTAATTAAAATCCTGGCTCTCATGACACCAGTCTCAATGAACGCCATTTATTATTTTGTATAGATGGAACCTAAAGTCAAAGGAGCATAGTTCTCGTGAGCTATGTTTGGGATTTTAAATCTCATTTGAATTGTTGATAAAGTCTAATTTGAGAATCTCTCTGCAGTTTATGCCAGTGTCTTACAAAATAGGTCTATTTCCCTGGAAGAGTCAAACCTAGGTGATGAACTGACAGATTCTTCATGGTCATTTTCTATCTACTCTGGAGACTGGCCCCTGACTTTTCATAAAAGGACTGAGACAGAGGAGCTGTTGAAATAAGAGATTGGAGTGAACCTCTGTCCCTACTGAAGCTCTGGTTCAACCATATGGGAACTGAAACTTCCCTTGGACTACATTTCAGCAGATTTAATCTACCTTGGAGAGCTGAAATGTGGTGAATAAGAAAGATTTTACCTGTTCTTCATGGGAAGCAGCCAAATAAGGCCACACATTTTGTTTTCCACATGGGAAAATGGAGGTCATGAAAAAGAATCACGGAGCTGTGAATTAGGACTGGGGGAGCTGGAATATAGATCCTATATGCTTTCCTATTTGTTCTGCAACACTGAATTTTTTCCAAATGTGGGGTTCTTAACAGTCCCCGTGGTGGATTCAGAGGCTTGCCTGCTGCAAAGGGGGGCACCCTTTTCAATATCTTTCAGCAGTTTGGAAGGAAATGGTCTTAATTGCAATATCTCATGTTCTACTTCTGTGAGTATTTGCTCATCTTTGTGTAACAGAGAGGCGATTGGCTTCATTCAGTTTTGGTAGATTTAATGTGGCTTTGATTCCATTAAATTTATTTTCAGTTAGGGGAGGGATACAGCATTATCATTTGCTTTCAGAAGCTATGGGGAAAGATGCTGTACTTTTTGAAAGAAAAAATTTAAATAAGATAAGCCGATAGGAAAAGTAATATTAATTAAAAAGTAAGGGAAGCATAAGGTAGATTTGTCCAGGCCTCGAGTTTGGGAAACACAAGTCACACTGCATTGCTTTTCTAACAACTTCAGAAATGATTGACCACCAACCCCCTGCCTCTCTGTGTGTGTATGTGTGAAAATAAGGGCAAGGGAAAAGGAAAAAGAAGTGGAGGAGGAGAAGAGGGAAAAGAAGAAGAGGAGGAGAATTCAGAGGAGGAAAAGATTTATTAATACTTCCCTTAGATTCATAGCCTGGTAATTAGAAATATTCTTTGAGGATATGGATACTTTTGTGGCTACTTTAAATCAATTCCCATCCACATTTCAGTAGAAGATATTTAATCTCAGGTATGTAATTCATACTTAAATATATACATATATGTGTGTGTTTGTGTGTTGTGTATGTATAACATGAAAATAGAAAGGGAACTCTGACATGGAAGTAGAGAAAGGCAACCAAGAAGCGGGGAGGAGAGGAGATGACAAGGATGAATAAACAAGGTACAATGACATGTATATGTAGAGTCTGCATTTGCACAGGTAATGATGTATATGTGTGGAAGCTGCATTTGTACAGCTTAAAGGAGTGTGTCCACCCAGCATGCTTGTCAGATTATTCCTTTGTGAAGAATGACTAGGAAAATGAGGTCCACATTCAGGAGTTCTGCCTGGACATTCTGAAGTTGTCAGAGTGCTTGCTTAGGCTTCCAAGAACAGAGAGAGATTAACCTCTGATGGTGGCAGCCTCAGGGCAGTTTCTTATTTTTGTGTATGTATGTGTGTGTCCTGTGCTTTCATATTGATTCCCATGTATGTTGGGGAATTGATGCACATATGTGTAGATACCTGTGCATAGCTGAAGTTGATGCTGGGTGTTTTCCTTGATTCCTCTCCACTTTATTTAGGAGCTTTCTGAGTTGACTATTCTAGCTAGTCAACTCTTGTCTCTGACTCCCAAGTACTGAAATTACAGGTGGCTGCTATAAGCACCTGGTTTTTTTTTTTAACCTTTAAAATATATGTGTTGGTTTAATTCATCAGCATTTACAATCAAATGTCTTTCTGCATTTAAAAATCCCAAAGACAATGTAATCCAGACTCTCTGTGTAATTTTTATCTTTACATGGCTTATTTTTTTTATATTACTTTTGCTGTCTCTTTAAAGATTTAATTTTTTTGACTATTACTTTTTTTTAATTTTTATTTTGCAATACAATTCAGTTCTACATATCAGCCACGGATTCCCTTGTTCTCCCCCCTCCCGCCCCCCTCACCTTCCCCCCAGCCCGCCCTCCATTCCCATCTTCTCCAGGGCAAAGCCTTCCCTGCAGACTGATATCAACCTGGTAGACTCAGTCCAGGTAGGTCCAGTCCCCTCCTCCCAGGCCGAGCCAAGCGACCCTGCATAGGCCCCAGGTTTCAAACAGCCGACTCATGCAATGAGCACAGGACCCGGTACCACTGCCTGGATGCCTCCTAAACAGATCAGGCCAATCAACCATCTCACCCACTCAGAGGGCCTGATCCAGTTGGTGACCCCTCAGCCATTGGTTCATATTTCATGTGTTTCCGTTTGTTTGGCTATTTGTCCCTGTGCTTTATCCAACCTTGGTCTCAACAATTCTTGCTCATATAAACCCTCTTCATTCTCGCTAATTGGACTCCCAGAGATCGACCCGGGGCCTAGTCATGGATCTCTGCATCCAGATCCCTCAGTAGTTGGATGAGGTTTCTAGCACGACAATTAGGGTGTTTGGCCATCCCATCACCAGAGTAGGTCAGTTCGGGCTGTCTCTCGACCATTGCCAGCAGTCTGTTGTGTGGGTATCTTTGTGGATTTCTGTGGGCCTCTCTAGCACTTTGTTTCTTCCTATTCTCATGTGGTCTTCATTTACCATGGTCTCCTATTCCTTGTTCCCCCTCTCTGTTGTTGATCCAGCTGGGATCTCCTGCTCTCCCAAGCTCTCTTTCCCTCGACCCTTGCCCTTCACTACCCCCACTCATGTCCAGGCTGTTCATGTAGATCTCATTCCATATCTCTGTCATTGGGCGATCCCTGTGTCTTTCTTAGGGTCCTGTTTTCCAGGTAGCCTCCCTGGTGATGTGAGTGGACCAATGGAATCGAATTGAAGACCCTGACATTAATCCGCACACCTATGAACATATAATTTTTGACAAAGAAGCCAAAAGTGCACAATGGAAAAAAGAAAGCATCTTCAACAAATGGTGCTGGCATAACTGGATATCAACATGTAGAAGGCTGCAAATAGATCCATATCTATCACCGTGCACAAAACTTAAGTCCAAGTGGATCAAGGACCTCAACATAAATCCAGCTACTCTGAACCTGCTAGAAGAGAAGGTAGGAAGTAGTCTTGAACGCATTGGCATAGGAGACCACTTCCTAAATAGAACACCAGTAGCACAGACACTGAGAGAAACAATCAATCAATGGGACCTCTTGAAACTGAGAAGCTTTTGTAGAGCAAAGGATACGGTCAACAAGGCAAAGCGACAGCCTACAGAATGGGAAAAGATCTTCACCAACCCCACATCTGACAGAGGACTGATATCCAGAATATATAAGGAACTCAAGAAATTAGACATCAAAATGCCCAACAGTCCAATTAAGAAATGGGCTATAGAACTAAACAGAGAATTCTCAACAGAGGAAACTCAAATGGCTGAAAGACATTTAAGGAATTGCTCAACATCCCTAATCATCAGGGAAATGCAAATCAAAACAACTCTGAGATACCACCTTACGCCTGTCAGAATGGCTAAGATCAAAAACACTGAAGACACCTTATGCTGGAGAGGATGTGGAGCTAGGGGAACTCTCCTCCACTGCTGGTGGGAATGCAAGCTTGTACAACCACTTTGGAAATCAATATGGCGCTTTCTTAGAAAATTGGGAATCCATCTCCCCCGAGATCCAGCTATACCACTCTTGGGCATATACCCAAGGAATGCTCAACCACACCACAAGAGCACTTGTTCAGCTATGTTCATATCAGCATTGTTTGTAATAGCCAGAACATGGAAACAACCTCGATGCCCTTCAACTGAAGAATGAATAAA
Organism: Peromyscus eremicus; assembly: GCF_949786415.1. Taxonomy (NCBI): domain Eukaryota; kingdom Metazoa; phylum Chordata; class Mammalia; order Rodentia; family Cricetidae; genus Peromyscus; species Peromyscus eremicus. Next base: position 122,905,724 of record NC_081418.1, on the reverse strand, counting down.
CAAAATGTGGTACATATACACAATGGAATACTACTCAGCAGAGAAAAACAATGACATCATGAGGTTTGCAGACAAATGGATGGATCTAGAAAAAATCATCCTGAGTGAGGTAACCCAGACTCAGAAAGACAAACATGGTATGTACTCACTCATAGCAGGATACTAGATTGGAGCACCTGGGTTTTTAATGTGGGTTCTGGAGAGCCAAAGTCCAGTCCTCACCCTTTATCAAGAAGCCCTCTAGGTTGCAGTTCCTAATTAACCCTGTGTTAGAGCCCATTTCTGAGTCCCTTACTGGTTACTGTACTGTAGTGAATCATTGGCAGGTGTTTCATGAAAGGAAAAGTATCAGCTCAGGACCCTCATGGCCAAGTTCTCAGAACAAAGAAGATTTATTTGCCCCAGAAGGCCAGAGGGCAGGGAATAAGAGGCAAACACAGGAGATTTAGGACTAGGGAGAAAGGGAGAAAGGAACAAGGGAGAGGGGGTAGGGGTGTTTGTTCCCCCTCTGGGGGGGGCACAAAGGACTACCTCTGGACAGAGTGAAGGCAGATGTGGCACATAGGAAAATGTCACTTTATGAAGGTAAAATGAGAAATCCCATGTTAGAATGATGTACTTAATTTTAATTAGGCATGTTCATTAGATGAGCCAAAGTAGGCTTTTGATTGCTGGACTTCAATACTTTGATAGCTGGACCTTGGTAGACAGCCTCAGGAAAAGGAAGTGGCCAAATAAGAAATAGACCTTGGTGGCGAGTTTTAGGAAGATAATCTAATGGTTTCTAGCAAGGCAGAGGGAATGAAGGAGAGGTCAAGGTCAGTCAGAGACATGCTTGCTGTGCTCATACTGGCCAGAGTCGCTTCATTTCTTTCATAATTCTCATCATCTTTATGGGGGTAAAGTTACATAATCCTATTTTCTTTTCTTATTTTCTATGAATCGTGGTGTTGTTATATTTAGAACATGTCTATAGCTACCAGATATTGTTCTGCGATGCTATTCATTGACCACGTATTGTTTTCCACTAGTTGAATGATTTAGCAAGTACTTCCTATGTACATAGAATTCATAGGAAGTCACAAATACAAAGCCTCACCTCAGTGAATTCCTATTGACCCAAAACACAGGCAGGTGACAGATCTGTCATGACACTGTTTGGAGATGATGAGGTGAAGTCAATGGGAGCATTACCCTTATTGTCACAGACCATGACCCCATGTCCTGCATCCATGATACTGCTGATGGCTCAATCTATATTTTTAATGTCCACTATTTGGCTGTCAGCCACTAGACATGCCACATTATTTACCCCATTTAACTATGATAGGGACAGGAAGAAGGTGCAATTGATCTGATAACTTGACTTTGATCTCCATACACTATGTACAAGACAGATGCAGGCTCAGTGACAGAAACAAGAAAGACCCTGCCTCAACAAGATGGAAGTTGAAAAATGACTCTTATAACTTGGTCTTTGCCCTCAAAATGTACATTATGACACATACATGTCCTGTATACATACACATACATACACAACAATTAAATTTTACAAAGAAAAATAAAACTACTATAGGGTGATACTGAAGTCTGGAGCTTGGATACCTCCAAAGGCCTGTGTGTTAAAGGCTTAGGGTAGGTTGATGCCATTTGGAGATGGTGGGATCTTCAGGAGGTGGGGCTAATTGGATGGCATTAGGTCATGGGAGGGATATTGTATTTTGATGGTGGGGACCTTGGTTACTTTTCTTTTCTCTTTGCCTTCTTGGCCATGAGGGGAGTGGTTTGCTCAATCAAATGTTCTTTACCATTGCTACATAATATTTCCACTAGAATTCTAACAACAATACTTCTACCAGCTCATAATGGAAACTGATAAAACCATGAGTTGAAACTAAACATTTTTTCTTTATAAGTTGATTAACTCAGAACTTTTGTTATAACAGAAAAAACTTAACCTAAGTAGCTATTCACATATATTATTTTTAGAATATTAAGATGAGGTTTGCAAACCAAGAATTCAAATGTGTCATTTCAGAAAGGAGATACAAGTGAGTAGCAGCAAGGAGATGGATATTCTGACACTACACATCTGTTGATATGATTGAATGAGTCATGCCTGGAGTCCTATATTGAGGCACATGGAAGGGTGGAGTATTAGAAAACAAAGTCATGATTAAATCATCTGATCTTGAGGACAAGACAACAATGTCCATGGGACAGTCAAGAATCACAAGGAACAAATAGTCACATGGGAACTCCAAAGAATGGAACAGTCTTTGAACTACCCACCTCACTCTTGGTTGATTAACAAGTCCTTTTGCCACCCACCTTCTTTTTCAAGCTGTCCTCTATTCCTCTATCATCTTCTTTCAAAAGCACTGTTTTGTCAGTATAATTCATTTCAACCATGACCTAGACCTGAAGCTCATAATAGCAATCTGTTACACTCTTTGGTTTCATTATTCCATACACTCTTCCCAAAAGTCTCCAGAGCACTGGTTATTACCAGTCACCATATAAACCTAAAGTTAAACACCCTTTCAAAAAACTGTCATCTCATTTTCCCTTCTAAAGAAAATCTTTTGGTTGTACACGCCCTTGACTTGATAAGTATCAGGGTCTGGACTTCAGTGTCTCCCTTTATGCTTGTTGTTTTCCACAGGTGATACCTATGGGGTTGAAAAATAGAGTAAATTAATTTCCATACATTAGAAAAGAATATAAGAACCATATGCTTCTGACTAATACACACTTTGTCAACAAGATCAGCTACTCAACTCCAGGATAGTCTTGGCTGTACTGTTCTACCAGGTAGCTAGGTAAATTCAAGCCATAATCTGAAAAAAAGCACCTACATGTTAAAAACCATATTTTTCAAGAATCTTTCTGGCTAAATTGATATTCTCTATCATGTTGTTTGTCTCAATTTTTAAATTTTTTTTAATTAACTCTTTGGGAATTTCACGTCATACGCCCCAATCCCATTCATTTCCCAGGTCTTCCATGTCCACCCTCTACCTTGGAGCCTTTCCCATAAAAGGAATTAAAAAAATAGAAATAAGAGCCGGGCGGTGGTGGCGCACGCCTTTAATCCCAGCACTCAGGAGGCAGAGCCAGGCGGATCTCTGTGAGTTCAAGGCCAGCCTGGGCTACCAAATGAGTTCCAGGAAAAGGCGCAAAAGCTACACAGAGAAACCCTGTCTCGAAAAACCAAAAAAAAAAAAAAAAATAGAAATAAAAATTAAAAAATAAAACCACTTCTTCCCTCCATCTTTCCTGCCTCTCCATCATGTATTTGTTCGTCATAGTGGCACTGGGAGCTGCAGTGTGTCATGCAGTATATCCTTTTGCCCAAACAGATTTACTTGCAAATGTTCATTGAAATGAATCCTTGGTCTGGTTTAAGGCCTCTTGCTTCTGCTACACCATCAATATTGGACCTTCACCGAGACTCCTCTTGGGTATTCTGCTATTGCCGTGGGTCATGGAGATCCCATGTAGTTTGGTTCCACAGGACCAGTCCCTTCACATGCTCCAGCAGCTCACAGATGGAGTAGATGTGAGTGGGGTGGGCCAGCTCAAAGTCCTGGATGTGGACTTGGGTGATAACTGGGTTGGTAAGCCCAGGCCTCCACTAGCACACCTCCTCTCCCCTGCTCCCAGCCGTGAGGGGCGGGGCTAGCTGTCCCTCTCCTTTACCATCCAGCCAGCTCTCCCATACCCAAACCACTAGGGCCAGCTCTCCCATCCCCATGACACCAGAGCCAGCTCTGCTGTTCCCATACCACTAGGACCAGCTCTGCTGTTTGCTCTTTCAAGATTATTTACAGAGTTTTCTCCTCTTTTATTGCATTTCAACTGTGGCAGCAAAGTGACTAAATGAGAGTATTGTGAAGAACTCTGCAGTGAAATGCATATGTATGTATACTAATGTACTATACATGTATATATGTCAATATGTATGTACATACAGGACTGGCTTCTATTCTCCAGGATCCAAATTTGAGCATTTTAAAAGTTAAATGATTTTTAAAAGTGAAAACAGAAAAGAACAGGAGAAGGATTTCCCCTTGAACATAGACAAGAATAGCACAGAGTTCTTCCCTTCTGAAGGCTTTGTGTGAGGTTCTCTGCCCTTGAGGAAGTGCTCCATGTTTCAGTAGACAAAAGATTTTCTTTCTTGTCACCCACAGGCCCCAAGTAGCTTCTCACAGTTCCTGCCTGTTCCTGTGGCTTCCCACTACCCTGGAGTCTCCACTACCCAATTCCAACATCAGTTCTTATGGATCAAAACCCAAGCTCTATTCCTTACTAGGTACTTCACAAGTCACATCTGGAAGGATTTTTAAAAAACCATAATAAATAATAATAGCATGGCAGAAAGCTTACCTCTGCATGGTCTCTTGATGTTATACATTGATTAGTGTTCACAGACTGAATTTCCTTTTAACTGATTGATTGAAGCCTTGACCTCTATGGTGGTCATGCTTGTAAGAAGCTAACCAGGGTTAAATAAGGACATAGAAGAAGGGTCCTTTTCCACTAGTACTGGTGTCCTTGTGAGAACAGGAGAGGTACCAGAAGCATGTGCACATAGGAAAATTTATAACATGAGGACACTTGAGAAGGCAGACATCTGCTAGATGGAAAGAGAGGCTCACAAGAAATCAGTCCTGCCAAACTTTGATCAATGGACTTGCAGCATCTAGAACCTGAAGCACCTTTCTGTTGTTTAAAACCAATCCATCAACTGTATCCTGTTTCAGCATCCCCAGAACATGAACAGTTGTAATGATGAACATAAGTGATGCAGATCCTCTCAGGTAGAATGCCATGCCATTCATCATTCTGCCACAAAACACTTATGAATGCCCGAGTATTGTCACCTATGGAGGATGCAGGAAGAAGGGATATAGAAATGCCTTACCTTACCATGATAAAGAAGGATATGCTGGTTGGTTTGTCAACTTGACACAAACTAAAGTCATCTGGGAAGAGGAAATCTCAATTTAGAAAAATACCTCTATCAGACTGGCCTGTAGGCAAGTCTGTGGGCCATTTGCTTGATTAATGATTAGGCTGGGAGTGCCCAGCACTCTGTGAGTAGTTCTATCCATGGGCAGATGACCATGGGTGGTATGAGAAAGCAGGCAGAGCAAATCACGAGGAGCAAGCCTGTAAAAGCAATGTTTCTCCATGGTTTCTGTTTTAGTTCCTCCTTGAGTTCTTGAGAAGCCTTTCTCTATTGTCACCCTGGATATGTAAGTCAAATAAGCCCTTTCCTCCCTAAGTTGCTTTTGGTCCTAGTCTTTGGCAGCAGTAGAAACTAAACTAACACAGAAATGGTGCTCAGGAATGGCAGTAGACTCATGTAACTCAGGATTGCAAAGGCCCTGCATTCCTTTGCACCATCTAATCCTCCAAAGTGCCAAAATGCCAGGTGCCAGGTGCCATGGAGCAATGCTTTCTTTGGGAAGTAGAGGGCATTTCTACATCCCTTCTTCCTACATTCTCCATAGGTGACAATACTAGGGCTTTCATAAGTGTTTTGTGACAGAAAGATGAATGGCATGGCATTCTACCTGAGAGGACAAGGACATCCTCCTTTCTCTCATAGTTCTTTAACCTACATTTTAAATTAAATTCCTGGCAATCTGAGATGTCTTTTTGATTTTTCACACCAGTTTGGTTTTATAGATGCCTGCTGACAGTGAGCAATTTTAGCATCCGACTTCGTGAAGTTCTCAGGTCTGCTCCGTTCTTGTAAATGAAATAGAAGGGAATATGTCCAAATACATACATGAATACATATATACATACATACATACAAGCATATATATATATATATATATATATATATATATATATATATAAATACAAATTTCATTCATATATATTGTGAGCATTTCCAGTTTCCCCTGAGTTAGTTCCAAAATGAATCAGTTGCTTGACCTTCAGTGGACACTCAGTACACTGAACATTTAAAAGAATCATTTAAAGCCCTAGTCATTCATTGTCCATAGAGACATAGAAGAGCCCTTTGCCTTTAAGAGAATGTCAAGGCATCCTGTAAGGAGGCGCATGAATAATTTTCTCCATAGACACAAGAATGTAGGTTCTCATAATTTAACCAGAGCCCACTGAATCCTCCCAATACATGGCTGAGTGAAGTTCTTTAACCCTGGGCCTTTTAAAATCTAACAAATGAACTAGACGTCAGTGGATAACCACTCACTATGGAGTCAACCATGTCATGTTGTGAAATAAGAATTATTTATTCTTTCAATAAATAATACATTCACAAGGTCCTCCTCACTGAGAAGCTGTAGAAAGCCTTGGCTGAGAACCATCAGAAAGACATGAGCAGCATGTAGGTTCCTCTGTCTTCATTGTTGACTCTCACTTTCCTGCCTTGTTGCTCACGCCATTCCTGACTCTCTTGTAAGTCATCAGACGTCATATGTTTTCCTTGATAAGCCCCTTCTCTTGTCATCACTTATTTGTTTGTTCCAACCCCATCTTAAGCACAAATTCTTCTCAATTGAATTGATAGACAGGTTTAGGGTTGTTTTTTTTTCTGGTTATATTCTGAGAAATCACTGTTGCTAAGCACATACTCTATGGAATTAGCTTCTGTTTCCATTTTTAGTTTGAATTTTTATCATTATATATTATATTAATTATATAATATATTTAATTATATAATATAATATATAATATATTATATTAATCTAATATGATTATATAAATAGATAAAGTAATAAAAATTGATTTTAATATTTTATTATGCTCACTTAAGGTAGCTGACACAATGTCTTGTTGTGTATATACTGGATGTAATTACTACAGTTAAACAAATTAACATATCTGTCATCATCCATGTTTACCTTCGTATGTGGTGGAGAAAGGACTGAAGATCTACTCTTCACAAACCTCTACATAGTATATTCAGCACAGTCCTCACACAGTATGCTCTAGTTTTATGGACCCTACCTAACACTAACTTTGTGACCTTCAGTCTCTATCTTCTCACTGTCCTCCATGAATTGCGCTCATTTTCATGGTGAAAGAGTTAAGTTGAATTAAAACCGTAAACATGCTCTCCTTTCACTGGGCAAAAGGGTGGAAAACAGCACATAGGCTAAATATGCTACCCTGGGGCAAAAATTCACCATAATCATTGCAAATATGTGCGTATCACCATGCCCATTGCAAATCTATAAGTAGTTAGTACTCAGATGAGAGTGCTGTCTAGAGTTGCCACCCAGAAACCATGTCTTTTACTCACATGTAGACATGCAGACACATGTGTGTGTGTGCATGCACATGCGCGAGCGTGCACACACACACACATGCATACACAACCACATACACATATATACACACATAAATATAGACAAACGTGCACACACAGCTTCTGGTATTTGTGTCTACTCTGTTATGATGGTTATAAAAAGTCAGTCATTCCTCCATACATGTGCATTATTATCTGTAAACTATCTTGTAGATTCCAGGCATTGCTATAGGTGCTAGGACAAGGATGGCAAATGTAAGCCCTTGTGTCAAGAAACTTGTAATTATGTGGCTTACATCAAGCTCATGAAACTACTGAGTGCAGTTGCACTGGAAGCCGATGGGTCACAAAATGCTGATACCAATGTAAAGAGTAATTTTTGAACTCGTGGTATGGTTCAGCATGTAAAGGCACCTGATGCCAAGCATGAGTTTGATCCCCATAACCCACATCATAAAAGGAGAGAACTGATTCCTCTAGGCTGTCCTCTAATATCCACACATGTGCAATGACATATACTAGCCCCTCCCACACACATGCCGCATGAGCACACACGTACATGGACACTGCACAAAAGAATATGTAAAATGTAATTTTAAAAACCTTAAGAAAAAAATTGTAATGAGAACTGAATGGAACTGATTCCTTGAGAGAAAATTTGAAGTCTTTAATGATAAGTCACCAGAAATTCTTTATTTAAAAATAAGTATTAATAACATTTGAAAATATTCTGAAAATGCTGATATTCAAGACTTGGTTTTGTTTTGTTTTGTTTGTTTGTTTGTTTTTTGGTTCCCACTCAAGTTGAAATTAACGAATTGTTCTGACAGTCATCACTACGTCTCTTTCCTGAGCAGCGATGAGTATCTGTTTCGGTATGCTGCCGTAAAGCCAGTATCTGTGGGCTGTGGTGGAGGGAAGAGCTCTGTATTAATTGCTGATGTGTCAATCAGTTTTCTGGTTGCTCTTCCAGCAAATCCTGAGGTAGAATTAATTTATGTTTCAATGAGACTAATATGAAAACAAAACAAAAACTGGCATGAATGTGAGAGAAAAAGAAACCAGCCCATTCTTGTGGAATGGAGTAATGTGTTGTCTAAACAATGGATGAAAGACGTTTTCAAAGCAGATAATTAATGTGTGAAACACAAGTTAAACTTAAAGCTGTCAGTCTTAAATAGGATCCAATGTGTATGTGTTTTGGTCTTCTCTTACTAAATCTAATTTGCAAGGAATTCTAAACAGGAAAGTGTCGTAGTCCACCTTCCTCTCCTCTATCTGACAGGTCCTTGGAAACGACTGTCCAGTCTCTACAGAGCTACAAAGTCATACTGAACACAAGCACATAGCATTTAAGCACTACTGCTTTGCTTGCCTGTGCAAGACAGCCTGTTGTTAGCTGTGGTGACTAGACATCATCTATTGAAATTATGCTTTTGAACTGTCCTGTGCCACAGATATTAATACCTGTGTGGGACAGTATTATACGTGTAATAGTGATAAAATAGCCAAACTAGTGGAAACACATGAACTATGAACCAATAGCTGAGGAGCCCCCAGGGAACTGGATCAGGCCCTCTGGATAAGTGAGACAGTTGATTAGCTTGAACTATTTAGGAGGCCCCCAGGCAGTGGGACCGGGACCTGTCCTTAGTGCATGAGCTGGCTGTTTGGAACCTAGGGCCTATGCTGAGACATTTTGCTCAGCCTTGGTATAGGGAGGAGGGGACTGGACCTGCCTCAACTTAATCTACCAGGCTGAGCTGAATCTCCAGGGGAGATCTTGCCTTGGAGGAAGTGGGAATCGGGGGGTGGATTGGGGGGAAGGGCAGGGGAGTGTGGTGGGTGGGAGGAGGGAGGACAGGGGAATCTGTGGCTCATATGTAAAATTAAATTAATTATAAAATAAAAACATTAATTTTTTTTGGTTTCAGCTTGGTCATATTTTCATAGATTCATAGATAGAAACCAGACTGGGCACGGTGAGCACCTGGGGCAAATAAATGATCCCAAAAGTGAATCAGTGGGGTCTAAGTGGAGCTTGACTTAAACCACACCTCCAGGGACACACTCTGGGTGACAATGACTGACTGCTTTATACCACACTGCTTACAGATAATTCACTCTATACCAATCCTTTCTTTCCTCCATCACCTCCTCCCTCCTTCCCTCATCTCTCCATCTCTCTGTCTTTCCTTCTCTCTTCTCTTCTCTCTCTTTTTCTTCCTCCTCTCTTCCTTCCTCTTGTTCTTTCATTTATGTAATGTCTTGCCATATAGTCCAGGTTGTCCTGAAACTCATGATTCTCCTGCCTCAGCCTCTTGAATACTGGAATTTCCAGTGTGACCCGCTACTCCCAGTGCTATACATATTTCTTGAGGAAACTGAAAAATCTTTTTATTTTAAAAAATCATGTGTTTTCTATACTATCCCCCACCCCAGATTTAGCAGAGCTGTAGGAATAATATTGCCATGAAGGTAAAAATAACTGGAGCTGAGCAGTTTCTAAACTATACTCTGTGAGCATGAGTTCTCAGGAATAAACAAAAAGTTATATGGATGACAGACTTCGAGGATAATCAAATTTGAGAAATCCTGTTTACATTCAGTTGAATGGAATGTCTTACTGTAGGGGCTTGTGATGGTTGATATTGACTGTCAACTTGATGGGATTTATAGTCACCTTGGATACACGCCTCTGGACAAGTTAGTGATGCTGTTTCCTGCAATATTTAATGGAAATTGGAAGACCCACCCTAAATTGGGCAGCACCTTCCATTAGCTGGGATCAACAAATGAGTAGAAAAGGGAATGCCAGCCAAACACTAGCATCCATTTCTTTCTGCTTCCTGATGGTAGATTCCATGTGACCAGTCATCACATGCTCCTGCTTATAGGCTATCACTTACCGTAATAGACCATGTTCCCTCAAGCTGTGAGCCAAAATAACCCTTTCTACCTTAAATTGCTTTACTCAGGTATTTTGTCACAGTAACTAATACATGAAGGTTCTGTATTTCAGCTATGGCCCACACAGAAAAAAGGGACTTTGGATTTGCCAAAGCACAGGGAATTTTTAAAGTGTGCTCCTCTAGAATCAAGTAGGGATGTGTTACAAGGAAGCTACTTTGAGTAAAGCCATGCATATCTACTTATTATTTATTTTTGTCATTTTGGGACAGGGCCTTATGTATCAGAGACACATAGTATCAGAGTAATGTGTATCAGAGATTGACCTTGAGCTCTTGACCCTTCTGCCTTACCTTTCCAATTTTTGGGATCAGAGAAATACATGTACTACCACACCTGTCTCTACTGGGATACTTTAACATTCACTCATTCATCATTCATTCATTCATTCATGTGTGTATGTGTATATGTGTATGTATGTGAGTATGCATGTGCTACAGCACACATGTGGAGGCCAGAGGACAATTTTTGGAAGTCAAGTTTTTTCCTTGCACCATGTGAGTGCCAGGGATCACACTCATTTCTTTAGGCTTGACAGAAGGTACCTTAAATTTCTGAGCCATCTTGTTGACCTTTTACATTTTTTTTAAGGTCATAAAAAAAGAGAATAGATAGGATGGATGGTCATCTTATTCTTCTATTTTCTCTGTTCTGTCTATGTATGCATTCATCTATTGACCCACTTTTCCATTTATTCATCAAAGAAACTTCTCTCATTGTGAAAAAGACCTGCTGGGCAGTGGTGGCACACGCCTTTAATCCCAGCACTCAGGAGGCAGAGCCAGGCAGATCTCTGTGATTTCGAGGCCAGCCTGGGCTACCAAGTGAGTTCCAGGACAGGCACAAATCTACCCAGAGAAACCTTGTCTTGAAAAACCAAAAAAAAAAAAAAAAAAGAAAAAAGAAAGAAAAAAAAAAGAAAAAGACCTATGCTAAAATAACTAAGGGCACTTAACCTCATCCTGGTGATATTTTGGGACTTTTATAGGGTGGGTGGTCTGATGCTGGTGTGGGGCAGTGGTTTTCTAAAAAGGTTAAGGCTTTCTCTTGTCACTTAGACTGAGGAGACTTTTGTTTAAAACAAAATTGACATCAGAACTTAGGGGAAGTTAGGAGGGTCCAGAGGAAGAGAATCTAGGAGTCACAGAACTGGTTTTTGTTTCTTACTGATGCTCAATAAGGATTTTAGGTGCCAGGTCATGATATCTAAAGCTGACAAAGGTCCAAAGCTTGTCCAGCACTGCATCCTGGATGCCACCATTTTTCTTGCCATCTGAGATTGGTGGAAAAGGAAGTGGCATCCCCTGAAACTCAGGCCATAGACTCTCAGCTTCTGTTGGCTGCTGATAGGAGCTTAACAAGTATCAGGTACAATGGTGGGGACCCATGTTCTTTTCAGGTGAATGAAACCTGTGTATAAGGATAACAGAACAATCATTTTTCAGGTTCAGTAAACCACTCATCTGCCAGCCAGCAAACAAAGGCCTCTGTGCCACCAACGGGTAAAGGACTGGTGCACTGACCTTAGAATGTTTATAATCTGAGAGTTCAGTGTCAATGAACTTGAAAGTGAAGACTGGGAAGGTTATGGATGACCACACACTTAGAACTTGTCTTTAGTCTGTTTTCTTGAGCCTTAGGTCTAGTGAAACCCATGTGTGCCTTAGCTTTTGATTCAAAGATATTTGACAGTCCTTTATACTATCGTTTCAATGTCTTTTGCAGTTACTAAACTCTAGTTGAAAAGCACAGAGCCAGTTGTCATAGATACCTTATTAAATTCATAGGAACACAGAGGTGAACAGAACAGAGTCATGACATCATGGGATTCATTTCAATACTCTCCTGCTCATTGAAATCAGTTGTCTGAAAACTAGAAACTTCAGAGTCAAATCTAGTTAGCTTCCTTTTCTTAAACTTACTGCACTGCAGCAAAATCATTTGCTTACCTAGTTTATTTGCTTCTAAAATGTAGTTGGAGAACTGAGTTTCTCTGACAAAAACCATATAACCTGAAGAGCCTAAAGTATTTGGCCCCTAACAGAAATGGCTTGTCAGCTCTTGCCTAAACGTCTGAGAGCTATGAACTCTCTTGTAGAGGCCAAAGTAGCACGTTGGATGTTTACCTTTATAACTCTCCACTTGATTGCTTTGAGACATGATTTCTCACTGGACCACAAGCTAGCCTTTTTTGCTTTGCTGTCTGGCCGTCAAGTTCTCAGGTTCCACCTGACTTTGAGCCTCAGTGCTGGGGCTATAGGTACATACAGACATGTCTGGCTTTGGGGCTTTATGGTTGCTGGGGATTCAAACTCAGGTCCTCAGGCTTCTAGAGCAAACACTCTGACCCACTGAGCCATCTCCCTAGTCCTGGAATACATTTAAAATTAGACTCACAGATGTGTATCTGGAGAGACATTCTTCAAAGTGCAGACCTCTGAGGCAATGCTCTTCCACCATTGGATCTCTTAGGTTCACCTGTATGTCTGGTTTTGCCCTAACCAGATTCCCCTCTGTAGCTTTTCTGTCTATAGTGGGCATACCCCAGAAGCCCACCTGTACCCCTTAGCATCTGACTAAGGCTCCCCATCCCCCTACTCCTTCCTCTTTGCTGGCACTCACTGCTTTGTTTGTTGAAAGTCCTTACACATCTTCATTCTCATTTACTTTTCACTTTGAATTCCTTCAGTTGTTTGGTTTCTAGGGACTAGGTCTTACATTGTAATCCAGTCTGGCTTCAGTCCTCTTGCCTTGACCTGTCAAGTGCCAGGATTGCAAGTGTGCATCACCAACCCAGCACATTTGCGCCTTCGCTCTTCCTTCTCTTCAGCTCCCTGGCTGTGTTTCCACTTACCTGCCTCAGAGGATCTTTGTCTAAAACTCTCCTGTCTGCGATCACATTCATCATGGTTTCCCTCTAAACTAGCTCAGCCTGTGGCCTTTCCAATTCTCTGTTATTGGTAGCATCCGTCTTCCACATTGCGAACTTTGTCATTAGTAATCATGAAAGTATTTGCGTCCCGTGCTCACTCCTGGTTCTGAAAAACAAATTGAGTTTAAATGAGGAATTAAGAAGAAATAAGGTAAAGCAGAGGTGTGTGGAAAGCTTGCAGAGCACATGGCCTGTTGGATATTCTTTGTTTCCTAAGAAAGAAACAGGGAGGGAAAGAAATGAGCCTTGACTGAGAATCCCACAACGTGTCAGCTCCAGGCCAACCACTGTTTTCACACAGTGTGCACAGACCTCCCCAGAACATTTTCAGTGTCACAAAATGAGAAGTGTCACATCAGAGATTCAACTACCTTGCCAAATTTTATACAGCCTGCCAAGCATGGTCTTGGTGTGTACATTCATGTATTGTTGCCTATTTTCTTGTGGGGTATCAAACCCAGCTTAGAACTCTTAAAAATACCATGAATTTTATTAAAACATTGATTTGATGTTTGCTGAATGTTCTGTTTTGAATGAATCATATGTCATGTACAATTGATTAAATCGTATCTGGGTTGCACTGGCCAGAGTCTCCAATGTCTCCCTCCCCTACTGGCTCCATGACAATCAATACTCATGATAATCATAATAGTCACAGCAGCTAATATTTACTGAGTGGGATATGGTGTAGACATTCTATCCTGAAGTACCTGTTGTGTCAATGCCTTCACTGAGAATACCTACCTAAGAGAAGTGAAGGTGGGACTGGAGAGATGAGTCAGTCATTAATAGCTCAGCTGCCAAGAGTGTTTATTGTTCTTAGAGAGAACTCAAGTTCAGTTCACAGCATCCATGTTCACAACCATCTATAACTCAGCTCTTAGAAACCCAGTGCTCTCTTCTGGCTTCCACTGATGCCTGCACACACACATGGCATACACACATACACACACACACACACACACACACACAAACACACACACACACTCATGCATCCATAGAACAATGAAACTTACATTTACTAATACTAGTATCACATAAGGTGAAAATTGGTTTGACCATTTAGTCTTTAGCTTTATCATCTGTAGTAGTTGTCTCATCACTGTGAAAAAATACCTGTCCAAAGCATCTTAATGAATGATTAATTTGTTTTGGTTTATTGTTTAGTGGGATACAGTCCATTGGGGTAGAGAAGGAATGGTAGCAAGAGTGTGAGACAGCTAGTCACATTACACACACAGTCACAAGGTAGAAAAATGAATGCTGATGTTCAGCTTATTTTTTCCCTTTTATTTAGTCTGTGTCCCTAGTTCATGGGACAATGTCCTCCTGTACACTGTGGATTTTCCCTCCTCAGTTCTACTCCTTTGGAAGTACTCTCACCAGCAAAGCCAGAGGCATGGCTAATCTTTATTGTCAATTTGATGGCATTTGGAAACACCTTGGGAGACACATCTCCTAGGAGACACATCCCAAAGCCCAGGAAATTTCAAAGCCCATCACATATAAAATAAAAATTAACCAGTATATTAAATAAACAAAGATAAACTGTTCTGTATTTACCAGCTACCACTTTGGAGGACATTTAACAGTGGTTGATGTTGTGCATGTAACATCATTGACTCATGGTCACCCTGAAAGCTTGAGACTCAGCTCTGTGACACTGCACTAACATTCTCCAAACACCAGCAGACACCAAGATTTTTATGCCCCTGGAAATACATCACTGTTATTAATTATTAATTGTCCAGCAACCCTGACATGTCAGATTGGTTGCACCTTTGTGTTATGTGAAAGAGCTCTGCAGCACTGATGTGACTCGAGTTGTCAAGTTTCAAGATGCGAAGTGGGACTTGAGACCAAAATCCTGCATGATAGGAGACATTTGGGGATCCAGAAAGGCTGTCCCAGGTACAGAGTTGTGAAAGAATGGGGGCTGCTTAGGAAGCAGTGAGACTCTACTGATGGAACTAGAGAGCAGCTTGGAAGAAGAATCCAGAAAGAGGCCCATTCAACAGAGGAAATGGCCGTGTAGTCTCTACTGAATGGGTTCTTGATTTCTTCAGCCTATCTGGGCTGGACTGAGGAGTGGACATGGTGCTGCTCACCCAGGGTGATTCCTTCATCATAGGCATCTCATTTTTATGTAGACCCCTTTGGCTGTTCCAAGTCATAGCATCATTTCCATCAGACTCCTCATTCCAGTGACATTGCTGTTGGTGTTGATAGTTGTGAGGCACATTTGAAACTAATTTAAAAACAAAACAAAATAATTAAAAGTTCTCAGTATCCCCAAGTCATAATAATACAAGTTCCTAAATTAATTTTTAATGTAATTTCAGTTGTCAGGCTACAGAAAATGCATGTTGTATTAATTTTACTGTGTTATAGACACACTTTTTGAATCATGGAGAAAGCAATAATTCAGTCCACTTTTCTGGTCTTATGTGTACCATCCAGTGGGTGATGTGCCCTGGCACATCAGGAGATATGATATCTCTGTGATAACAACAGTAACTCTTCTGGGCTCCATGAGATGGGTCCACCGTGTTGTTCATGTAGCTGGCACCACTAACTAATAGAAAAACATCCATGGCCTTACTAACCCTGGTCTATACAAGTAGCATTTGGTGAACCAGTCAAAATATGATCTACCATTACACGAGAAGCAAAGATAAATGATAAATGGCCAAAAGGATGGCTCATTGAGTAGAGGTTCTTTTTGCCAAGTCTGATGACCTGAGTTTGATCTTGAAAAACCACATGGTAGAAGGAGAGAATCAACTCCTGAAAGTTGTCTTCTGATGTCCATATGATTGCATATGCATATACACACACACTCAAACAAAATAACAATAAAAGTTAGTGTGTGGTGGCACATGTCTTTAATCACAGCACTCAAGAGGCAGAGGCAGGTGAATCTCGGTGAATTTGAGATCAGCTTGATGTACATGGTGAGTTCCAGACCAGACATGCTAACTACATAGTGAGATTCTATATTGTCGTCATTATCATCATCATCATCATCATCATCATCATCATCATCATCATCTCATCAATATAAAGAAGTAAATGTAGACAATTTTAAAAATAAATGATACATTAAAATAATTAAATGATACTAATTTTTAAACTTAAGGAAAAATACTAATTTGTGCTCTCAGAGAATGTATGCATGTCCTGTTTTAGTTATTTATATTTAAGCAATGACTTTTGAATTAGAGCTGCAGTTTGTGAACAGTCTTGGGACTGCATAGTTCTTGCTGTGTATATCACAGTATCAGTAGCAGGGATACCCTCACAGCAGGGAATGGGCATCTGCTTCTCAGCAGAGATATTGGCATCTTTCCCCAGGCTGCCTTCCTGTTTTTTTTTTTTTTTTTTTAGATAATCATTTGTTTTTGTTTTATGGGTGTATTGCTTGCATGTATATATGTACACCACACACAAGCCTGGTGCCTGTAGAGGTCAGAAGATGGCATTGAATCCTTCTAAAACTAGAGTTATAGAAGGTTGTGAGAGACCATGTGAGTGCTAGGAACTGAACTTGGGTTCCCACAAAAGCACCAAATGCTTTTAACCACTGAGCCATCTCTTCAGCCCACCCAGGATGCCTTTGTGCAAGATGAGTTGGAAGACTGGGCAAACACTTGGCTCTGCCATGCTTGAGTATAAGATACAGGTGTCATGATAGAAATGTCTGCAGGCTGCCCATTCATTTTCCCCTGAAGCATCTTTCTTGCTTACCTCATCAAACATGTAATTGTCAGGACAGGGAGTATCTGGTCATTTTGCCAGGGCCTAATGCTAACCCACCCAGTGCTGCTGCATTCTGGGAAGAGACCCATAGACAGCAGGGCATAGAAGGATAGCATCTCTCTGTAGGAACACTTTGTTCTCTCTGGTTATTAGAGGTCTGTTATCTCAATTTGTTCAGAGCTATAAAAAGCCAGAAAAGTATCATTATCTCAACCAGATTTGTATCCTAACTTCTGAGGGCATAGAGATAGTCACTTATATCTGTTCCGGAATTTAATAGAAATTTAGATTTCCACAAACCCAGATTCTCTCTCTGTCTCTCTCTCTGTCTCTCTCTGTGAATATGTTTATTTATATGGTATATATGTACATGTTCATGTTTATGTGCTCACATGTGCAGGTACACATGCATGTGTATTTGCATGCATGTGAAATCCAGAAGCCAATATCCAGTGCCTATTAGCATCACTCTCTACCCTATGTTTTGAGATCATTTCTCATTGAACCAGAAGCTTAATGATTCATCTGGATTAGCTAGCTGGCAAGCCCCAGCAATCCTCTGTCTCCATCTCCCTGGTGATAGGATTAGAAGGGCACACTCCATGACTGGTTTTTTTCTGTGGATGTTGGGGACCCAAATTCAGGACCTCATTGTTCATGGCAAGCATTTTACTGACTGAGACAACTTCCCGGACCTCCCTAGTACATTTTATTCCCAATAAAGGGTTACTTACTGGTGTCTTAACACCTTTAATTTAAAAAGTTTCTTTAGTAAAAATCTTAATGGGATGATGCTTATTAATCGTAAAATACCACACGAACTTTCTGCCTCTTTCATTGACTCAGCAGACATGCAGTATTACACTGCTATCTAACCTGTGAACAAATGGACCTGCTTGCTCATTTGTGAAGGAAGGTGGGAAGGCTTCATATTGGGAGATGGAAAGCTGTCTCTCCAGAGATGCCCTGTAGAATCCATCTGTCTAACACTTGCTTGTGCCAGGAGGATGTGGGCAGCATAGCAACCAACATGGCAGAGACCATGGAAGCAGATGATTTGATTAATGTTAAGTAATCAAAGCAGAAAAGGAATTTTGACAAATTGAAACAATGGGCTACTTCTTGGTGGAGTACAGTTGATGAACCCATGTGGTGTGCATTCTAGTTTGCTTTCTATTGTTGTGATAAACACCATGACCAAAAGCAACTTGGGGAGGAAAGAGTTAATTAGGCTTTGGGGGTGGAGGTTACACTCCACTACTAAGGGAATCCAAGGCAGGTACTAAACTGGAGCAGAGACAGGACTGATGGATGAATGCTGCTTACTACCTTGCTCCCCTGTTCATGTTGAGCTCACTTTGTTATGTAGCCAATGCCCACATGTCTACAGATGGTGCTGAACTTTGTGGGCTTGGCCTTCCTGCTTCATTCATGCATTTATAGATGCCACAGGCCAATCTGATGGAGCTAATTCTTCAGTTGAGGGTCTCTCTTCCCAAGTGACTCAAGGTTGTGTCATGCTGAGGATGAAAACTAGAGAAGTGTGATAAATTCTTCTTCACAATATGGAGCCTTTAATTCCAAGATTAATGTGGAGGAAACTGAGAACAGGGTATGATAGCCAAAGCTTCCAAAGAACATCATCAAGAAGGATAGGAGACGTGGAATTCTGGGTCACTGGGGAGCGGGATATCAATATACTACTTTGCTGTTTTGTGGACATAAGATTGGCAGAGGGTGTGAAGTGTGTCTGGAACAAGCTAGGGAATATCCCAGAGACTGAGGCTGTCTTCTCTGCAATTGAGATGCTCACCACAATACTGCCTGTACCTATGCCATACCAACCTAAAGCACAAGGCCCTGTTTGAATTAGCTTGTCTTAGTAATCTTTATGAAAGCTCTGTGTGAGGCAAATGCCCACAAACACCCATTTTAAAAAAGAAGAATCTAAGGCTTGCACTCTTCAGATCAAGATCATCAGGCAGTCAAGGGAGATTATGGACAGAAATATTGGTATAGGTATGGTACCAAAGCCTGTAATGGCAGAATCCCACCCCGCTGGGCACTCTTGAGGAATAACCTAAGGGCTTTGGAGTAGACCTTTTTCCAACATAGGATAAATCCTTCCTGATCTTTGCGTTCAGAACTTGTGCAAGTCAGACTTTCATTGTTGTGACAGAACATTTGACAGAAACTGCTTAGAGAAGGGAGATTTATTTGGGGCCATGATTTTAGAGAATCAAACTTTTCTGGCTTTCTAGTTTCTGGGTCTCTATTGAGGCAGAGCACTGTGGGTTGTGTGTAGTGGGGCAGAGCAGCTCACCTCAGGGCAGTCAGGAGGCAGTTGTGGCTGCATTAATGGCCTTCTTGCTTCTACCCTTTTATAGGTACCCAGCCTATGGTATAGTGCAGCCTCTGTTCAAGTGAGCCTTCTTTGTATAATGGCTCTGGAAATGCTTCACAGACATTCCCTGAAGCCTGCTTCATAGACATCTTAGGTACTTCTCAGTTCTATCTAGTTGACAGTTGAGATTAGCCAGCATAAAGTTTAATTACTCCTAGTCCTGTTTAAATCATTGCAATCATTTAAGCCAGCACCACTGGAGATGTGCTTCCTACTGAGCATCAGGAAGAGCTCTCACCTATGTGTGCCTCTACTCAAGACCTGCTGAGAAGATGCCCAGAGCCTTTGAATGCCTGTTACTGAAAACCATTCCTGGAAGAGGTATTGGTGAAATTATTAAGGCCACTCCACGTAGTTAAAAGGAGATTTATTTAATGGCGTAACTTACAAATTAAAGGATAGGTAGGTCACGGGGTCTGGGGAAGGTGTATCGCAGTCCAGCGGTGTTCTCTGGAGCTCTGCTTGGCCCACCTCCACCGTCCAGGGTCCCAGAACAGAGAGCGTGCTCGCCCATCCAGATCTTGGGTCTCCAGGCGGCTCCCTTGGCCCCGCCTTGTAGGCGTGACAGTTGCCGAAGTCTCAGTGGGGATTGGAAATTCCAGATCAAAGCTGGAATGGCTACCCACTACAAAGAGGGAAGAAAAATCTGTGGATAATCTCATGAGAAATAATGCCTTTTTGGATACTATAGCAGAGACACAGGTTGAACTATGGGCAGCTGTGACAGTCTCTGCAAAGGAGGCCCATGTAACTGAGACTGGGAGGTAGGAGCTCCTTCCTGGTTGGAATTGGTGGCATGACTCCATTCAGACATCTGCCAGGACTGCTCTGTCAAAAGAAGCCTGGTGGCACCTGAGGTCAGAATATGCTGTCAGTTCTCTCTTTCCAGGAAAAGCAGGATCTTTCTCTGGTGCTTGCTCATGTGTCAGAAAAATCACAGCCCAGGGTTCACTCTGGTTTCCAACTCAGCAGCAGGGACCACTAAGGGCAGGGAGGGTGTCAGGGGTGCATTCATGTTTACTTGGTCACTGAGAGGTGCCAGATCCACTTGGCACCATGAATTTTCTCCAGTACCAGTGCCCAGCCTCCTCTTGTGGCCATTCTTTGGATTCAATTCTATGGATAAACTGGAGTTCACCTTTCTTGGAAGACTACCTGGTCTAGAACTTCACAGCCTAGAAACTGAAAAACAAATGAACAAACAAACAAAAACCATTTTTCCCAGACATTAAAGGAAAGAAATCCTCCACCTAAAGCATATTCCAGAAAGTAGTTTTTAGAAATGATACCAAATAAATACAAATCGAAAGCAAACAAACTGATACACACACACATACACACACACACACACACACACACACTCACACACTCACACACACACACACAAGAGGGAAGAGTTCTTTTTGATTTTGGGGACACTATTGCATTTATTAAATATTGCTGTTTAAATCTACTAACATTGGCCATACCCTTTTGTATATATGCCATATATATGTGTGAGAGAGAGAAAATCAGAGGACAACTTGGAAGACGCGATTTTTTCCCACTGTGGTGGGTCCTGGGGACTTGGCTCAGGTTGTCAGGCTTGCTGGTAACTGACTTCACCTATGCAGCCATCTCCCAGGCCCAAGTCCTGAAATCTATAAAGGCTAAGAAATGCCTCAGAGAAGAGATGCCGAAGATTGGAGTTGGCTTTCTCTCCCTTTACTTTTATATAGGATGTGGCATTGAGAAGGAAGTTACCTAAGGGCATGATAAAATTGGTTCATGTATGTAGCCCTTCGTTCTTCTTACATGTCTCTGTGAGTTGGGAAGTACACCCCTGAACTTTTCTTTAACCTCTTTGTGTCATACATTCGTGTATGTGTCCACATGGCAGGGTGCCTGTGTGGAAGTCAGAGGACAACCAAGGGAGTTCATTCTCACCTCCCATCAAGTGTGTCGTGAGGTTTGAACTCAGATTGTTAAGCTTGTCCACAAACACATTTAGCTGCTGAGACATCTCACTGGCCCACGACTAAGTCTTTCTATGGGGCTGGATACACAGAACATTAAAGCACACTGCAATGTTATCTTAAATTATTTTACAGTGTCCCTAATTGCTTCCGTGGAAAGTCTCTGATTAAAGCTGCTGGATCTTCAATATCTGAACCCTGTCAAGTTCTTATCCAGCAGATCAGGCTTTGATCCCCAATGCTAGAGTAGGCAAAAATAGTTCAACTCTAATTGGCAGACTTGGCTCATTTTCAGTTTGATTTTCTAGTTACCTATTTGTAGCCATTGATGTTGGTTTTCCACTCACAGCAATGCTATAAAGTACCCATTTGTGAAAATTACAGTAGTAAGGCAATTTAGAGAAATATATTGAGTCAATACTTTTGCTTAATAGATGTGGTCTGTGAATGAATAAAGCTTAATAAACTGGTGTAGGAAATGGAGGGACAATTCAGGGAGTTGTT
Organism: Peromyscus eremicus; assembly: GCF_949786415.1. Lineage (NCBI taxonomy): Eukaryota > Metazoa > Chordata > Mammalia > Rodentia > Cricetidae > Peromyscus > Peromyscus eremicus. The sequence goes on along the minus strand of NC_081418.1, from coordinate 122,883,903 downwards.
TCCTCTCATTGGGTCTGAGAGTCCTTCTCATTCAACCTCCTACAGCATGTATCATCTACAATGTTTCCTAGCCCTCAATTGCTGCTTGTAAAGTCATTAGACATGTGTTGTGTTTGCTTGTGTACATTCTAATGGATGACGGAGGTGATCTATTCCTTATCTGGACTGTCTTGTCTGCTAAGGGTGTAAAACTTATCTGCAGGGGCTCTTACAAGCAGAGCTAAATAATGATCCCTTTCCCCAATCACTCCCCACCTCGCTTTCAGACTCTTCTGTGCTCAGATCAAGTGGGCACTAAATGTTGTCAGGGATGGTGGGTATAGCCCAGAGGTAGACCCTCTGTGTAGCATACACAGACTTTGGATTCAATACCTAGTGCTGCCAAAAATCAATGCATCCAAAGAGGAAAACCATCGTTCGAGCTGAGTTTGGGGACACAAAGATCAGAAGATAACTTCAAATTCAAAGCCAGGCTAATTTACACAATGAGTTCCAAACCTGACAAGGCAATGGAGCTAGCTTTCTCAAATGGGGGTGGTGGGGCTGGCAAGGTAGCTTAGTGGTTAAGAGTTTGTACTATTCTTTCAGAAGACCCAAGGTCAGTTCCCCATACCCATGTCAGGTGGCCCACAACCAACCATAACCCCAGTTCCAGGGGCTCTGATACTCTCTTTTAGACTTCCTAGGCACCTATCTACCTGTTACACACATGCATAGCCCCACACAGAGACAATACACAGAACTGAGGATTGCTGTCAAATGCCCAGGCAATTATGAAGTTGTGTCTTTGACCACAATGTCACAGCTCATCTGTCAGTCCACTGACATTTGCTTTTGATTTATATTAAATCAAATTTATGTTAAATCCTGACTCTTTACAGCTTTTTAATTGGTTCATTAATCATAGGGTATGCCAGAATGTTGGACTCTGAATCAGTACTGGATAAATAACAAAATAGGGATGTAAGGGGGGTTTCTGTAGTCACAATCAGGAAAACAATAGCTTAGAAATGGGAAGTGATACATTGAAGACCATCTGACTAATACTAACAGTTGAAGCGGGACTTTCTTGGGTATCTCTATGCCCAACATGTCATTCTTTCTATCCTTGGCCATTTGTTCTTGTATAGATTTCTTTGTATGTTAGTGCCATTCCACTTTCATTTATACTTGTTTATGGTTTATGAAAAGTTTTTTTTTTATTTATTTTCATGCTGTTAGTGAGTGTTGCTACTCAAGTTGTGTTCTCAGGAGCGTTAAAATGAGCACCACAGAGTGCAAAACACAAGCCTGCAGGACAGCTCAGTGGGTAAAGGCACTTGCTGCCAAGCCTGACAGCTCAGTTCTATGCCTAGAATCTACACAGTGGAAACAGAATCATCTGGTTCTCAGAGCAGTTGAGCTTCCTAGAAGCAGAGACCAACCAAACTGCTTGAAAAAGACACTCTCCAACCTGTCTGGTAGTCTGCCGGCTATGTGGTACATCCCAGGTTGCTGTCTTTCACAAGCCATCGCTCAGGCTAAGGCAGTCTTTGGTGATGTAGCTGTCTTTCAGTCATTTCTGCTCCTTAAGTAAACTCTCACCCACAGTTCTGTAAGTAGCCCCAATAAAACTCATTGGTTCACTAAGTTGGGCTTTGGTAGCATCCATACTTTGCTATGTCATCCATTCCCTATCAGAGACGAGTAGATATTGTCACACAACAGTCATCCAAAGGTTGAGAAATCCCTTTACTTAGTAGCTTGCTGCTCAACCTAAACTCTCATCTATCATATACTGTCACTCTCTCATGATGACTAAAACATGGCGGTTTCCATTCTTACACTACTATGATTTCTAAAATTATGTTATAGGGTGATCTATGGCCTAACAGCAGTTCCTCTGCATTTGGAAGAAGAATTTCTACATTGTGACTGCCCCAGCAGAGAAGAGTTAACTGATAAAAAGGAAGTATCCGAGTGTGTGGGGGCAGTGACCACTACAGTTCATGCTTAAGTTGACCACAGATGCCAGCAAGCTCTAAGCCAAAGCCTCCTAGGTCTCAGGAATCCTAAGTCCTAGCCTCACCAGGTCATGGAGCAGTTGTAAGACACTGGAGTGAGTTGTTCAACCTCACAGAACTGGTCCCTCTGCTCTAAATGTGACAGGGTGAAACTTCATGGCTGGGAGTTTCCCTTCCAGCTTTGATACTCCATGAGCCTATGAATATGCACTGATTTCCCTGGAACTGTGTGACAGATGGTGCAGGTCCAGGGGATGGTGAATGCTTGGGCTCTAGCTCTTTCATAGTGGGTTTTAGGGGTCAGTGCCTCTATGTTCATATTTTAGTGTCATTAGACATGGTGGCACAAGTCCAGTCCTGGCCAAGAAACATCATGGAAGTTCACTGGCAGTCCACTCTGACCTCTGAATCCTTCTCCAACATGACCAGGTTATTCAAAGCTGAACATCAGCCAGCTTAACACATTTCGACTTGCAATGTTCCATTTCTCTTTGTGTATCTGGGAAGCACCCTTTTCAGTGATTACTCATAATTGCTTAAAATTCCATGCTTGTTCTCTGGGCAAATATTTAAGAAAATAGTGATGGGCCATTTTGTTGGCATTTAGTTTCTAATCAATTAGGGATCTGTATTATAAAATCTTTCATTTGGGTGTTGTAGAAGCACTAAGCTGCTACAAATCCTGCTAAGTGCTTACTCTCAATTTTATGCATTTTCTGTTTGCAGTTATGGATGGGGTGATAAATATAGGGTAATCAGTACCATATTTTTCCTTCATTGGGATGTATCTTGTAACAAGCAATAGCTTAGTTTTCAGACAATAAATTAAGTTTAAACTTTGCTGCCAATAAAGTAGATTAAAAGTTTCTATTTTTAGTTCAGAAATGGGTATCTTTTCTGATTTGTTTTACCTCTTAATCATGGAGTGATATTGAATTTTATGGATTTTTTCCTTTTGTTAACTTTCTATTTTATTTATTCTTTGTGTATTTCATAGCATGCATCTCCATCCCATGCATTTCCCCATCCTTTCCGATCCACCCATTGCCCTTGCAACCTTTCCCCAAAAATAAAATTTAAGAGAAAAAAAAAAGAAGAAGAAGAAAAAGAAAAATCAGTCTCATCATGGAAGCTGTAGTGTGACACAGTGAGTCATGAAGTGAACACATTTATTCATATATCTTTACTTGTAAGTGTTCATTGCCAAGAGTTATTGATCTGATTTGAGGCCTCTGGTTTCTACTACACTATCAATGCTAGATCCTGACTAGGATTCCTCTTGAATATCCTGTTGTTGCCCTGTGTCATGGAGATTCCATAACTTTGGAACTGCAGGGCCAGTCCCTTCACATGCTCCAGCAGATCATCGATGGGGTGGATGTTGAGATAGGCCAACTTATAACCCTGGTTTGGGGCCTGGATAATTGCAGGGTTGGTCATCCCGAAAGCTCACCCTTGTCCTCACCACTGGGGCATAATGGAAGGCCACTCTCCTGAGTGCTGCAGCTGATAAGGAGTAGGAACAGGTCTCCTGCTTTTATGATCTCAGGGCCAGCTCTCTCATCTGCCTCAGGCGTTGATAGATGGGGTTGAGTGGAATGGGGGAGGGCATCTTTCCCCCTGCCCATGCCACCACATGATAGATGAGTAATGAGGACAGCTCTCCCATGCTCCCATGCTGGCTCACCCCCACCTCTGCCAATAGGGTTGGCTCTATTATGCTGCCCAGGTGAGGTGCAGGGCTTGCTTCCTTAGGGTTGCAGCTGGTGGGGGACAGGGGCAGCTCACCCACTCTTATGACCTCAGGGTCAGTTCTGTCACCTACCTTGGGCATTGAGGGGAACATATTTTTTTCTTATAGTAAGATAGTTATATAATTTTTCTTCTTACATGTTAATGAGGTAAATTTATTAGTAGTTATTTTAACTTTAACTTTGTATTACTTCAGTAAGTCACACTTAACTTCAGTATATTACTTTTTGCATATTACACTGTTTCTTTATTATAAATTTAAGAGTATTTTGTGATAAATTCATAAATATGAACATAGAGCAGCCTATAATTTTTCTTCATTGTTTTCATCAGGATGGTTCTTGTAACCAAGGTAACACTATCAAAAATCATTGCATAATCCATTTTTTTCCCTGAAAAGTACATGTAGCATGGGTTTACTGGTACATTGGTTTTCTTTGCCTGTGTGTGTGCATACCAGAGAAAGAGAGGTGGGGGAAGGGAGAGAGAGAAAAAAAGGCAGGAAGGTAGAGAGAAGGAGAGAGGGAGGGAGAAAAAGAAAAAAGAAAATGTTTAAATATTTTCTCAATTTTTCTAACATATAAAGGACTGCTGGGCTTTTCTTTTCCTTTGTGATTCAATTGTGTTAAATAGATTTTTCTAGACAAATGTCCTTTCTTATCTGCTTTAGGATTAGTTTAGAGCATGTGATTTGTCTCTTGTGATTCCATCTGGGTCTCCTTTACTTTGCTGTTTCAACCTGTGCCCTGGGGTCTCTCTGATGCTTCATAGCTCTGACCCAGTGAGGACTTAGGTTGTCTGTATTCTTTGCCCTGTAGTTTTTTTTTTTTATTGTTGTTTGTCTGTTTGTTTTTGGTTATGTTACTAGCTACATGTGTGACTTCTAAAGATTTATTTTGAATTTTAACATGTAAGAGTGGTTTGTCTGCATGTATGATGTGGTTGTATACTTGTAAATGATAGAAATGTTCTATTTTTATGTTGCATTGCTGTTGCCTCAAATTTCAATTAGCTTTGATCCTTTGACAGAGTTGGTGGGAGATACCAGCCTTTCCTTATGTTCTTCAAATGGATGCTTATAGGTCAAATATTCAGTCAATTAAAAGTAACAACTTGAGTTTTCTTACACGATCTCTTATACGATTTATAATTTTATTTTTAACTGTGCAACTGTGTCTGTGTGTGCATGTACATGTGATTGCAGGTGCCTGAGGAGGCCAGAAGAGGGTGTCAGAGATGGAGGTACACATGGTTGTGAGGTGCCTGGTATAGGTGCTGAGAACCCAAGAAATTTCACTGCAAGTGCAGCAAATGCTCTTAACCTCTGAGCCGTCCCTTCAATCCCACTCTCCTGTCTCTTTGTAAAGGAATTTAAACATTTTCATACATGGCTCACAGACAGTGGAAGTTTCCACCCAGATACAGATGAAATAGAATAGCATTGTCTGCAACTCAAGCTCCCTATATCTCAGAGAAAAAGTTGAGTTTCTCACTTAAGACTCAGTTTCCTCCTCTGTTAATGGAAGTGCTGCTAATCCTCCATGGTGTAGAAAGACTAAAATGAAGATATAGTGTTTCATGAGCATCATAAAGTGCTCAGGGAGCCTTGTTTTCTGTTCCTGGTAACACCTTTTGGTAACCTTGTTTTTTTGTTTGTTTGTTTTTCTGTTTGTTTGTTTGCTGTCACAGTATGTGAATGTTTTTATGGAATAACAATGAGTAATCACCACATGTGTCCTCTGTAGTACTTTCTCCCATCTAGATGCTGAGTAGGCCTGATCTTGCTTAGCTTCCAAAATAGATGAGATGGGGCACGTTCAGCATGGCATGGCTGTAGTTCTCTGCTGCCTTTTCTAATATGGTGTGGTAAGTGATCCAATTTTAGTTTGTGATTAAGAGATTAATCATAAGAGTAAACAAAAAGAGCTATTTTCACCTGGCAAGGTTGCTCACATTTTTAAGACTCACTTTGGAGGCTGAGTCAGGAGGACTGCTCTATGCTTGAGACCAGCTTGTGTTACAGATTAAGACCCTGTGGTAAGAAACAAAAACAAAACCAAGTCTAAAAAAAGGCAGAAAAAGAGTGCTACCTCCTTTGTCTCTGTGTGTACATGTGTATTGAGCATTAGAAAAAAACTGATGATTTGTGAGAAATTAATTGATTGTTTCTCTCTATGTTTATAAAATCTTTCTTTGTAAGAACAGTAGTTTATGATCTCTTTTTTTTTTCAACATAGACACCTTGGAGAATCAACTAAAAATCATAGATACTGTTTTCCCTCAAATGAAATTTGCATATTCTTTTACATAGAATTCTATATTTGATATCTTGAGATTAGAGACCCTTTGAAAAATATTCATGAACTGGGAGGTGAAAATCTATGTTTTAGAAAGTAGCAATTTTCTTTAATGTTAGCCGAATGTCATATTTTTTGACAGCACAGAAGTTACCATGCCTCACAGACTAATACATCCTGGGTGAGAAGATGAGGTTGCCATAGACAGATAGATTCCTTGACATTGCTGCTCCTCATGGCAACGATTTTGAAAGGGAATGAGGGGCAGCTCATGAGCTTCAGCAAAGTGGGAGAGCATCTGTCAGCTTCTCAGACATTCTGAGAAATGTGTCTCATGATTTCCCAGCGCCTCTTAGATTGCATGCATCTGTCCTTCCAAAGCTTTCCCTTCCCTTTCACTTGTCTTGCGATGACCTCACATAAAGTAGCCTCTATGGCCACAGTGAGTCCAGTGTGTTACTGAGGAGGGAGTGTGCATAGTATTTTAATAAGGATAGCTGATATGTGTCCTTCATTAAAAAGGAAAAATAGTGCTTTGTTAAATGAAGTGGAGAGAGGAGGAAGGACATAAAGGGGGAGGGAAGAGGAAGGAGTGAGGACAGAGGTAGAAAGATAAAAAAGAAAAAAATCGTCCCTCCTTTTACAATCCTCTCTCTCTTTTATATCCCCCTACCCTCTCTATCCTCCCCTCTCCAGACAAGGTCTTACTATGTGGCCTAGCCTGGCCTAGAACTTGTAATACCCTTGTCTCAGTTTACCCATGGATAGCATTATAGTTGCAGGCTGCCATGTCCAGCTACTTTTCACATTTTGACCTCATAATCAGAAGTAGAAAAGATGTGATGATGAAAAATATAGAACATTAGTATTTTATATTTTAAAATTAATCTGTTTATGTTATGTGTGTGAATGTTTTTCTTACATATATCCTCCTTTACCACATGCATGCTGGTTATCTGTGGAAGCCAGCAGAAAGCATCAGATCCTCTGGGACTCCTCACAGACATCTGTGAGACACCTTATGTGGCTGCTGGGAACCAAACCCAGGTCCTCCTCAAAAGCAGTGAGTGCTCTTTACTGCTGAGCCATCTCTCTAGCCCCTAGTTTGTGCTTTGTAAGGCCATTTAAAGGCTGAATTGAGGATTATCTGAGGTGATGCATAGAAATACCTTCTGCACAATAGCTTGGAGGTAGAATAGCCAAGGATGTTGCTAACTCCTATCCTTATTTAGAAATTTTGTGGAAAGCACTGGACTTCATCTTTTGCTAACTCTTCTGCCACATGGTAGAAGCAATTTTCTTTAGGGAATGGTAAATCATCTCAGGGGATAAATTTGTTTCCTATGCGTGGGTCAAACTGTCTGCATATTAAAAATTATCTACAATGTAGAAAAGATCACATACATGAAGCTGTTTAGACATGAGCACAGATTGCAGGCTCCACTGGTCTTCAACTTCCCTGAGATCAGGTAAGCTCAGATCGCAAAGAATTTTCCAAAGTCAAAATCAACTCAATAGGAGAAGTCTTAAATACAAGCACAAAAATATTGTTTGAAAAGACTATTGGGAGTAAGGAAGGGTGTACTTGACAGAAGTTGTCATTAACTTACACATATACTTGCAAGACCCCATAAAAATTATGAGACAGGAAAAAATTTGTATCCACAAGGGATCCAGGGGAAGTGCTGCATATAGCCCCAGCCACTCCAGGGTTCTTTTCTCAAGCTTATGTGCAGAAGCCCCATTAGACACTTGTGCTACTAATTTATTAAAGCAAGTCCCAAAAGACCTGTACTCAGAGAGTCAGAGTATTAGATGTCATCTTTGTGTTGAGCAGCAGCAGAACAATTCAAATTCAGAACCAAACTCTGCTTTTGGGGTTTTCTTTGTTAGCTGGATGAATCTCAGTCAAAGTCTTAGTGTCTCCATGGCCAGTTGCTTTCAAGTGAAACTAGCAATTCTAGGAGTTTTCATTCCATGGGGTGATGGAGAACAAGACAAAGGCCTCTATCTGTTCCATGCACTTGGTACAGTATGTAGAAACATATAGTATGTGGTATGTAGAAGCAGGTGTTGTTAGCTGTTAGTGCTGGTGCCATTGTTGACGATTTGACTTGGAAGTGTCTTTAGAGACCAAGGAAATTAGTTGAAAGTTAACCTCTGCAAGACAGATGAAAGTTAGAAAGCATGAAAGCTACTGGTCTGGAGAAAGTTAATCAACTAAGCAGGAACCAATGGAGATAAAATGTTCACATCAATAGGAAGAGGGAGGGGAATGCACAGCCATTCTTTGAAGTAGCTAAGAGAAAAGTGATGAAAATGTAACCTTGTCAGGAGTAAGCAGCAGGTATCACCACCCAAAGCATTTTACTACCCATTCATTTTTATCAAAATGCCTTCAAAAATCATACTGTGTAATAAAGGTAGTGATGAAAAATGCCCTGTCATCTTAAGTTGTGAACCCAGAAGATGCATTGGACTACATAAATGACTCCCTGTGCTCAGAGGAGGCAGGAGATAAATATTTATAGTGGTCACTTGCTATCAATTTAATCCCTTATGAGTTAGCACATCCAGACTTGATACATTACTGACTTCAAATATCCCCATGTGAGTAATTTTTCTTAGCAGTTTTTGGGGGACAGGACAGGGAATGAGGGTAATGAAAAGATAATAGAAGATATCTCAGCTCACTGTTTCCACATCTGAGCAGCTACAATGTATACTTCAATAATTCAATTTTTCTCTTCCTTTATGCATAGTAAATATCTATACTGTCTATGATTGCTATGCATGCTAGACCTAGAACCAAGTTAAAAGAAAAAAAGCTTGGCCTTAAAAAATAATAATTCTTTAGGAAGAAAGGAAATAAATAAAATAAGAAGCATAAATTATAGCATTAGGGTGACAATAGTTAGTTACCATGTCCTCTGTATGTGACAGGCTTTGCCCTAAGTCATTATAAGTTGAAGTGTTCGGCATTCAGTGACCAGTTAGTGAGCATCTACTGTGTACTAAAGAAACAATGTAGTAAAACTCCATCTTTACATTAAATTGCCCATTGTACAGTGATCATGACCACTTGAAAACAGATACCATGGCTATTAACATGTACAATAGGGGAGATAAGTACTGGGGGGGGGAGCATAAAACACTAATTTGTGCTGAGATGCTCAAAACATGTTTCACATTGCAAGAGAGAGGAAGCACATTGTGAGGTTCCCCTGTTGCTTGTGGATTATGTCTCCAATGATGGATCAAATGGTACCACACAGAGGTTCAAGTAATTTGAATGTGATGATTTGAGTGATTTGAATTTCATCTAAAGGAGCCCTGAGCAGCATTTAGCCACGTGGAGAAGTGGTGGAGTAGAAGACCTTCTAAGGCAAAACAAAGGAAGGAAAGATTGTGTGAAGCATGAATATAAAAAACCACGAGTAACCCAATGTACCAGAGTTGGAAGCCCAGAGGACAGCAGGAGAAGCTTCTGATGTAGTAAGGTAAGCTGCTGAGGCTTCTTAGGAACCACAGCTCCTGGCATCAATGTATCGTGTGCTTTAGTTTCTTGAGGTCGTGCTTGTCCTTAGGAGCTGTTGTGGCCAGTACAAGGTGATCAAGTAGTGTTATGTGCCTACTCTGAGTGGGAAGGGAGAGCCATTCTGTAAGCCTTCCATAGCTCTTTTGTACATGTGTCAAATCAAAAGACAATCTACAACCACCACATCCATGAATGAGAAAGAAGTGTTTGCCTTCACATACCTGAAGATCTGGGGGCTGTTGGTACAATGAAGCTTGGTCTATGGTGTTTATGGTCACATCACTTTGCTTGGTGGGTAATATAGTGGGTTTTTAAATAGAAATATGCAGATTCATGAGTATGCATCCCAAAGAATTATAATACACAATACATATTCATGTGATGTCCGTCTGATAAAGAGAATATCCCAGCAATCAAATTCTACATTTACCCTCTCATTTTTACCAGGCTCCGGTTTTCTTTGAATAACCCATGCACTGCTTTCAAATATGATAGATTAGTCCCAGCATTTTAATGACTCTAAGCCCTACATTATGCAATTTGTTTCATCTGGTTTTGTTCACCAGCATCATATATGAGATACAAACAACCCTGTTGCTTATAAGATATCTCATTCATTTTATTGATATGTGCGTTTTAAAATTAATATATCATAAATTATACTGTGATTCATGAATCTCCTTGTTTTTGATAGTAGCAAATAGTGCTGTGTGATGTTTACTCTTATTAACCTGACAGGATCTAGAAACCTCAAGGAGACAAGCCTCTGGGTATACCCCTGAGGGATCGTCTAGATGAGGTTTATTGAGATGTGAAGATCCATCTTAACTGTGTGCAGCACCATCCTATAGGTGGTGCCCTGGGCTGAATAAAAAGGAGAAAGAGATCTAAGCACCAGCATTCATCTCTCCCTGCTGGACACAATGTGACCAACTGCCTCATGCTCTTGCCAGTGTGCCTCCCTTAGCATGAGGGACCAGAACTCTGAACCAAAATAAATCTTTTCCCTGTTAAGTTGCTTTTGTTAGGGCATTTTTATCACAAAAGCAATGCAAATACCTAATACATGATGTATCGAAAACAAAAGAGGTCGTCCAGCCCCTGCTTGTTTTCTCCAGGGTCCATGGAAGAATCTAACAACCAGCTGAGGATCTAATCTTGGAGATATTGAATGAATCTAAGCACACTGAGCTCTTTAGTCCATTCACTTTATTCTTTTAAATCAATTCTATCTACACATCTTTTCTGTTCTCATACTTGGCTCCTCTCTGTCCCTTCTGCTGTTCTCTCAGTATTCTACCTAGTTCTTTCCATCTTCCTTCTCCTCTTTATTCCCCCAAGGATATGTATACATATACATATACATATACATATACATATACATATACATATACATATACATATATTCATTCATTCATTAACAACTTCTTAGTAAAAACTACAAAGTAAACTCTCAGGGACAAGTATTCTGATAAGAGTCACACTTGGCAAAGACTTGGTCAGCTTAATTGGTGACTGACAACAGCTGTAGATAGTAAAACGTTCTGGCTATCTCTTAAAGGGATAGCTACA